>NC_134397.1:140106488-140706488 GCF_050003625.1 Haematobia irritans | reverse complement strand
AATTCCCAATGGAGACGCATACAATTCAATAACTGCACTAACTGAAACCAAGAACATACCACAAACCAGTAGGAAACATGTAAATGGTAGCAATAGTAGCAAATGAAAATCTAGAGGGAAATCTTGTGTCCAACAAGAAATCAGTGGTTGAATATTGCAATTTGATACAAGCATGTTTGAAGGTTTACGATTGTGGATACACCAATCAAAAGACAAAGAACTTTTCGGGGGAAATGTAAAGAGGAATATAAACAAGTATATACAGCAGTAAGTTCGGCCGGGCCGAATCTTAAATACCCACCACCATGAATCAAATATTAGGGTTTCGTTTGAAATTTCAGGAGGGTTTGAGAACAGATCAAGCAGAGCTGTTCAACCAGAAGATAAAGTTAAAGATTTTTACCTATGAGGACTATATCCGATTCTGGATTTATAAGAACCATTTTTGTTTGATTTTTAGAGGAATCATTAACATCTCTTGTAAGTGTGCAAGAAAATTATAAAATAACATCTTGATTTGAAATCCTAAATCTGTAGATTTTCACCCGAAAAGTAAAATATGGAAATTTTACATTGAGTTTCAAGCAATTTTCATGATCAGTGCGCCTTCTACACCCTCAAGAAGTGAAGTCGGTCTATATGGAGGCATTACCAAATGGACCGATAAAAACTTAAACCGATACACGTTTTTGTGAGCTTAAAATACCAGAATATTTCCAATTTCAGGCAAATCAGATAAAAACTACGGTTTCTAGAAACCCAAGGAGTTAAATCGGGAGATCGTTATTATGGGGGCTATACTAAAATATGGACCGATACTCACCGTTTTCGGCACACCTCTTTATGACCCGAAAATACCTCTAGATTTCCAATTTCAGGCAAATAGGATAAAAACTTCGGATTCTAGAAGCCCAATAAGTAAAATCGGGAAATCGGTCAGTATGGGGGCTATACCAAAATATGGACCGATATTCACCAGTGTGGTCCTAAAATACCTCTAGATTTCCAATTTCAGACAAATTGGATAAAAAATACGGTTTCTATAAGCCCAAGACCTCAAATCGGGAGATCGGTCTATATGGGGGCTATACCAAAATATGGACCGATACTCACAATTTTTGGCACACGTATTTGTGGTCCTACAATACCTCTAGATTTCCAATTTCAGGTAAATTGAATAAAAACTGCGGTTTCTATAAGCCCAAGACCCCAAATCGGGAGGTCGTTTTATATGGGGACCATACCAAAACATGGACCGATACTCACAATTTTTGGCACACATATTTGTGGTCCTACAATACCTCCAGATTTCCAATTTCAGGTAAATTGAATAAAAACTGCGGTTTATATAAGCCCAAGAAGTAAAATCGGGAGATCGGTCTATATGGGGGCTATACCAAAATAGGGACCGATACTCACAATTTTTGGCACACGTATTTGTGGTCCTACAATACCTCTAGATTTCCAATTTCAGATAAATTGAATAAAAACTGCGGTTTCTATAAGCCCAAGAAGTAAAATCGGGAGATGGGTCTATATGGGGGCTATACCAAAATAGGGACCGATACTCACAATTTTTGGCGCACGTATTTGTGGTCCTATAATACATTTAGATTTCTAATTTTAGGTAAATTGAATAAAAACTGCGGTTTCTATAAGCCCAAGAAATAAAATCGGGAGATCGGTCTATATGGTGGCTATACCAAAATATGGACCGATACTCACAATTTTTGGCACACCTCTTTATGGTCATAAATTACCTCTAGATTTCAAATTTCAGGCATATAGGATTAAAACTGCGATTTCTATAAGCCCAAGACCCCAAATCGGGAGGTCGGTTTATATGGGGACTATATCAAAACCTGGACCGATATAGCCCATCTTCGAACTTGACCTGCCTGCAGACAAAAGACGAGTTTGTGCAAAATTTCAGCACGATTGCTTCATTATTGAAGACTGTAGCGTGATTACAACAGACAGACAGACAGACAGACAGACAGACAGACAGACAGACAGACAGACAGACGGACAGACGGACATCGTTATATCGTCTTAGAATTTCTCCCTGATCAAGAATATATATACTTTATATAGTCGGAAATCGATATTTCGATGTGTTACAAACGGAATGACAAACTTATTATACCCCCGTCACCATTCTATGGTGGTGGGTATAAAAATATAATTAATGAACGGAAATCCAGTTTGAACGAAAGATACAAGAACCAAGCGTTTTTATCGTAAAATTGGGAATATTCTTCACTAATGCAAAATATTTGCAATAATTACTAAATTTACTGAAATGAGGAATCAAAAGAGATTTGAATTTCCGAGTCCGTACAACCAGAAATATCAAGTGTTTGTCAATTTCCGATGAAGTTCTTTTGGAGAAAACTTAGGAAATACGATATTTGTCACTTTTAAGTAAACAATTTAAATTTCTGTCAATAAAAGCATGCGCAAGTCATATCTGGGAATAGTTGTATATTGAGGCTATATATACACTCAAAAAAAGTTTACTTGGATTCAAAGATTTTGACCTTGCCTTAAGGATTTTGGTATTGATTCGGAGCCAAAGATGCGGCTTCTTTAAAATAATTATATATAGCCCCCATATAAACCGATCCCCAGATTTGACGTCCGGAGCCTAATGGATGAGCAAAATTCATTCGATTCGGTAGAAACTTGGTACATGGTGTTAGTATATGGTCTCTAACAACCATGCCAAAATTGGTCCACATCGGTCCATAATTACATATAGCTCCCATATAAACCGATCCCCCGATTTAGCTTGCGGAGCCTCCAAAAAAAACAAATTTCATCCAATCCGGCTGAAATTTGGTATATGGTGTCAGTATATGGTATCTAACAACCATGCAAAAATTGGTCTATATCGGTCCATAATTACATATAAATAGCCCCCATATAAACCGATTCCCCGATTTGGCTTTCCGAGCCTCTAAGAGAAGCAAATTTCATCCGATCCGGCTGAAATTTGGTATATGGTCTCTAACAACCATGCAAAAATTGGTCCCCATCGGTCCATAATTACATATAGCCCCCATATAAACCGATCCCCCGATTTGGCTTGCGGAGCCTCTAAGAGAAGCAAATTTCATCCGATCCGGTTGAAGTTTGGTACATGGTGTTAGTATATGGTATCTAACAACCATGCAAAAATTGGTCATAATTATATATAGCCCCCATATAAAACGATCGCCAGATTTGACCTCCCGAGCCTCTAGGAAAAGCAAATTTCATCCGATCCGGCTGAAATTTGGTATATGGTATCAGTATATGGTATCTAACAACCATGCAAAAATTGGTCTATATCGGTCCATAATTACATATAGCCCCAATATAAATCGATCTACCGATTTGGCTTGCGAAGCCTCCAAGAAAAGCAATTTTCATCCGATCCGGCTGAAATTTGGTACTAGGTGTTAGTATATGGTCTCTAACAACCGTCTACATCGGTCCATAATTACATATAGCCCCCATATAAACCGATCACCAGATTTGACCTCCGGAGCCTCTTGGAAGACCAAAATTCATCTTATTTAGTTGAAATTTGGTACGTGGTGTTAATATATGGCCTCAAACATCCATGCAAAAATTGGTCGAAATCGGTCCATAATTACATATAGCCCCCATAGAAACCGATCACCAGATTTGACCTCCGGAGCCTCTTGGAAGACCAAAATTCATCTGATTTAGTTGAAATTTGATACGTGGTGTTAATATATGGCCTCAAACACCCATGCAAAAATTGGTCGAAATCGGTCCATAATTATATATAGGCCCCATATAAACCGATCCCCAAATTTGACCTCCGGATCCCCTTGGAAGAGCAAAATTCATCCGATGCGGTTGAAATTTGGAAGAGCAAAATTCATCCGAATCGGTTGAAATTTGGTACGTGATGTTACTATATGGTATCCAACAACTATGCAGGAATTGGTTCATATCAGTCCATAATTATATATAACCCCATATAAATCGATCCACAGACTTGACCTCTGGTGCCTTTTGGAGAAGCAAAATTCATCCGATCTGGTTGAGATGTGGTACGTGGTGGTAGTATATGAAACTTAACAACCATGCCAAAAGTGGTCCATATCAATCCATAATCATATATAGCCCCCATATAAACCGAACCCGAGATTTGGGTTTGGAGCCTCTTGGAGGAGCAAATTTCATCCGAGTCAGTTGAAATTTGGTACATTGTGCAACTATATGGCCGTTAACAACCATGTCTAACTAGGTCCATATCGGTCTATAGTTATATATAACCCTCAGATAAATCCATCCCCAATCACACAACAATTGGTCCATATTAAGTTCATAATTCTAAATAGGCCCCATAAAAGCGACCCCCATATTTCAATTCTGGCTCTCTACGCACCGTGAAAAAGTCCATGTCGATTCGTAATTATTTGTCTAATATATACCACGTTTGGACTAACTCACAATTTAGAAAACGATGTTAAGAAGTTTTAAGATACACTACCATTGTGTGAAATCTGGAGATATTTTAAATCCATAAGCAAGTGCGCCAAATACCCAGCAAAAATACTTCAGCAGTAAGAGTTTAGTTGTGCTTTTGCGTATACAATATAGTAGGCAGTGCATCCACACTGCACGAATCGGTGGCAATAACGTAAACGTAAAAGTAATCAAATTAGTTTATGATCATTCGTTTACGTTATTGCAACCAATTCATGCAGTATAGATGCATGAAAGGTAGTACTGTTTGCCTTCCCGCCAACAATGCTATACTCAAGATTATATATCACTTCAGAGCAATATTTCTATTAAAATGAGCAATTATATCAGCGCTATATAGAAGCTGCTCTAAATCGGGACATCGTCCATAAAAATCAGCGCTGATTCGGTTGTTTTGCAAGTAGTTGGTACTATCTCTCTCCCTTACAATCCTTCTGAAATAGTGCTCCATTTATTGCTGGGTATGGTGAGTATCGGTTTATTTCTTGGTAAAAATCCTGCATAGGCCTATCTCCTAATTTTGGCTTTGCACGAAAGGTAGAAGTAAAATTTGAATGAATTTACTTGTCGTTCTCATTTGAGTATTGCAAGTAAACATTTTAATTATAAATTACATGAAAGGTGCAATTTCATTGCGCACGCTTAGATAAGATATTTAAGATTCCTCTAAAACAAAAATGATTCTTAAAAATTTAGCATCTGAAGTAATCTCCAAATGCATATTTTTAAGCTTAACTTCAGAAACCGTGCCATTTGAACTGATCTGCTTGAAGGTGGATTTGTCATCAAACCTAAAACTCTATAAGCCCGCTATGACGAAGAGCTTACAAAGGAATATTACAAATATTACAATTGATTCAAGGAGGTGGTTATTTAAGATTTATAAATTCATGAAAATTAATAGTATGAAAATATATAATTTTTTGAAAATTGGTAATACATGAATAAGATTGTGTATGAAATGTCCACATTTACAAGACTTTTTTTCTGCATTTTATCTGTACCCTATAGTTTCTCAAGAAAAGAATCCTGCCATCCAACCTTTTTCATGTTTTGCATGACTTGTGTTTTGACATAGAAGTTTTTCGTCGAATCGTATAAAGCCTATCTACTGTTTGGTATTTGTAAAATATTTTTTTTTCTGCTGCTTTTTCATTGACGGCTTGGGGCATATGTTTTTTTTTTTTTTGCCTCTGAATGTGTGTTTTCAATTGTCTTATTTGTTGAACATGGTTTTCTGCATAACTCCCATATGATCCATAGGTTTATTCGTAACCCTCACACAAAAAGTTGCGTTTTTTGGTCAATACAAAAAGGAGAAGAGTTTTTGCCATGTCATGTGGAATGCTATTTATGCTGTTGATAAGGAACTGCACTATGGGACCGGAAGACAATACAAATATATGGGGAAAATATTAAATTAAATTTAGTTCAAACGGAACAAAATATAAAAACAAATTTTAGAGCAGGCAGGGAAATGGTCCTATACTATCTAAGGCCTACCCAATTCCAAAGATTTTTTCTTTAATTTAAGAGCTTAGTTTGGATCCCCAATCTATAATCCGGAAGTAGTGCAAACTTCGATCATATCCAATGAATTTCACATGGGCTTGTCATAAAACTGAATTACTCCATTTTTGGATTTTCTGCATTGCTTTAGAAGTTGTGCCCTGACAGTTAATTTGATTGAAGAAATTTAAAAATAGAAAAAAAAAATTCAACCAATTTCACTTTTTTTCATCCATATTTTTTTATTACACAGTTATTTTCCTATTATCTAATTTTTACAGTTTGAAAAACCTTTTTCGCTTCGACGAGGGGTTGAACCTGGGTTTGTTGGCACCATAACAAAACGGATTAGCACACTTAGCCACAAACGCCATTGAACACAAAGCGTCGAAACGTGAATTCAAATGTTTGTGATATGATCGTAATATGACACCATGGAATAACATTCTAACTGTTTCTCGAGATGTTCATTATTAGTATGAAGAGACGCAGTTTCAAATCTCACCAGCGGCAATTTATTATCAAATATTTTTCGAAAAAATTATTTTTTTTTTATGTTATACATCGTTTTTATTTATTTTCATTTTCGGCGTATATTTTTTCCATTAGAAACCAACAAAAAAAATTAAAAATTCTCGTAATTTGCAAAACCTTCCCACAAGTTCAAATCCCAGCGGGGATGAAATTTATTTTTTTTTACTATCCACCATAGGATGGGGGTATATTAACTTTGTCATTCCGTTTGTAACACATCGAAATATTGCTCTAAGACACCATAAAGTATATATATTCTGGGTCGTGGTGAAATTCTGAGTCGATCTGAGCATATCCGTCCGTCCGTCCGTCTGAACGAAACAAGCTATCGACTTAAACCTTGGCACAAGTAGTTGTTATTGATGTAGGTCGGATGGTATTGCAAATGGGCCATATCGATCCACTTTTACGTATAGCCCCCATATAAACGGACCCCCAAATTTGGCTTGCGGAGCTTCTAAGAGAAGCAAATTTCATCCGATCCGGCTGAAATTTGGTACATGGAGTTAGTATATGGCCTCTAACAACATGCCAAAATTGGTCCACATCGGTCCATAATTATATATAGCCCCCATATAAACCGATCCCCAGATTTGGCTTGCGGAGCCTCTAAGAGCAGCAAATTTCATCCGAACCGTTTGAAATTTGGTACATTCTGTTAGTATAAGGTTTCTAACAACCAAGCAAAAATGTATCCACATCGGTTCATAATTATATATAGCCCATATATAAACCGATCCCCAGATTTGACCTCCGGAGCCTCTTGAACGAGCAAAGTTCATACGATCCGCTTGAAATTTGGTATGTGGTGTAATTATATAGTCTTTAGGGAGCCACCGTGGTGCAATGGTTAGCATGCCCGCCTTGTATACACAAGGTCGTGGGTTCGATTCCTGCTTCGACCGAACACCAAAAAGTTTTTCAGCGGTGGATTATCCCACCTCAGTAATGCTGGTGACATTTCTGAGGATTTCAAAGCTTCTCTAAGTGGTTTCACTGTAATGTGGAACGCCGTTGGGACTCGGCTATAAAAAGGAGGTCCCTTGTCATTGAGCTTAACATGGAATCGGGCAGCACCCAGTGATAAGAGAGAAGTTCACCAATGTGGTATCACAATCGACTGAATAGTCTAAGTGAGCCTGATACGTCGGGCTGCCACCTAACCTAACCTAACCTCTAATAACCATGCAAAAATTGGTCCGTATATGTCCATAATTATATATAGCCCCCATATAAAACGGTACCCAGATTTGACGTCCGGAGCCGTTTGGAGAAGCAAAATGCATCCGATCCGGTTGAAGTTTGGTACGTGGTGTTAGTATATGGTATTTAACAACCATGCCAAAATTGGTCCATATCGGTCGATAACCATATATAGCCCCCATATAAACCGATCTCCAGATTTTGTTTTGAAGTCTCTTGGAGGAGCAAATTTCATCCGATTCAGTTGAAATTTTGTGTTTTTTTGTAACTATATGGACACTAAAAACCATGCAAAAATTAGTCCCTATCGGTCCATAATTATATATAACCCCCATATAAACTGGTCTCAAGATTTGGCCTCCGGAGCCTTCTGGAGAAGCAAAATTCATCCGATCCGGTTGAATTTGGTACGTGGTGTTAGTATATGGTCTTTAACAACCATGCCAAAATTGGTAGATATTTGGGACATAATCATATATAGTAGTACCACAACCCAAGTAATTCGATTGTGGATGACAGTCTTTAGTAGAAGTTTCTACGCAATTCGTGGTGGAGTGTACATAAGATTCGACCTGGCCGAACTAATGGCCGTGTATACTTGTTTGGTATTGATTTCGGAACGAAGAATTACACTAGCGATATATTTAAGAAGCAAATCACTTTTGAATTTAGGATCGTTTTACCTAAAACTGGAAATCAAAATTTTATTTTATATTCATACAATGGTCAAATTCAGTTTGTTCGATGGGGAAAATACGGCTAGAATACCCACATTTTAAACCCGAGATTCAACGAGATTTTTGTCCAATCCAAAATACAAAACCCCAGAAATCACCACATATCGTGGCAAGATCTTTCCCATTTTCTTGTAAAATCGCCACTGTAATTTGGTAGTTTGGAAAATTTTTTTGAAATATTTCGCATATTTATCCACACACTCTGGTTTTTATACCCACCACCATAAAATGGTGACGGGGGTATAATAAGTTTGTCATTCCGTTTGTAACACATCGAAATATCGATTTCCGACTATATAAAGTATATATATTCTTGATCAGGGAGAAATTCTAAGACGATATAAGCATGTCCGTCTGTCCGTCTGTCTGTCTGTCTGTCTGTCTGTCTGTCTGTCTGTTGTAATCACGCTACAGCCTTCAATAATGGCGCTATCGTCCCCAAACTTGGCACAGATTAGTTTTTTGTTTGCAGGCAGGTCAAGTTCGAAGATGGGCTATATCGGTCCAAGTTTTGATATAGTCCCCATATAAACCGACCTCCCGATTTGGGGTCTTGGGCCTATAAAAACCGTAGTTTTTATCAGATTTGCCTGAAATTGGAAATCCAGAGGTATTTTGGGACCATAAAGAGGTGTGTCGAAAATGGTCCGTACCGGTCCATGTTTTAGTATAGCCCCCATATAGACCGATCTCCCGATTTTGCTTCTTAGGAGTCTAGAAACAGTATTTTCTATCCGATTTGTCTGAAATTGAAAATCTATAGGTATTTTAGGACCATAAGGAGGTGTGTCGAAAATGGTCCGTATCGGTCCATGTTTTGGTATAGCCTCCATATAGACCGATCTCCCGATTTTGCTTCTTGCGCGTCTAGAAACAGTATTTTCTATCCGATTTGTATGAAATTGAAAATCTAGAGGTATTTTGGGAGCATAAAGAGGTGAGTCGAGAATGGTCCGTATCGGTCCATGGTTTGATATAGCCCCCATATAAACCAACCTCCCGATTTGGAGTCTTGGGCCTATAAAAACCGTAGTTTTTATCCAATTTAGCTGATATTGGAAATATAGAGGTATTTGAGGACCATAAAAAGGTGTGCCGAAAATGGTTCCCATCGGTCCATGTTTTGGTATAGCCCCCATATAGACCGATATCCCGATTTTGCTTCTATGGCTTCTAGAAACTATATTTACAATACGATTTGCCTGAAATTGGAAATCTGGAGGTATTTGAGGACCATAAAAAGGTGTCCCGAAAATGGTGCTCATCGGTCCATGTTTTGATATAGTCCCCATAGAGACTGATCTCCCGATTTTGCTTCTTAGGCTTCTAGAAACTATATTTACCATAGGCTTTGCCTGAAATTCTTGAGCTTCTATAAACTGTATTTATTACCCGATTTGCCTGAAATTCAATCTAGAGGTATTTTTAGACCACAAATAAGTGTGCCGAAATTGAGATATATCGGTCCATTTTTTGGTATAACCCCCATATAGACTGATCTCTCGATTTTTACTTCTTGGGCGTCTAGAGACTATGTTTTCTAGCCGATTTGTTTGAAATTCTGGAGGTATTTTACGATCACAAATATGTGAGCAGCAAATGGTACCTATCGGTCCATGTTTTGGTATAGCCCCCATATACACCGATCTCCCGGATTTATTTCTTGGGCTTCTAGAATCCGTAGTTTTTACCCAATTTGGCTGAAATTGGTAATCTATAATAAAATTTAGACAAACGAAAGTTCCTTTTCTTATAAAGTATTTTCGTTTATTCAACTCTAAAATTCTCAAATATAGCAGGCGCACTGATCATGAAAATTGCTTCAAACTGAAAGTAAAATTTCCAGATTTTACTCATCGTATTTATTTAAATAATGGCAGAAAAAATCTACAGATGTAAGATTTCAAATCAAGGCGTAATTCAATCATATACACGATATGTTTGTAATTTCTCTAAAACTCAAACAAAATTGGTTCTCATAAATCTAGAATCTTATCTGGTCTTCATAGGTAGAATCTTTAAAGTTTGTCTTCGGGAGCTGACTGCCTTGGGAGAAGATTTCTCATCAAACACCCTACAATTCTATATATTATCAAGTAACCCACTACGACGAAGAGTTTTCAAAGTAAACTATCATATTTGATTGATGTGGTGGGTATTTAAAATTCGGCCCGGCCGAATTTACTGCTGTATATACTTGTTTAATAACAGTTTGCTCCGTCCCATAGCACTAGCCGGTTTAAACGTTAAGTCTAGAGATTTTCTAGAAGTGTAAAAATGTTGTCTAAATCGGATTAGATTTTAATATATGTAAATGAAAACTGCGCTGAAACTCGTACCGATATAAACGAACTTCAACAAATAAATTCTCCAAGAAACTTAGATTATTATTGCATGTAATTCTGATATACATGACTCCCACTAGAGGGCCAATATATTATTATTTTTGTCTTTTTGCTGGAAAATATAAACCATAGCCCATAGTGCTATGCTCCAATAGACTTGGTTGCGTTTGTTTTTCCCAGAGTGGTACAATATCTTTTCATCTTTGTTTTTGTTTTCCTCGACCAGCTACATGATAAAGTAGCTTATTTTGTTCATGTTGGTTTCATGCATCCATCCCAACCAGCAGCAATTGCTGACATCATTTTGACTACACTTACCGATACGCATCCATGGGTGTTTATTCAACCACATTTCTTTTGAAAGCGGCGATTATTGTTTTATTTTTTGTTTTCGTAGGATCTTAACCTATAGGCCTATGGGGCTCAACACGAATGATAACATTTGAGATGATTCGAATGAGAGGAATTTGTGCTTTGTTAGATATGTTGGTACATGTTCTAGTTAAAAATATAACCCAGTATATAATAGCTAATTACAATTCGATTATCTCGGGTTGGCTGACATATGCCAAAGCCAGTATTCGGTTTATTGTGCTTCTTCTTTCCATTGTACCCTTCTTTTATTCCGAATACCCTAGTTTGTTCTCAGCTCCTGTTTTCAACTGTTGTCACAGTTGGTAGAATTCTACCAAATTCTTAATGTTTTGGTGGAATTTGCGAAATATTCCTCTTGAACTAAAAGATACCCAGCAAAAAATTTGGAAGGCACAACATGAAAAGCACTCCCAAAAATGTCCTCCCAAAGATGTTCTTAATTTTAACTTCCTGTGCAAGTCCTTTTAATTCAATTTTTTATAACTCGCATATTTCAAAAAATTTCTACAGGAATAAAATTTTAACAAAATTTTATATAGAAATAAAATTATGACAAAATTTTCTATAGAAATAAAAGTTTTTTATAACTCACATTTTCCATATATTTACACACAAAAAAAATAAATTTTGACGAACATTTTCTATAGAAATAAAATTCTGACAACATTTTGTATAGAAATAAAATTTTGACAAAATTTTCTATAGAAATAAAATTTTCTACAGAAATAAAATTTTGACAATTTTTTCTATACAAATAAAATTTTGACAAAATTTTCTATAGAAATAAAATTTTGACAAAAATTTTCTATAGAAATAAAATTTTGACAAAATTTTCTACAGACATAAAATTTTGACAAAATTTTCTATAGAAATAAAATTTTGACAAAATTTTCTATAGAAATAAAATTTCGACAAAATTTTCTATAGAAGTATAATTTTGACAAAATTTTCTATAAAAATAAAATTTTGACAAAATTTTCTACAGAAATAAAATTGTGACGAACATTTGCTATAGAAATAAAATTTTGACAAAAATTTCTATAGAAATAAAATTATGATAACATTATGTATAGAAATAAAATTTTGACAAAATTTTCTATAGAAATAAAATTTTGCGAAAATTTTCTATAGAAATAAAATTTTGACAAAATTTTCTACAGAAATAAAATTTTGACAAAATTTTCTATAGAAATAAAATTTTGACAAAATTTTCTATAGAAATAAAATTTCGACAAAATTGTCTACAGAAATTCAACTGTGAAAAAAATTTCTATAGAAATAAAATTTTGACAAAATTTTCTACAGAAATAAAATTTTGACAAAATTTTCTATAGAAATAACATTTTGACAAAATTTTCTATAGAAATAAAATTTCGACAAAATTTTCTATAGAAATTCAACTTTGAAAAAAAATTCTATAGAAATAAAATTTTGACAAAATTTTCTATAGAAATAAAATTTCGACAAAATTTTCTATAGAAATAAAATTTTGACAAAAATTTCTATAGAAATAAAATTCTGGCAACATTATGTATAGAAATAAAATTTTCACAAAATTTTCTATAGAAATTAAATTTGCCTAAAATTTTGACAAAATTTTCTATAGAAATTAAATTTTAACAAAATTTTATATAGAAATTAAATTTTGACAAAAATTTCTATAGAAATAAAATTCTGGCGACATTATGTATAGAAATAAAATTTTGACAAAATTTTTTATAGAAATAAAATTTTGCCAAAATTTTCAATAAAATTCAATTTTGACAAAATTTTCTACAGAAATAAAATTTTGACAAAATTTTCTACAGAAATAAAATTTTGACAAAATTTTCTATAGAAATAAAATTTTGACAAAATTTTCTATAGAAAATAAAATTTTGACAAAATTTTCTATAGAAATAAAGTTTGGACAAAATTTTCTATAGAAATTCAACTTTGAAAAAAATTTCTATAGAAATTAAATTTTAACAAAATTTTATATAAAAATTAAATTTTGACAAAATTTTTTATAGTAAAAAAATGTTGACAAATTTTCTATAGTAATAAAATTTTGACAAAATTTTCTATAGTATTAAAATTTTGACAAAATTTTCTATAGTAATAACATTTTGACAAAATTTTCAATAGAAATAAAATTTTCACAAAATTTTCTATAGAAATTAAATTTGCCTAAATTTTCTATAGAAATAAAATTTTGACAAAATTTTCTATAGAAATTAAATTTTAACAAAATTTTATATAGAAATTAAAGTTTGACAAAATTTTCTATAGAAATCAAATTTTGACAAAATTTTCTATAGAAATTAAATTTTAATAAAATTTTATATAGAAATTAAATTTTGACTAAATTTTCTATAGTAATAAAATGTTGACAAAATTTTCTATAGTAATAAAATTTTGACAAAATTTTCTATAGTAATAAAATTTTGAGAAAATTTTCTATAATAATAAAATTTTGACAAAATTGTCTATACACAAAAAAATATTTTTCTGATTCAATAACGAAATTAATTGATCCAATTAATTTTTTAATTGAAATGTCTTCAATCACAGAAAGGATAGTATCAATTAAAAAATTAATTGACAGTCAATTAAAAAATTAATTGATCCAATTAAAAAATTAATTGATACTATTAGTTTTGTGATTGATTTTTGTTTCAATTAAAAAATTTGTTGAATCAATTAAATTTTTAATTGAATATTTTTTAAAACTCAATTAAAATTTTAATTGGAAAAATTTTCGTGAAATTTATTTGTGTGTAGTAAAGGCAAGTCAGTTACAAAGGTAGAATTCCAAAGTCTGAATTATTCTCCAAACTAGGTCCTACATGCATTATCCTCTGCTGCTCCTTTACGTCAGAGATGTTTTCTCAATTCTGGGGTCCCATCATTATTCCCACGGTCCTCCTGACTTATCTGGGTTGCCCCATAGTATTTGTGACGCCCTTCCAACCGTTGCATTCATACAACTCGGCTCGCGTCGTCCCTATTGGCTTTGCGTTCTTTAAGTTCACTTCCCTATATGGCTTAGCTTTTATTGCCAGTTCATTTACCTTTACGTTTCCTCTTATTCCTAACATGTCCTGGCACCCATATGATGTGGATCCTGTCGTATTCTTTGAGCATGCTTTTGCATTCAAAACGGTTCGCGAATTGTAAAGTCAGCTATTGCCTTCATTGCCCTCTGGCAAATGTTCACATTTTGTAACCTCATGTTATTTGAGAGCCAGCTATAGCCACCTCGAAATATCCCGATTTTAAGTCCTCCACATATACGACCTTTCCTTTTTATACCCACCACCATAAAATGGTGACGGGGGTATAATAAGTTTGTCATTCCGTTTGTAACACATCGAAATATCGATTTCCGACTATATAAAGTATATATATTCTTGATCAGGGAGAAATTCTAAGACGATATAAGCATGTCCGTCTGTCCGTCTGTCTGTCTGTCTGTCTGTCTGTCTGTCTGTCTGTCTGTCTGTCTGTCTGTCTGTCTGTTGTAATCACGCTACAGCCTTCAATAATGGCGCTATCGTCCCCAAACTTGGCACAGATTAGTTTTTTGTTTGCAGGCAGGTCAAGTTCGAAGATGGGCTATATCGGTCCAAGTTTTGATATAGTCCCCATATAAACCGACCTCCCGATTTGGGGTCTTGGGCCTATAAAAACCGTAGTTTTTATCAGATTTGCCTGAAATTGGAAATCCAGAGGTATTTTGGGACCATAAAGAGGTGTGTCGAAAATGGTCCGTACCGGTCCATGTTTTAGTATAGCCCCCATATAGACCGATCTCCCGATTTTGCTTCTTAGGAGTCTAGAAACAGTATTTTCTATCCGATTTGTCTGAAATTGAAAATCTATAGGTATTTTAGGACCATAAGGAGGTGTGTCGAAAATGGTCCGTATCGGTCCATGTTTTGGTATAGCCTCCATATAGACCGATCTCCCGATTTTGCTTCTTGCGCGTCTAGAAACAGTATTTTCTATCCGATTTGTATGAAATTGAAAATCTAGAGGTATTTTGGGAGCATAAAGAGGTGAGTCGAGAATGGTCCGTATCGGTCCATGGTTTGATATAGCCCCCATATAAACCAACCTCCCGATTTGGAGTCTTGGGCCTATAAAAACCGTAGTTTTTATCCAATTTAGCTGATATTGGAAATATAGAGGTATTTGAGGACCATAAAAAGGTGTGCCGAAAATGGTTCCCATCGGTCCATGTTTTGGTATAGCCCCCATATAGACCGATATCCCGATTTTGCTTCTATGGCTTCTAGAAACTATATTTACAATACGATTTGCCTGAAATTGGAAATCTGGAGGTATTTGAGGACCATAAAAAGGTGTCCCGAAAATGGTGCTCATCGGTCCATGTTTTGATATAGTCCCCATAGAGACTGATCTCCCGATTTTGCTTCTTAGGCTTCTAGAAACTATATTTACCATAGGCTTTGCCTGAAATTCTTGAGCTTCTATAAACTGTATTTATTACCCGATTTGCCTGAAATTCAATCTAGAGGTATTTTTAGACCACAAATAAGTGTGCCGAAATTGAGATATATCGGTCCATTTTTTGGTATAACCCCCATATAGACTGATCTCTCGATTTTTACTTCTTGGGCGTCTAGAGACTATGTTTTCTAGCCGATTTGTTTGAAATTCTGGAGGTATTTTACGATCACAAATATGTGAGCAGCAAATGGTACCTATCGGTCCATGTTTTGGTATAGCCCCCATATACACCGATCTCCCGGATTTATTTCTTGGGCTTCTAGAATCCGTAGTTTTTACCCAATTTGGCTGAAATTGGTAATCTATAATAAAATTTAGACAAACGAAAGTTCCTTTTCTTATAAAGTATTTTCGTTTATTCAACTCTAAAATTCTCAAATATAGCAGGCGCACTGATCATGAAAATTGCTTCAAACTGAAAGTAAAATTTCCAGATTTTACTCATCGTATTTATTTAAATAATGGCAGAAAAAATCTACAGATGTAAGATTTCAAATCAAGGCGTAATTCAATCATATACACGATATGTTTGTAATTTCTCTAAAACTCAAACAAAATTGGTTCTCATAAATCTAGAATCTTATCTGGTCTTCATAGGTAGAATCTTTAAAGTTTGTCTTCGGGAGCTGACTGCCTTGGGAGAAGATTTCTCATCAAACACCCTACAATTCTATATATTATCAAGTAACCCACTACGACGAAGAGTTTTCAAAGTAAACTATCATATTTGGCCCGGCCGAATTTACTGCTGTATATACTTGTTTATCTTAACATTGGTCTTAAATCCATTATTTTCTATGGTGGATGTGGTCTTCATTACCCCAGTTATGTTAAGACAACCTTGGATACGTTTTAAATTTCTACGATCCACTTCCATTCCGTGATGTCCACCAGACTATCGATGCGTATCACAGACGTCAAACCGGCGTCACCGATGGCAAAAATTGAGCGTAAGGCGCCATCCAATAATGTGGGCTGGATTCGTTCTCTGAAACTGATATAGCGATTTTTTGCGATTTGTCTTAGTAACACATAGTGTTTCCGCCAGATGGCGCTATTCTTAAATTCCATGGTAGTTGCACAACCATTTTTGAATACCATATTGCTTCATATTTACCATAATTTCCAACCAATAGGTATGCTGCGTGAGGTTTCAAACTACAGCAAATGTAAAATGTTTGCTGGGTTTCTCTATTGTGGCATTGGTAAAATGCTTATAGGTATCTCAAAGTGCGTATATATGTATGTGATGTTATATTTGTGTGAGTGTGAGTAGTGACATTATCATTCGTAAAGACAAGCAAAACAAGATAATCCAATGTTTGTTATTAATATGCTCCATTGTATTTTTGGGACTGTTATTTGTTGTTGTCCCCTGTTAAGATTTGCTTAGGTATGTGTTGAAGTGAAGCCTCTGGGTCTTGTTTTCCTATTGTTCAATATTTGCTTTATATGTAGGCCAACAGCAGAAACAATAAATAAACACAGAAGTTAAAACTAAAACCATGTAGCAATTTGTATTTTTGCACTTGCATTAGTATGTGATGTATTTCTTTCTTTGGGCATTTGAACAAAATGTAATCGAGATTATGTAGAAAAATTTTGTTGTTTAGTACAAAGATTTCGTGTCCTTAAAATATGAATGCAAGTTATTCTTATCATAGAGAACGCATTTCTCTTATACAAAGCTTTTCTAATTGACCAAAAGTCGATATACTTTCCGATGAAGCCATTGTTTCCTTAGACTAAGGAGATTAGTCTTAAAACGGGGTTTCTTTACATACCAAAAAGTTCTATTGAATTGAGATCGATTTGTCCTGTAAAATTAGGAACTAATCGTCAAAGTAATTGAAGGGAGACACCGTGGTGCAATGGTTAGCATGTCCGCCCTCCATACACAAAGTCGTGGGTTCGATTCCTGCTTCGACCGAACACCTAAAAATATATTCCAGATATGTTCGAAAGATTCCAAAAATATGTTCAACACTACATACGACTATATTAAATGTTTACTATGAACTGTAAAATATATCTTATTAAAGACTTATAGTCAGAAAAGAACAGCGCTTGATATAAACAAAATGGACTGTGTTGTTGGTTCGAAACAATTTTTTTTATTGAAAAAATAAAAATTTTGTAACAAACGAATTTTTTGGGTGATAAAAGTTTAAAATTTTCGAAGAAATTCAAAAAACTCTAAGAAAAGAAAAACGTTTTCGGTACACGTTTTCCAAACGTTTTTTTTTTCTTTGCGTGTAGAATTCTACCAAAAATGGTAGATTTTTTAATGTTTGATAGATTGTTAGAATTCTTGATCTCTTGGTAGATTTTGCAAATTATTTCTCTCCAGCTAAGAGGTACTTCTAAAATTTTCTATAGAAATACAATTTTGACACAATTTTCTATAGAAATAAAATGTTGACAAATTTTCTATAGAAATAAAATCTTGACAAAATTTTCTTTAGAAATGAAATCGTGACAAAATTATCCATCGAAATAAGATTTTAACAAAATTTTTTATAGATATAAAATGTTGACAAAATTTTTAAAGAAATAAAATTTTGACAAAAATTTTTGTAGGAATAAAATATTGACAAAAATTTCTATAGAAATAAAATTTTGACAAACTTTTCTATAGAAATAAAATTTTTACAAAATTTTTTATAGAAATAAAATTTTGATAAAATTTTCTGTAGCAAAAAAAAATTTGACAAAATTTTCTATAGCAAAAAAATTTTGACTAAATTTTCTATAGAAATAAAATGTTGACAAAACTTTTTATAGAAATAAATATTTCACAAAATTTTTTATAGAAATAAAATTTTGACCAAATTTTCTATAGAAATAAAATCTTGATAAAATTTTTTATTGATGTAAAATTTTGACAAAATTTTCTATGGAAATAAAATGTTGACAACATTTTTAATAGAAATAAAATGTATACAACATTTTTTATAGAAATAAATTTTTGACAAAATTTTCTATAAGAATAAAATTTTGACAAAATTTTCTATAGAAATAAAATTTTGACAAAACTTTTTATAGAAATAAAATTTTGACAAAACTTTTTAAAGAAAAAAAATTATGACCAAATTTTCTATAGAAATAAAATCTTAATAAAATTTTTTGTAAAGAAAAATTTTGCAAAATTTTCTATAGCAATAATAAAATTTTGCAAAATTTTCTATAGCAATAAAATTTTGACAAAATTTTCTATAGAAATAAAATTTTGACAAACTTTCTGAAGAAATAAAATGTAGACGAAAGTTTTTATGGAATAAAATTTTAACAAATTTTTCTATAGAAAGAAAATTTTGATAAAACTTTTTATAGAAATAAAATTTTTATTGTTGTTTTTGATCTCAGCTTAAAGCCATGCATTGACGAAACTACAAGCATAGCTTAACCAAAAGAGGAAAATTTTATAAAGAAATAAAATTTTGACAAAATTTTCTATAGCAAAAAAATTTTGACAAAACTTTTTATAGAAATAAATATTTCACAAAATTTTTTATAGAAATAAAATTTTGACCAAATTTTCTATAGAAATAACATCTTGACAAAATTTTCTGTAGAAATAAGATTTTAACAAAATTTTTAAAGAAATAAAAGTTTGGCAAAATTTTTAAAGAAATAAAATTTTGACAAAATTTTCCATAGAAATAAAATTTTGACAAAATTTTCTATAGAAATAAAATTTTGACAAAATTTTCTATAGAAATAAAATTTTGACAAAATTTTCTATAGAAATAAAATTTTGACAAAATTTTCTATAGAAATAAAATTTTAACAAAATTTTTTATAGAAATAAAACATTGACAAAATTTTCTATGGAAATAAAAAGTTGACAAAATGTTCTATACAAATAAAATTTTGACAAAATTTTCTATAGAAATAAAATGTAGACAAAATTTTCTATAGAAATAAAATTTTGACAAAACTTTTTATAGAAATAAATATTTCACAAAATTTTTTATAGAAATAAAATTTTGACCAAATTTTCTATAGAAATAAAATCTTGATAAAATTTTTTATTGATGTAAAATTTTGACAAAATTTTCTATGGAAATAAAATGTTGACAACATTTTCAATAGAAATAAAATGTAGACAACATTTTTTATAGAAATAAAATTTTGACAAAATTTTCTATAAGAATAAAATTTTGACAAAATTTTCTATAGAAATAAAATTTTGACAAAACTTTTTATAGAAATAAAGTTTTCACATAATATTTTATAGAAATAATATTTTGACAAAACTTTTTAAAGAAAAAAATTTTGACCAAATTTTCTATAGAAATAAAATCTTAATAAAATTTTTTGTAAAGTAAAATTTTGCAAAATTTTCTATAGCAATAAAATTTTGACAAAATTTTCTATAGAAAAAAATTTTGACAAACTTTCTAAAGAAATAAAATGTAGACGAAAGTTTTTATAGGAATAAAATTTTAACAAATTTTTCTATAGAAAGAAAATGTTGACAAAATTTTTTATAGAAATAAAATTTTTATTGTTGTATTTGATCTCAGCTTAAAGCCATGCATTGACTAAACTTCAAGTGTAGCTTAACCAACAGAGAAAAATTTTTTATAGAAATAAAATTTTGACAAAATTTTCTATAGCAAAAAAATTTTGACTAAATTTTCGATAGAAATAAAATTTTGACAAAATTTTTATAGAAATAAATATTTCACAAAATTTTTTATAGAAATAAAATTTTGACCAAATTTTCTATAGAAATAAAATCTTGATAAAATTTTTTATTGAAGTAAAATTTTGACAAAATTTTCTATAGAAATAAAATTTTGACAAAATTTTCTATAGAAATAAAATGTTGACAAAATTTTCTATAGAAATAAAATTTTGACAAAATTTTCTATAGAAATAAAATTTTGACAACATTTTCTATAGAAATAAAATTTTGACAAAATTTTCTATAGAAATAAAATTTTGACAAAATTTTCTATAGAAATAAAATTTCGACAAAATTTTCTATAGAAATAAAATTTTAACAACATTTTTTACAGAAATAAAATTTTGACAAAATTTTCTATGGAAATAAAATGTTGACAAAATGTTCTATACAAATAAAATATTGACAAAATTTTCTATAGAAATAAAATTTTGACAAAACTTTTTATAGAAATAAATATTTCACAAAATTTTTTATAGAAATAAAATTTTGACCAGAAATAAAATCTTGATAAAATTTTTTATTGAAGTAAAATTTTGACAAAATTTTCTATGGAAATAAAATGTTGACAAAATTTTCAATGGAAATAAAATGTAGACAACATTTTTTAGAGAAATAAAATTTTGACAAAATTTTCTATAAGAATAATATTTTGACAAAATTTTCTATAGAAATAAAATTTTGACAAAACTTTTTATAGAAATAAAATTTTCACATAATAGAAATAAAATTTTGACAGAACTTTTTAAAGAAATAAAATTTTGACCAAATTTTCTATAGAAATAAAATCTTAATAAAATTTTTTGTAAAGTAAAATTTTGACAAAATTTTCTATAGAAATAAAATTTTGACAAACTTTCTAAAGAAATAAAATGTTGACGAAAGTTTTTATAGGAATACAATTTTAACAAATTTTTCTATAAAAATAAAATTTTGACAAAATTTTCTATAGAATTAAAATTTTGAAAAAATTTTCTATAGGAATAAAATTTTGAAAAAATTTTCTATAGAAATAAAAGTTTGGCAAAATTTTTAAAGAAATAAAATTTTGACAAAATTTTCTGTAGAAATAAAATTTTGACAAAATTTTTAAAGAAATAAAAGTTTGGCAAAATTTTTAAAGAAATAGAATTTTGACAAAATTTTCTATAGAAATAACATTTTGACAAAATTTTCTGTAGAAATAAAATTTTGACAAAATTTTCTAGAGAAATAAAATTTTGACAAAATTTTCTATAGAAATAACATTTTGACAAAATAAAATAAACTGTTGACAAAATTTTCTATAGCAATAAAATTTTGATAAATATTTCTATAGAAATAAATTTTTGAAAAAATTTTCTATAGAAATACTTTTCCTCTGTTGGGTATGCTACTCAGTTTTCTATAGGAATAGAATTTTGACCAAATTTCATTTAGAAATAAAATTTTACAAATATTTTTTTTTTAGTTTTTTTGTAAGATTTCCTCAAAATATTGGTAGATTTTCTATGGCTTGAGTGGCAACTGTATGTAAACCGATCAAAAATTGAAGAGACTTATATAAGTGTTTAGTATGCCTATTTATCTAACATAAAATCCACATGAACTAACTTACAAGTATCGTGAGACGTTTGCTATATTAGCAAATTAAATATGAACAATATTTATGCGACCGTAAGAATCATTTTCTGAGAGTTTTCACTATTCTTATTAAGTGCACAGAAAAAAATTTCACGAAAATTGTTCCAATTAAAATTTTAATTGAGTTTTAAAAAATATTCAATTAAAAATTTAATTGATTCAACAAATTTTTTAATTGAAACAAAAATCAATCACAAAAATTAATAGTATCAATTAATTTTTTAATTGGATCAATTAATTTTTTAATTGGCCTTCAATTAGTTTTTTAATTGATACTATCATTTCTGTGATTGAAGACGTTTCAATTAAAATATTAATTGGATCAATTAATTTCGTGATTGAACCAGAAAAATTTTTTTTTGTGTGTGTGACAGTGCAAACTTGCATCAAGTCTTAACGCTCATAAATAACTTAACACACTTAACAAATATTATAAAATTATTATTTGATGAAGAGAACCTATAACAACATAGTCCTAAAGCTTTAATTAATAATTTAATAATAAGTTAAGATAATTTTCAATATATTTTTGGTCCTTTTAAAGTGCACCACCTATATTATTTTCATATAACACACTGCCTCTGCAAAATGTAATTATCAATTTGCATATTTTGCAATATTGGGATATCCCTGAAATCTTGTGTGAATATAAGATACATTATCTCCGAATTGCAATTAGTTTCATTTGATGTAAATGTCATTTTGCCCGACACATTCCAAATTGGAATGTATACTCATTTGTACGAGATCTTCTTGCAAAGTACGCCGTAGTAGAAGATATACAAAAGCTGGATGATAAAGAAAATTACATCTATTTCTCGTAAAGTTGTGTGTGCACAAATCTATTTATCCTCCATTTGGCTCAGCTGCAGAATATTTCCATTTAATTTAACTTAATTTACAGAAATAATGACTGAACTAATGAACCAATTGAATTTGTCTCATTGTTAGTGGGTAGGAGTATACGAGTAAATGGAAAACAAATTTTAAGACGAAAAATGTTAGCTCAAATGAAAGGACACTTAGTTTAGAAGATATGAGCAAAATAAGTTTTTCATATAAAAGTTTAGATTTTTTTCAGGATTTGAACGGAATTTTCGATTTTTTCGTCGTGAATTAAGGTCTTTTGTTTTCAGGCTTTGGATGAAATTTTGATTTTTTTCGGGGGTGATCACAAATTAACTTTCTTTTCTCTCTAGTACGCTTAGTTCAGTAGTTATGAACAAATGAAGTTCTTCATATAATAATTTCGATCTTTTCAGGATTTGCGTGAATTTTTCGATTTCACGAATGTCAATGTTTAGTTGCAAATGGGTACACCTGGGCGTATCATGGTTAATTAACACATTTTCCATACGCCAACCTGTCCAGTGATTCTAAATCGTATAGAGCAATAAAACAGCATCTAGAGTAATAAATTAGTATTTTATAAGCAATTATTTTATTAAGATGTTTTTATAAATATTGAGCAAATTTAAAGTATTGTTGTTGTTGTAACAGTTTTTAGTGTAATTTCATCAATTTTGTTCTATGCTTGTGTCGTTCAGCTGGTAGCCCAGAGTGATGTGGTAGTGAGACGGGTAGGCTTAGCTGGGCAAGCAAAAAGGTGACGAGTGTCATGCGGCCCTTGATTACAGATGGGACACACGTCTTTGTTAAAGAAATAAAATTTTGACAAAATTTTCTATAGAAATAAAATTTTGCCAAATTTTCTATAGAAATAAAATTTTTACAAAATTTTCTATAGAAATAAAATTTTAACAAAATTTTCTATAGAAATAAAATGTTGACAACATTTTTTATAGAAATAAAATTTTGGCAAAATTTGGTATAGAAATAAAATTTTGGCAAAATTTTTAAAGAAATAAAATTTTGACAAAATTTTTTATAGAAATAAAACTTTGACAAAATTTTCAAAGAAATAAATTTTTGACAAAATTTTCAATAGAAATAAAATTTTGAAATTTTTTTTTGACAAAATTTTTTACAGAAATAAAATTTTGACAAAATTTTCTATAGAAATAAAATTTTGACAAAATTTTCTATAGAAATAAAATTTTGGCAAAATTTTTAAAGAAATAAAATTTTTAAAGAAATAAAATTTTTATTTTATTAAGATGTTTTTATAAACCTTGAGCAAATTTAAAGTATTGTTGTTGTTGTAACAGTTTTTAATGTAGTTTCATCCATTTTGTTCTATGCTTGTGTCGTTCAGCTGGTAGCCAAATCAAGGAACTCTGTGACAAGGATGGGGTGTGTCCAGAGTGATCTGGTAGTGAGAAGGGTAGGCTTAGCTGGGCAAGCAAAAAGCTGACGAGTGTCATGCGGCCCTTGATTACAGATGGGACACACGTCAGCTACCTTGCTATCAATCACAGATAAGTATGAATTGAGGCGGCTGCACTTGCCTGATCTTAGTTGGACCAAAACTACCCACTGGTCTGCCGTGGGAGGTCTCTCTCTTCTCCAGTGCTATGGGCGGAGGTCGGACTCCGAGAACAGGATTAACTTTGTAGCTTCTCACCGCTTCAGCAACAGTATCCTCATAAATCCTGTTTAGACCTGTCTGGTATGCTGTCTGATCTAGAGGTTCTCTTTTGTAACGCTGGATCTCGGGCTCTAGAAGGTGAAGATCAACCCTTACATTCCTGGGTGGAGGTTGTCTATCCACAAGATGGTGATTGGGATGACAACTTCGATGGCTACCCAAGAGGTACTGCTTTGACAACATGTAATTGTGTCGACGCACTGGGATGATGATAAAGGTGACCCACGGGTGTACTGCGGAGACATCCTGTTGCGGTTCTAAGGTTAGCGTTCTGACAGGTCTGTATGTTATTCCACTGCGTATCGCTCGTTTGAGGTGTCCACACTGGCGCTGCATAGTTTACCACTGACCGGCCAATTGCCTTATATGTAGTTAACAAGGTTTCTTGGTCCGCACCCCAAGTGCTGCCGGCAAGCGACTTGAGGACCTTGTTTCTACCACGGAGCTTATCACAAATTGCAGTGGCATGGGCAGACGACTTAAAATGGCTGTCGAATGCGACCCCGAGTATCTTGAGGTAGTTCACTGTCGGAATTATTTCGCCATCGTCTCTAACATTCAACTACCTGCGTACTTCCGACGTCCATGTAGTGAATAGTGTGGCTGAGGATTAGGTGGTAGATATCCTCAAATTTCTAGCAGTGAAATAACTGGTAAGATCAGCAATGTAGAGGTTTAAACGACCGCATATGTCATCAACAATGGGCCCGGATGCCAGAATTGTACAGTCGTCCGTGTACGATACAATCTCGACTCCGTCAGGAGGGGGTGGAATTGAGGACATAAAGAGATTAAACAGTGCCGGAGATATCACCCCGCCCTGTTTAACTCTACGGGGTTTTGACTTCTTGTCCCTGAATTCCACGTACAACTGGAGTCCATACATATAATTTTGAACCCAACGCTTCGTTCCTGCCGGTAGGCACGTATTTTCGATGTCCTCGAATAATGCGGCATGGTTGACCGTATCGAACGCTTTCGATAGGTCAAGCGCCACGAGGACCGTCCTATGACACGGCTTGATCTGATTAAGTCCCCTATTTATATGTGTAGAAATGGCATGTAAGGCTGTCGTCGTACTGTGTACCTTACGGAATCCATTATGATGGTGGGCAGCTGGAAAATTCTCCACAAGGCTGGGGTGGAGTAGTGCCTCAATTGTCTTAGCTATTGACGATTCACCCATGCTCGAGTCTTTGCCTGGTTTCAGTAGTGGAATCACTCTACCCATTTTCCAGTCATCGAGATTCTAAGGACAAATTTAGGAGTATGGTCAAGTACTCAACTCCCAGTAATCCCAGATCCTTCACCATTAGCATTGAAATTCCGTTGGACCCAGCGCCTTGGATGGTTTCGCGCTGTTGATGACATTCGCTAACTTCGGCTGCGATAAATTGTGGTGTGTCATCGTCTCGGAGACCACGTATGCGACGGAGACCACGTATGCGACGAGATCTTATGAATATTTTAGATCTTCAAATACCTTCCATCTCTCTCTTTGCATTGCTTTAGAATTTGTGCCTTTGCAGTTTATTTGAATGAAGCAATTAAAAAAAAATAAATTAAAAAATAACCAACTTTTAACTTCTATCAATATTTATACCCTTCACCACTACTGTGGTACAGGGTATAATAAGTTTGTGCATTTGTATGTAACACCAAGAAGGAAAAGTCTGAGACCCATCGTTTAGTATACCGATCGTCTTAGAATTAAATTCTGAGTCGATTTAGCGATGTCCGTCTGTCTGTCGGTCTGTTGGTGTATTTTTGTGTGCAAAGTACAGCTCGCAGTTTTAGTCCGATTGTCCTAAAATTTGGCATAGGGTCCTGTTTCGGCTCAAAGACGATCTCTATTGATTGTGGAAAAAATCGGTTCAGATTTAGATATAGCTGTCATATATATTTTTCACCGATCTGGTCATAATTGGCGTGTATATCAACCGATCTTCCTCAAATTCCGTGCATCCGACTATTTTATGAGTCTCGAAAAACTTGCAAAATATCAACCAAATCGGTTCAGATTTAGATATAGCTCCAATATATAGCTTTCGCCCGATTTGCATTCATTTGCCCACAGAAGCCAATTTTGTGCTCCGATTTGGTTGAAATTTTGCATAGGGAGTACAATTAGCATTTTAACTATGCGTGCCAAATTTGGTTGAAATCAATTCAGATTTAGATATAGCTCCCATATATATCTTTCGCCCGATATGCACTTATATGGATTCAGAAGCCAGAGTTTTATCCCGATTTGTTTGGAATTTTGCACATGGAGTACAATTGGTAGTACAGTCGAGTGTGCAAAATTTGATTGAAATCAGTTCAGATTTAGATATAGCTCCCATATATATCTTTTGCCCGATATGGACTTATATGGCCCCAGAAGCCAGAGTTTAGGCCCAATTTGGTTGAAATTTTGCACATGGAGTACAATTAGTAGTGTAGCCACGTGTGCTAAATTTTATTGAAATCGGTTCAGATTTAGATAATGCTCCCATATATATCTTTCGCCCGATATTGACTAATATGGTCCTAGAAGTCAGAGTTTTGGCCCAATTTGGTTGAAATTTCGCACAAGAAGTACAATTAGTAGTCCAGTCATGTGTGCCAAATTTGGTTGAAATCGGTTCAGATTTAGATACAGCTCCCATATAGATCTTTCGCCCGATATGGACTAATATGGTCCTAGAAGCCAGAGGTTTGGACCAATTTGATTGAAATTTTGCACTAGGAGTACAACTAGTAGTGTAGACAAGTGTGCCAAATTTGATTCAAATCGGTTCATATTTAGATATAGCTCCCATATATAGCTTTCGCCCGATTTACGCTCATATGACCACAGAGGCCAATTTTTTGCTCCGATTTAGTTGAAATTTTGCATAGGGAGTAGAATTAGCGTTGTAACTATGCGTGCCAAATTTGCTTGAAATCGGTTCAGATTTGGATATATCTCCTATATAAATCTTTCGGCCGATTTACACTCATATGACCACAGAGGTCAATTTTTAACTCCGATTTAGTTGAAATTTTGCACAAGTAGTAGAATTAGCATTGTAGCTATGCGTGCCAAATTTGGTTGAAAACGGTTCAGATTTAGATATAGCTCCCATATATATGTTTTTCTTATTTCGACAAAAATGGTCAAAATACCAACATTTTCCTTGTAAAATCGCCACTGCTTAGTCGAAAAGTTGTAAAAATGAATCTAATTTTCCTAAACTTCTAATACATATATATCGAGCGATAAATCATAAATAAACTTTTTCGAAGTTTCCTTAAAATTGCTTCAGATTTAAACGTTTCCCATATTTTTTTACTAACATTGTGTTCCACCCTAGTGCATTAGCCGACTTAAATTTTGAGTCTATAGATTTTGTAGAAGTCTATCAAATTCTGCCAGATCGAGTGATATTTAAATGTATGTATTTGGGACAAACCATTATATATAGCCCCCAACACATTTGACGGATGTGATATGGTATCGAAAATTTAGATCTACAAAGTGGTGCAGGGTATAATATAGTCGGCCCCGCCCGACTTTAGACTTTCCTTACTTGTTTTTTACTACCATTGTGTTTTACCCTAGTGCATTAGCCGACTTAAATTTTGAGGCTATAGAATTTGTAGAAATCTATCAAATTCTGTCCAGATCGAGTGATATCTAAATGTATGTATTTGGGACAAACCTCTATATATTCAGCACCCAACATATTTGACGGATGTGATATGGTATCGAAAATTTAGATCTACAAAGTGGTGCAGGGTATAATATAGTCGGCCCGCCCGACTTTAGACTTTCCTTACTTGTTTTAATTACACTTTTATATCTTAATTTGAAAAACTTTTTCACACCGACCGGAGGTTGATCTCTTGGCACTATTACAGAACGCCTTCCTTTCGATATCATCGTAATATGTTATTAAGCATGAAATTTGAAATTTCCACAATCACTTACTGTTTTTAAACTTTAAATGATTTTAATGCCTTTCAACTGATTTTGCTTTGTAACATTCCCATCTTAATGTACACATACAAGTTTTCCAATGATAAGAAATAATTTAAATTTATGATCAATTAATCTATGAATCATTATCCCAATTAGGAAATTATAAGTTTTGCACTTCTTAACAAACATTTATTATTTCACACATTAGTCTTTTATTTGACAGTATTCAAGTAATTTCTTCAGTCATATAAACCTACATGGCTTAACAATAACTCATTCTTTCGAAATAGCATGAACGAACTAGGAATGTAAGGAGAGATCTATTGGTATTTGTTCAAATGTATTTTTATGCTATTGTCATGTGTCTGTCATGATAAATTTAATTTAATGCAAGACAAAATGTTCGACAAAAACAAGGAGTCGCACAAGCAATCAAGCAAATCCTTCAGTTCAATCCCTTCGTATCTGCAAATCAAGCAATATACACTGTAACTAAATTTCGAAAGAGTGAAGGCATATAATGAAGAGTGAAATATCTGATAAAATATTACTAGTAGTAGTATGTAAATTTTCGCTGTATATTTTTATACCATCAACAATAGAATGGTGATGTGCGTATATTAAGTTTGCCATCCCGTTTGTAATGCATCATGATGTTAAGATCCGACTTCACACTCTTGATTAGAGAGAAACTCTAAGACGATCTCACGACGTTCGTCTATCTGTTTAACAGAATTTCCCCATTTTGTTGTTAATAAATCAAGAAAATGATTTTTGCTGTCATTTTTATAATTTGATATGATTCAGCAAAATAACGTAAACTTAATTTTTTTTTTTGAATTGAATAGTTTACTGTTATTTTTGGCATAATTTTATATATGGTGAAAACCCCTGACCCAAAATGTCACACTTCTTCTGGCATGACACTTTTGTATATCTATAAAATATATATTCCAGATGTTCATATCAAATTTTGGTATTATTATCTGTGCATACATGGATCCATCTAAAAAAAAAATATAATTTGACCATCCATTTACGGATAAAAAAGTCGAGAATCGAATATAAAATTCGAAGATTAATTTTTGTAATCTGCAATTAATTGATTTTTCATAGTTTTCAAAATCGACATCGTTACGACTAAGCAATGTTGTAAAATCGACTTTAACGAAAAATTATTAAAACCGACATTGAAGAGAGAATTTCTTAAGACTATATCGTTTATTTGAAAGGATATGTTTTGACAAAATTTTCTATAGAAGTAAAACTTACAAAATTTTCTATAGAAATAAAATGTTGACAGCATATTCTATTAAAATAAAGATTTTACCAAACTCCCTATAAAAATAGAATTTTGACAAAATTTTCGTGGGACCCACTGTGGTGCAATGGTTAGCATGTCCGCCTTACATGCACAGGGTAGTGGTTTCAAACCCAGTTTCGACCAAACATTAAAAAGTTTTTCAGCAGTGGATTATCCCACCTCAGAAAGGGTGGTGAAATTTCTGAGTGTTTCAAGGCTTCTCTAAGTGGTTTCACTGCAATGTGGAACGCCTTTCGGTCTCGGCTTTAAAAATATGTCCCTTGTCATTGAGAATCGGCTTGCTCTCTGTGATAAGAGAGAAGTTCATCACTGTGGTATCACAACGGACTGAATAGCCTAAGTGAGCCTGAAATATCGGGCTGCCACTATACCTAACGTAACCTTTTATAGAAATAATATTTTGAGAATTTTTTATACCCTCCACCATAGGATGGGGGGTATATTAACTTTGTCATTCCGTTTGTAACACATCGAAATATTGCTCTAAGACCCCATAAAGTATATATATTCTGGGTCGTGGTGAAATTCTGAGTCGATCTGAGCATGTCCGTCCGTCCGTCTGTTGAAATGAACAAGCTATCGACTTGAAACTTGGCACAAGTAGCTGTTATTGATGTAGGTCGGATGGTATTGCAAATGGGCCATATCGGTCCATTTTTACGTATAGCCCCCATATAAACGGACTCCCAAATTTGGCTTGCGAGGCCTCTAAGAGAAGCAAATTTCATCCGATCCGGCTGAAATTTGGTACATGGTGTTAGTATATGGTCTCTAACAACCATGTACAAATTGGTTCACATCGGTCCATAATTATATATAGCCCCCATATAAACCAATCCCCCGATTTGGCTTGCAGAGCCTCTAAGAGAAACAACTTGCATCCGATCCGGCTGAAATTTGGTACATGGTGTTAGTATATGATCTCTAACAACCATGAAAAAATTGGTCCATATCGGTCCATAATTATATATAGCCCCCATATAAACCGATCCCCCGATTTGGCTTGCGGACCCTCTAAGAGAAGCAAATTTCATCCGATCCGGCTGACATTTGGTACATGGTGTTAGTATATGGTCTCTAAAAACCATGCAAAAATTGGTTCACATCGGTCCATAATTATATATAGCCCCCATATAAACCAATCCCCTGATTTGGCTTGAGGAACCTCTAAGAGAAGCAAATTTCATCCGATCCGGCTGAAATTTGGTACATGATGTTAGTATATGGTCTCTAACAACCATGCAAAAATTGGTTCATATCGGTTCATAATTATATATAGCCCCCATATAAGCCGATCACCAGATTTGACCTTCGGAGACTCTTGGAAGACCAAAATTCATCTGATTCAGTTGAAATTTAATATATGGCCTCAAACACCCATGCAAAAATTGGTCGACATCGGTCCATAATTATATATAGGCCCCATATAAACCGATCCCCAGATTTGACCTCTGGAGCACCTTGGAAGACCAAAATTATTCCCATTCGATTGATATTTGGTACGTGATGTTAGTATTGGGTATCCAACAACAATGCAGGAATTGGTTCCTATCAGTCCATAATAATATATAGCTCCAATATAAACCGATCCCCAGATTTGACCTCCGGTGCCTTTTGGAGAAGCAAAATTCATCCGATCTGGTTGAAATTTGGTACATGGTGGTAGTATATGATATTTAACAACCATGTGAGTTGAAATTTGTGGATGACAGTCTTTCGTAGAAGTTTCTACGCAAGCCATGGTGGAGTGTACATAAGATTCGGCCTGGTCGAACTTACGGTTGAATATACTTGTTTTTTTTTTTTTTTTTTAAATTTTAAGAAAATTTAGCAAAATTTTCTACAGAAATAAAATTTTGACAAAATTTTTTTATAGAAAAAAATTTTGACAAAATTTTCTCTAGAAAAAAAATTTTGACAAAATTTTTAATAGAAATAAAATTTTGACAATCACAATGGACTGAATAGCCTAAGTGAGCCTGAAACATCGGGCTGCGACTATACCTAAACTAACATTCTATAGAAATAATATTTTGAGAATTTTTTCTATATCAATAAAATTTTAAGAAAATTTACCAAAATTTTGTACAGAAAAAAAATTTTGACAAAATTTTCTCTAGAAAAAAAAATTTTGACAAAATTTTCAATAGAAATAAAATTTTGACAAAATTTTCAATAGAAATAAAATTATGACAACATGCTCTATTAAAATAAGAATTTTAACAAATTTCCTATAGAAATAAAATTTTGACAAAATTTTCTATAGAAATAAAATTTTGACAAAATCTTCTATAGAAATAAAATGTTGACAAAATTTTAACAAATTTCCTATAGAAATAAAAATTTCTTGGGACCCACCGGTGTGCAAAATTTAGCATGTCCGCCTTGCATTACAGGGTGGTGGTTTCAAACCCAGTTTCGACCAAACATCAAAAAGTTTTTCAGCAGTGGATTATCCCACCTCAGTAATGGTGGTGACATTTCTGAGTGTTTCAAGGCTTCTCTAATTGGTTTCACTGCAATGTCGAACGCCGTTCGGACTCGCCTTTAAGAATGAGGTCCCTTGTCATTGAGCTTAACCTAGAAACGGCTAGCACTCTGTGATAAGACAGAAGTTCATCACTGTAGTATCACAATGGACTGAATAGCCTAAGTGAGCCTGAAATATCTGACAGTCACTATACCTAACCTAACCTTCTATAGAAATAAAATTTTAAGACATTTTTCTATATCATTAAAATTTTAAGAAAATTTTCTAGAAATTGTGATTTTATTCGATCTTTCTTTTATTCGATAGAAAACATTTATTCAAGCTTGAGAGCTCTCAAGCTTGAATAATTTTTTTCTATTGAAAATTTTCTATATCAATTAAATTTTGACAAAATTTTCAATAGAAATAAAATTTTGCCAAAATATTCTATAGCAACATAATTTGGCAAAATTTTCTACAGAAATAAAATTTTGACAATGTTTTCTATAGAAATAAAATGTTGGCAAAATTATATATAAAAAAAAATTTTGACAAAATTTTCTAGATATTTGAGGTCAAACGTTTCAGACAAGCGTTAGTATCCGTTAAAAATGATAAAAAAAAATTATAAAAATTATTTATTTGACAAAATATAACAGAATTTGTTTATTTACATCCAAAACATTGAATTCGGATCACACCTAAAGAAGTGATGCAAATTCAGTGCAACGGCTGTTGAAAAGGAGGACATCCGTCCTATGACAAGCCCATGTTAAATTCATAGCTTCTGCGTCAATTTTGCACCACTTCCGGATTAAAAAAGAACATTTTCATTACTTTTTTGGCGACGCTTTTTTTGCTGGGTATAGACTCAAAAAATAGTCGCCAATGGAAGAGATCATTTTATATATTTTTGCAATTTCTGAAATAATCATCTAAAGTAAAAAAGTAAAACATTTTTTTTTCGAAGAAGTACTAACCACAAAAATTGATCAAAAACTCCAAAATAAGATTTTTTTAAATTTGGTAGATTTTTGGAAAAATTTTCTTTAAATTGTGATAGATTGTGTTGGGCAGATATGATAACCTTGTTCGCAATTCTTCTGTTTTAATAATGTAAAAAAAGAATTTCATGTAAACCATTGTTGTATATATGATTTATTATACTGGTCCGATTTCAAAAAAGTCCCCACAAAATTTGAAATTTTTGAAAATTCCCCACCAAATCTGTCCCCAACTCAAAAAGTTCGTCCCCATCCACGAAAAAATAAATATACTGTCTGAAGTATATGTACTCTCTTTTCCACATACTTGTGATACCGACAAAAGGCAATCTGCCTAAAAATCGAAGAATCTCTAACTCATATTTTTCTTGCAGTGATATTGTCATTTAATGACATTTGTTAAATTGTTCCACATAAATCTATGAAGCAGACATTTGTTTTGTCAGCTCAGTCGTCAGTTTGTCTTTTCCATTCGATCCGTCATTTACACACAATCATTGTCAGTTGGTGGTGGCGATAGTGATGTCTGTGTGATTTTAATACTGGGAAATTGAAATAAATTTCTTTTGTTTCTAAGGAAATGCACACACATGTGTATCTACACATACATACATAACATATATATTGCTTTTCTTATATCTGTACTCCAATGTATATGCCTATGTATGTATATAAGCGAACGTATGCATATTGATTTGGATTGATTTTCAAATAACATGTCATGTTATAGAAAGTCATGTACATCCAGATGCTATAATTAGGGAACATTTGTTCGAACATAACCACAATTTTCAATCAACCATGCATAAATAAAAGAAATTATTAATTTAAAATTAAATCGTAGATTAAAATTTCAAACATGATTTCACATTCAATTGTATATATTAACAAGGTAAGAATAAGTCAGGTGCTACAGGAATGAAGACAATAGGCCTAGTTTTAAAAAGATTTGTTAGTTAATGATAGCTAAGAGGTATGTTATTTGATTTTTGGGGAATTTCGATAATTACCATAAACTTAAAATTTAAAATCAAAAGTCATGTTTCCGAAAATTTCGCTGCCATAGACATGCTGTGTGACAATATAGTTAATTCTGACGTGTCGACCGGCTGAAGCTATCAGTTCAGTATATCTGCAATTCGTGTACTCTAAGGAGTTCAGGCCCTTCAGTCGAATTAGTATGACCACCGCAGTCCAGTGGGCATACCACCATTAATACCTCCAGGGCGGTGTCACACCGGTCATATCAATAAGAAATTTAGCACAGATTCGTATTTTTTCTGCAGGCCATATTTTAAATGGGGCTATATCGGTCAGGGTTTCGATAAGAGAGTATGCTGCAACCCAGCAAAAAAAGATTCGCCAAAAAAATAGTGAAAATGTTCTTTTTGGATCCCGAAGTGGTGCCAAATTGACGCAGAAGCGATGAATTTAACATGGGCTTGTCATAGGACAGATGTCCACAATTTCACCAGCCGATGCACTGATTTTGCATCACTTGTTAAATTGTGAGGCGAATCCTGTGTTTTGGATGTGATTTAAGAAATTTTGTAATATTTTGGCAAATAAATAATTTTTAATTTTTTTTTTGATTTTGAATGCATTTTAACGCTTGTCTGGAACGTTTGACATCAAATATTTTCAAAAATTCGTAATTTTTCTAGAATGGATTTAGCGTTTTTATCGACAAAATTTAAACATTTTATGCCATTTTATTATTTCTTAATCTGATTTTAACCTATTTGAAACAAAACAAAAATAAATTTCCCATTAAAAATATGAAAAAAGTGAGTTATAATAAATTTGACTCAAATGAACTTCCTGTGCAGTTAAAATAAAGAACATCGTTGGGAGGGCATTTTTGGAAGTTCTTATAAAGTTGTGCCTTGAGAAGACCTCCCAAAATTTTTTGCTGGGAAGTAAAATAATGGGGGTAACCAATTGGCGCCTTAAAAATATATCCACACAAAGAAAATTTCATTAAAATTTTTTTCCACCAGTGTATGCCCTAAGGTGAAACATAATGTGTTTGAATAATACAAACAATATCTTTTTAAGACCAATCCTGAAAATATATATGCTTGAAGCAAAATGTGTTTGGGGTATATGTTACACTGAAAAAACAGTGAACCCACAAGGAAGAAAAAGTTTTGTTAATTTTAGAAAATTTTGAATATTTTTAACTAAACAGTATTACAATCGATAGCATCACGCCGATATCACAAAAATAAGTAAATATTTTTCGACAAATTATATAAAATTTATAAAATTTTTTAGATATAATTAATTTTTTTTTCACTTGTTAAAGAAAATTTTGTAGTTTGAGGGAAAAAGTTGGAGTTCAAACATGCAAGAATGTCTTTAGTGACATACGAAGTTCATGATGGACGCATTTTTAATAAAAGTTACAAATTTAAAGAACTAATGAACTATTTTGTGAGAAGTATGAATTTAGTAAATCTTTTTGCTTAATTTGTGTATAATTTTTTACACAAATATTTTTTATACCCTCCACCATAGGATGGGGGTATATTAACTTTGTCATTCCGTTTGTAACACATCGAAATATTGCTCTAAGACCCCACACCCAGAGAAGGAATATGATCACCTCAAACATGTTTTAAGAGCAAAATGTTATTTTTGGGTGGTGACCATGTAACATGGTTTTCGCAACCATGTTATTTTCTCGGAAATTATGTATCTGATTTCGGCAAGCAGGTTATATTTGGCGAGAAAATAACATTTTAGTGACAAACATGTTACATGGTCCCCATACAAAAATAACATTTTGCTCTTGAAGCATGTTTGAGGTGATCATATTCCTTCTCTGTGTGCATAAAGTATATATATTCTGGGTCGTGGTGAAATTCTGAGTCGATCTCAGCATGTCCGTCCGTCCGTCCGTCTGTTGAAATCACGCTAACTTCAGAAAGAAAGAAGCTATCGACTTGAAACTTGGCACAAGTAGTTGTTATTGATGTAGGTCGGATAGTATTGCAAATGGGCCATATGGGTTCACTTTTACGTATAGCCCCCATATAAACGGACCCCCAAATTTGGCTTGCAGACCCTCTAAAAGAAGCAAATTTCATCGGATCCGGCTGAAATGTGGTACATCGTGTTAGTATATGGTCTCTAACAACCATGAAAAAATTGGTCCACATCGGTCCATAATTATATATAGCCCCCATATAAACCGATCCCCCGATTTGGCTTTCGGAGCCTCTAAGAGAAGCAAATTTCATCCGATCCGGCTGAAATTTGGGACTTGGTATTAGTATATGGTCTCTAACAACCATGCAAAAATTGGTCCATATCGGTTTATAATTATATATAGCCTCCATATAAACCGATCACCAGATTTGACCTCCGGAGCCTCTTGGAAGACCAAAATTCATCAGATTCAGTTGATATTTGGTACGTGGTGTTAATATATGGCCTCAAACACCCATGCAAAAATTGGGCGAAATCGGCCCATAATTATATATAGCCCCCATATAAACCGATGCCCCGATTTGGTTTTCGGAGCCTCTAAGAGAAGCAAATTTCATCCGATCCGGCTGAAATTTTGTACATGGTGTTAGTATATGGTATCTAACAAGCATGCAAAAATTGGTCCACATCGGTCTATAATTATATATTGCCCCCATATAAACCGATCCCCAGATTTGGCTTGCGGAGCCTCTAAGAGAAGGAAATTTCATCCGATCCGGCTGAAATTTTGTACATGGTGTAAGTATATGGTCTCTAACAACTATGCAAAAATTGGTCCACATCGGTCAATAATTATATATAGCCCCCATATTGGTTAGGTTAGGTTAGGTTATGTGGCAGCCCGATGTATCAGGCTCACTTAGACTATTCAGTCCATTGTGATACCACAGTGGTGAACTTCTCTCTTATCACTGAGTGCTGCCCGATTCCATGTTAAGCTCACTGACAAGGGACCTCCTTTTTATAGCCGAGTCCGAACGGCGTTCCACCTTGCAGTGAAACCACTTAGAGAAGTTTTGAAACCCTCAGAAATGTCACCAGCATTATTGAGGTGGGATAATCCACCGCTGAAAAACTTTTTGGTGTTCGGTCGTAGCAGGAATCGAACCCACGACCTTGTGTATGCAAGGCGGGCATGCTAACCATTGCACCACGGTGGCTCCCAAATAAACCCCATATAAACCGATCACCAGATTTGACCTCCGGAGCCTCTTGGAATACCAAAATTCATCTGATTCAGTTGATATTTGGTACGTGGTGTTTAATATATGGCCTCAAACACCCATGCAAAAATTGGTCGAAATCGGTCCATAATTATATATAGCTCCCATATAAAGCGGTCCCCAGATTAGAACTCCGGAGACCCTGGGAGGAGCAAAATTCATCCGATTCGGTTGAAATTTGGTACATGATGTTAGTATATAGGAATGATGTTAGTATGTAGGCATTGGTTCATATCAGTCCATAATTATATATAACCCCCATATAAACCGATCCCCAGATTTGACATCCGGTGCCTTTTGGAGAATCAAAATTCATCCGATCTGGTTGAAATTTGGTACGTGGTGGTAGTATATGATATTTAACAACCGTGCCAAAAGTGGTCCATATCAGTCTATAATCATATATAGCCCCCATATGAACCGATCCAGAGATTTGGCTTTGGAGCCTCTTGGAGGAGCAAATTTTATCCGAGTCAGTTAAAATTTTGTACATTGTGCTAGTATATGGCCGTTAACAACCATGCCTAACTAGGGCTATATCGGTCTATAGTTATATATAGCTCTCAGATAAATCGATCCCCAATCACACAAAAATTGGTCCATATCAAGTTTGTAATTGTATATAGCCCCCATATAAGCGACCCCCACATTTCAATTCTGGTTCCCTACGTACCGTGCAAAAGTCCATATCGATTCGTAGTTATTTGCAGACTTACCTACACATACCTTTTTTGTCTAATAACATATATACCACGTATGGACTAACTGACAATTTAGAAAACGATTTAAGATATCACACCCCAAGTAATTCGACTGTGGATGACAGTCTTTCGTAGAAGTTTCTACCCTATTCATGGTGGAGGGTACATAATATTCGGCCTGGCCATACATACTTGTTTTTTTTACCAGGCATTTTTTGGAGAAAAAAACATTTAGGTTCAATAAAAATTTTACCTAAATTGTTAACTTAAAAACGCATATAAAAATTGTTCATTATATATAAATAAATAAATGGACTTCATTTTAAACGAAAAACACTCTGCCTGTCATTATGTCGAATTTTAAAGCATATGCTTTAATTTTAATTCAACCATAGGGAATTTGGTTTGGTTTATTTTGTTTTTTTATTTATGTTTTGTTGGCTAGGGAGCTAAACAACCTAAAGTTGAAACCTGTAATGTTTGTCATTTAAATGCAAATAAGCCATGTTATGTTCTGCATACAAAATATGCAGATACGTTCTTCCATTACCACAATCAGTCTCCCGGTCTTCTAGTGTATACAATGTAGGAATATCCCAGTTAGACTAACTGTTAGAAACTCTTGCCATTTATTGTTGGTATAACAAACCACCACCGCCACCATCCCCATCATCACACTGTCGACATCAACTCCGATCATTAGCATAATTGTTATCATCAAGTAACTGTAATTATGTTAATTTTCAAATTTCAGCCATTTTATGCTACACATTTTGAAATTCAACACGACTTGACAAGTTTTGGGAATCATCGTCAGTAAAAGTAGACAACATACAAACACATACTTGTGTACAGCGTTTGTAAGGGAAACGGAAATTGTGAATACTTTGAAACATATGAAAGAAATATGAATATGTTTGTGTACTCTCTCTCTCTCTCTCTCGCATTTTTGCATACTAAGAAATGTAAACATTCTCAGCAAATTAACATAAATGTGTAGAAAATTTTTACGTCTTTCTTTAAAGATATGAGCAACAAGAATAGAGAGAATATAATTATATAGCAACAAAATTGATATGTTTTATTCAAGTCTCCTTACAGCAAATCACATTGAAATAAGTGGCCCATATTTGGCAACTTTAAGTTTGAATAATGTTTAACATTTTCACTTTAAATTAAACCTATTCAAAAACCAAATGAAACCTTTTTTCACACCAAATGCATCTTTTTTCAAGTCGAAAGCAGCCTTTTTTCAAATCAATTGAAAACTTTTTTCATTTAAAATGCAAACCTTTACAATAATTCTCTTTGGAAAAAAAATAAAACAAAAATATTAAATTTTTTTCTTACCTTCTTTTTTCTTTTAGGTAAGTAACTGAAGCTATTACTCTTCCAATACGCTTTTGGATTATGCGAAGTTTTGGTAAAGTATACACATCCTTAATTGAATACGTATAACTGAATTTAGTTGAAAAAAAAAAAACTTGACTGAAAAACAAAAATAATGAAAATTGTTTTTATATCCTAAACCACATAATGACCCTTTAAAAAATCGTCGCCAAAAAAAAGTAGTGAAAATGTTCTTTTTGGATCCGGAAGTAGTGCAAAATTGGCGCAGAAGCGATGAATTTAACACGGGCTTATCATAGGACGAATGTCCACCATTTCAACAGCCGTTGCACTGATTTCAATATTTCTTGAATGGATTTTGAATTTTTTTTCCACAGAATTTCAATAAATTGTACCATTTTATTAAAGCTCACTCTGTTTTTAACCTTTTTGAAACAAAAGTATTAAATTTACCCATTAAAAATAAGAAAAAGCAAGTTATAAATAATTAAATTATATAAACTTCCTGTGTAGTGAAATAAATAACATGTTTGGGAGTACATCTTTTGGAAGTGCTTTTAAAGTTGTGCCTTTGCAAGAACCTCCAATTTTTTTGCTGGGGATTAGAGTATAATAACTTTGATTTGCCAAAAATTGTGTCTACCAAAAATATTGATTTTAGATCCCATAAAATATATACCGATCTACCCCTTATTCTGTCCGTCTGTCCATGAATTTGTTGTTCGCAGGATTCCGGTCGCATTTATTAAAGGAATTTGATGAAATTTGCTACCCGGTGTTATCTTGGCACAAGGACGAACGCTATTGAATTTGGAAAAATTCAATCCAATTTAGATATACCTACCATTTATATGTAAGGCAGTATTTCGACAAATAGGGTCACATTGCGCTTTTGTACTAACCGATCGATCATGCAAACTTTTATCGAAATCGATACAGATTTAGATATAGCTCTCACATATATGTATTGTCCGATTTTCCCCAATTTGGCAATAAATCCTTTTTATTAACCGATCTTACTCAAATCTTACTCACGCAAAGAAAAAAAAAAGTTTGGAAAACTATACCGAAAACGTGTTTCTTTTGTTAGAGTTTTTTGAATTTCCTCGAAAATTAAACGTTTTTCGCCAAAAAAAATAATCGTTTGTTACAAATTTTTTACTATACCCTGTGTCACACTGTGGAGTGTGCATATGTTTGTAACACCCAGAAGGAGACGAGATAGACACATGGTGTCTTTGGCAATAATGCTCAGGGTGGGTCCCTGAGTCGATATAAAAATTTCCGTCTGTCCGTCCGTCTGTCTGTCAACACATTTTTGTGATCAAAGTCTCGGTCGCAATTTAAGTCCAATCGCCTTCAAATTTGGCACATGTTCCTAATTTGGGTCCGAATAGAACCCTATTGATTTTGGAAGCAATCGGTTCAGATTTAGATATAGCTACCATATATATCTTTCGCCCGATATGCACTAATATGGACCCAGCAGCCAGAGTTTTATACCAATTTGCTTGAAATTTTGTACAAACATAACACTTGGTCGTATAGTCAAGTGTGCAACATTTGATTGAAATCGGTTCAGATTTAGATATAACTCCCATATATATCTTTCGCCCGATATGGACTTATATGGCCCCAGAAGCCAGAGTTTTTGCCCAATTTGCTTGAAATTTTGCACTAGGAGTACAATTAGTAATATAGTCATGTGTGTCAAATTTGATTGAAATCGGTTCAGATTTAGATATAGCTCCCATATATATGTTTTTCTGATTTCGACAAAAATGGTCAAAATACCAACGTTTTCCTTGTTAGTCGAAAAGTTGTAAAAATTACTCTGATTTTCCTAAACTTCTAATACATATATATCGAGCGATAAATCATAAATAAAGTTTTGGGAAGTTTCCTTAAAATTACTTCAGATTTAAGTGTTTCCCATATTTATATAGCCTTCACCACTACTGTGGTACAGGGTATAATAAGTTTGTGCATTTGTATGTAACGCCAAGAAATAATTGTCATAGACCCATCTTTTAGTATACCGATCGGCTAAGAATTAAATTCTGAGTCGATTTAGCGATGTCCGTCTGTCCGTCCGTCCGTCTGTCTGTCTGTATATGTAATTTTGTGCACAAGGTATAGGTCGCAGTTTAAGTCCGATCGTCCTCAAATTTGACATAACGTCTTTCTTCGGGTAGAAGACAATCGCTATTGATTTTGGAAAAAATCGGTTCAGATTTAGATATAGCTGCCATATATAGTTATCACCGATTTGATCATAATTCACGTATTTATGTACCGATGTTCTTCAAATTTTGTACATCTGAACGTTTTGTCAGTCCCGTAAAAACTGCGAAATATCAGCTAAATCGGTTCAGATTTATTTATAGCTCCCATATATATCTTTCGTCCGATTTGGACTTATATGGCCCCAAAAGCAAGAGTTTTGCCCTGATTTGCTTCAAATTTTGCATAACGACTACGTTTAATAGTATCGTTAATTGTGCCAAATTTAGTTGAAATCGGTTCAGATTTAGATATAGCTCTCATATATATCTTTCGACCGATTTGGACTTATATGGCCCCAAAAGCCAGAGTTTTGCCCTGATTTGCTTCAAATTTTTCACAACAAGTACGTTTAATAGTATCGTTAAGTGTGCTTAATTTGGTTAACATCGGTTCCGATTTAGATATAGCTCCCATATATATATCTTTCGTCCGATTTGGATTTATATGGTCTCAAAAGCCAGAGTTATGCCCTGAGTTGCTTGAAATTTTGCACAAGGAGTACGTCTTATAGTATCGTTAATTGGGCAAAATTTAGTTGAAGTCGGTTTAAATTTAGATATAGCCCCCATATATATAATTCGCCCGATTTGGACTAATATGCCCACAGAGGCAAAAGTGCTGATTTACGTGAAATTTTGCAGAGGGAGTAGAATTGAACTTGAAACTTTGCACAGGCAGTAGAATTAAGGTTCTGCATATGCGTGTTTATTTTGGTTGAAATCGGTTCAGATTTTGATATAGCTCCCATATATATCTTTCTCCCGATTTTCGGTCATATGACCACAGAGGTCAAATTTGTTATCCGATTTACGTGAAATTTTGCACAGGGAGTAGATTCAACATAGTAAATATGCATGTGAAATTTAATTGCAATCGGTCCAGATTTCGATATAGATTCCATATATATGTTTTTCCTATTTAGGCAAAATTGGCCGAAATACCTACATTTTCCTTATCAAATCGCCACTGCTAAGTCGAAAACTTATCAAAATTACTCAAATTTTCCTATTACTCTATCACACATCTATCGACCGATAAATCATAAATACACTTTTGCGAAGTTGCCTCAAAATTGGTTCATATTTAAATATTTCCCATATTATTTTACTAACATTGTGTTCCACCTCAGCGCATTAGCCGACTTAAATGTAAAATCTATAAGTATTGCAGAACTCTGTACAGATCTGCTCAGATATACAGAATATATGTGTATGGATTCACATAGCATCCAACACATTGGACGGATTTGATATGGTATCGAAAATGTGGACTTACAAAGTGGTGAAGGGTATAATATAGTCGGCCCCGCCCGACTTTAGACTTTCCTTACTTGTTTTTTGAATAAACAAATTATTTTTGAACCAACAACATTGTCCATTTCGTTTATATCAAGCAGTTTATAATAAAAATTTAATATAGTAGTATGTAATGTTGAACTGTTTTTTTGAAATCTTCCGAACAAGTCTGAAATATAAGTAAAAAAAAAAAAACAAAAAAAACTTTTTGGTGTTCGGTTGAAGCAGGGATCGAACCCACGACCCTTGGTATGCAAGGCGGACGTAGCAACCACTGCTCCACGGCGCCCAACAAAATGTATGTTTCTGTTAAATAAACTACTAAGTATTATAACTTTTATGGATAATTGTCTATTGATGACAAATAACAGCTGCATAGCTCAGTGGATATTGTGTTGGCTTACAAATTGCATGGTCCGCGGTTCGATTCTCCGTCCAGGCGAAAGGTAAAATTAAAAAAAGATATATAAAATTGAACAATTTCTTCAACATTGTTTGTATTAGCGAAAAAGATGTTAAGAACAAAACTTTCTATAGCAATAAAATTTTGACAAAATTTTTAAAAAAATGTCTATAGAAATAAAAAATTTTGACAAAATTTTCTATAGAAATAAAATTTTGATAAAATTTTCTATAGAAATAAAATTTTAACAAAATTTTCTATAGAAATAAAATTTTGACAAAATTTTCTATAGAAATAAAATTTTGACAAAATTTTGACCAAATTTTTTATTGAAATAAAATTTTGACAAAATTTTCTATAGAAATAAAATTTAAAAAAAAATGTCTATAGAAATAAAAAATTTTGACAAAATTTTCTATAGAAATAAAATTTTGATAAAATTGTCTATAGAAATAAAATTTTGACAAAATTTTCTATAGAAATAAAATTTTTAAAAAAATTTCTATAGAAATAAAAAATTTTGACAAAATTTTCTATAGAAATAAAATTTTGATAAAATTTTCTATAGAAATAAAATTTTAACAAAATTTTCTATAGAAATAAAATTTTGGCAAAATTTTCTATAGAAATAAAATTTTGACAAAATTTTCTATACAAATAAAATTTTGTTAGATTATTTTTGGGGATCGGCTATATATAACTATAGACCGATATGGACCTATTTTGGCATGGTTGTTAGCAGCCATATACTAGCGCAATGTACCAAATTTCACCACGTACCAAATTTCAATCGAATCGGATGAATTTTGCTCCTCCAAGAGCTCAGGAGGTCAAATCTGGGGATTGGTTTAAAATGGGGGCTATATATAATTATGGACCGATATGGACCAATTCCTGCACGGTTGTTAGAGACCACATACTAACACCACGTACCAAATTTCAACCGTATCGGATGCATTTTGTCTCATCCATGAGGCTGCGGAGTTCAAATCTGGGGATCGGTTTATATGGGGGCTATATATAATTATGCCCACATATAGACCAAGTTTTGCATGGTTGTTAGAGACCATATTGTAACACCATGTACCAAATTTCAGCCGGATCGAATGAAATTCGCTCCTCCAAGAGGGTCCGCAAGCCAAATCTGAGCGTCTGTTTATATGGGGGCTATATGTAAAAGGCGTCCGATATGGTCCATTTTCAATGCCGTCTGACCTACATCAACAACAACTACGTGTGTCAAGTTTTAAGTCGAAGTCGTTCGGACGTTAGCGTGATTTCAACCGACGGACGGTTGGACTGACATGCTTAGATCGACTCAGAATTTCACCACGGACCCAGAATATATATTCTTTATGGGGTCTTAGAGCAATATTTCGATATGTTACAAACGGAATGACAAAGTTAATATACCCCCCATTCTATGATGGTACTTAAAAAATTTAAGTACCTCTTAGTTGGAGAGAAATGTTGTGCAAAATCTACCAAAACATCAAGAATTCTACGAATCTGCCAAAAGTAACAGATCGTCTTTTTTGTTAGAATTCTACCAACTGTGTCTACCACCCAATTTTAATATTTGGGAAGTAGATTTTCGTTAATAGATTTTCAAAAATTTATTGGAGATTTTAATTTAAATTGGGGATTTTTTGGTACAAAAGCGAACCAATTTTGGGACAAAAGCCAGAAAAATACTGACAACACTGGCTCTTACACAATCGTTCTTGAAATGATAAGATTCTACTTCAATTAAAATGCTTCTACTTCTACGAAATATACATAAACCAAGAATAGTGTCATAAACATATATTCAAATAAGAATGATTTAGTATTTCCATGGAAAATAACCAAAAGGATATTATCTAATGGATATAACGATTGACCACACCATCCATTCATTCATTCATATCTTACATCACAAAAAGTGATCTGAATATTTGCGGTCATCATCTACATACATTTCGTAGGTTGTCATTCTAGATTATATATTAGCCAATTAGCAGAACATGTAACAAACATTTTGCTGATGGAGGTTTTTGCCATGTAGTATCATTTAATGGAATTCTACTGAATGACAGATTCGTGTTGTGGAAGCTTGAAGGTCATATTATCATCTATCAAACAACCATACCATTCTGTATCACACAAAAATTCCTAGATCCAGAGATTCACTTATATGCCTTTGTCCACAAATGCCAATCACCTTAATAGAAGTCCACACATACAAAAACAAACAAAAAACGAAAAAAAAAGAAACTAATGGTATCACAAGCAAAGGTTGTTGAGACCTCAACTCAATCATGCCATAGGCCATGTTCTAGTACTCTACGATTCTGGCCAATTTCTTTCCCTTTATCGTTGCAAGTAATACACTTTTTCGTTAACGTTAAACAACCATTAGATGTTATTTATTTAGAGTTACTTCAATACATGGACCCCCTTTTGGCCATAGATGTCATCCCCGGCAGGCATCACACCATGTTTCAATTCATCTTGAAGCATTGTAGCAGCTATCCATCCAACCATCAAGCTGACTAGAATGCCTGCATAGACTTCTGTTCATTTATTATTTAAATAAATTTTGTCCAATTTTCATCGTATGCCGAAAGGCAATGAACGATTTGTCTACATGATTGTTTGCTTTTTTGTTTTGGAAGTGCACGTGGCTATTTTTTGTACATCAGTGTACGAGTATATGTGTGTTTGCGATTTGTGATCCTTGTAGCCTATTGCATTGGAGAGTGTTTTGCCTTTGCCATTATTTTCGTTGTTTCTGTCAAGAACAGTGAAACAATATTGCTACCTTTAAACGCTATCTTGACAAGTGCACTTGTAGAAGCTTTCACAGGGCAAGGATCACCAGATGAGTGGACAATATCTGAAAGGAGCTAAAGATCTATAGTGTGTGTTCTGCGCTTGAAATTACGACTTATATATCCAATGTCCTTTCCGTTACACCCCTACAATGAACAAAATATTGACCTAATATGAAATATTATGGAATCTTAATTTTGAACAAGCATTTTAAACATTATGAAGGATAAACTTCTTTAAAATTAAGAAATTTTAATTAAAAGAAACTTCATATTCTTTGCTTTAAATTTTTATATCTTCCACTATAGGATGGGGCATATAATAATTTTGTCATTCCGTTTATAACACATAGAAATGCTGGTCTCAGACCCCACATACAAAGATTGGTCTCGTGGTGTAAATTCTGCGCCGATCTAGCGATGTCCATCCGTCCGTCTGAACGAATTTAGTTGAAATTTGGCACAAGTAGATGATGTAGTTGATGTAGATCCGATGATATTGCAAATGGACTATATCGAACCACCCATAAAAACAGATCCCCAATTGGGCTTGCGGTACCTCTTACGGAAGCAAATTTCATCCGATCCAGTCGTTAGTCTATGATCTCTAACTACTATGCAAAACTTGGTGCATGTCCGTTCATAATTATATCCCAGCAATAAAGCGTCGCCAAAAAGTAGTAAAAATTTACTTTTTAAACCCGGAAGTGGTGCAAAATTGGCGCAGAAGCAAGATTTTCCATGAATTTGTCATACGACAGACGTCCATTATTTCAACAGCCGTTATACTGAATTTTCATCATCTCTTAAGGTCTGAATCGAGTTCAGTGTTTTCAATGTAAATTGAAACATTTTGTAATATTTTGGCAAATAAATAATTTTTTATGATTTTTTGTTTGGAACGTTTGACCTCAAATATTTTCAAAAATTCATACTTTCTCTAAATTGGATTTAGCATTTTTTTTTTGGCAAAATTTTAATAATTTGTATCATTTTATTAATTCTTGCCCTGTTTTAAAACATTTGAAACAAAAAAATTAAATTATCATTTAAAAATTAAAAAAAAACGAATTAAAAGAACTTCCTGAGTAGTTAAAGTAAAGAACATCCTTGGGAGGACATTTTTGGAAGTATTTGGTGCATGTCCGCCCATAATTATATCCCAACAAAAAAGCGTCGCCAAAAAGTAGTAAAAATGTACTCTTTGGATCCGGAAGTGGTGCAAAATTGGCGCAGAAGCAAGATTTTCCATGAATTTGTCATAGGACAGACGTCCCTTATTTCAACAGCCGTTATACTGAATTTTCATCATCTGTTAAGGTCTGAATCGAGTTCAGTGTTTTCAATGTAAATTGAAACATTTTGTAATATTTTGGCAAATAAATAATTTTTTATGACTTTTTGTTTGGAACGTTTGACCTCAAATATTTTCAAAAATTCATACTTTCTCTAGATTGGATTTAGCATTTTTTTTTTGGCAAAATGTTAATAATTTGTATCATTTTATTAATTTTTGCCCTGTTTTTAATCATTTGAAACAAAAACAAGTATATACGGCCGCAAGTTCGGCCAGGCCGAATCTTATGTACCCACCACCATGGATTGCGTAGAAACTTCTACGAAAGACTGTCATCCACAATCGAATTACTTGGGTTGTGGTATCTTAAAACTTCTTATTCCTGCATGGTTGTTGGATACCATATACTAACATCACGTACCAAATTTCAACCGAATGGGAAGTATTTTGCTCTTCCAAGGGGCTTTGGAGGTCAAATCTGGGGATCGGTTTATATGGGGCCTATATATAATTATGGACCGATATCGACCAATTTTTGCATGGGAGTTTGAGGCCATATATTAACACCACGTACCAAATTTCAACTGAATCAGATGAATTTTGGTCTTCCAAGAGGTTCCGGAGGTCAAATCTGGTGATCGGTTTATATGGGGGCTATATATAATTATGAGCCGATGTGGACCAATTTTTGCATGGTTGTTAGAGACCATATACTACACAGAGAATACGGATTGGTTGTGATAACCGAATTTATTGCCAACCTCCTTTTGGCAGTTGCAGCTACTATCAGTTGGCAGTTGTGTCACCCGAATGATTCGGTCGATACAACTAATATCACATATTGTGTTGGTTGGGTCTGCCGACGACATTGGTTGTGATTACCTTCATAATTCGGTTGTGTTGCCCAACCTTGATAATAGTCATGACCGAATTAAAAAGCAATTCCTTTCCAGTTAAATATTTTATTATATTTAAATATGTTTATAGTGGTACAAACTGTTCTAACTACAAGATATTTCATAACAAAAGATGAAAATTGAATTTTGTTTACAATTAAGTTGGTTGTAAATCAGTTTATATATCCATCGTTATAAATTGATCAAATCATCCAAACCGGCAAAAAATCTTTGCTAAAAAAACAAAAAACCATCGATTAATAAATTGATTTGTACCAATAAAAACGAATGAAAGATCGGCCTAGCCGAATTCTAAGTACCCTACACCATGCAGGACTTATAAAGGGCGCTGATCCGTTCGAGTCGGTTACTGTCAGGAATTCCAACCAAACTGTTTTCTGTGTGTATAAATACTGACGGCAAACTTTTACTCCGGTTTATAGCTAGATACGCTAAATTTGGTCGAAATTGGATCAGATTTAGATTTAATACATATCTTTCGCCCAATGACGACGGATGTCATAGTGTCGCTTCGGAAATTTTGTACATAGATGGTATCGAATATGTACATCTACAGAATGGTGCAGGGTATAATATAACCCACCCGCCCGACTTTAGACTTGCCTTACTTGAATACTCACCATCATTCCATTGTAATAAATTTATCATTCCGCTTGTAACGCAAACGAAATATCGATTTCCGACTATATAAACCTATATTTGTTCTTGATCAGGGAGAAATTCTAAGACGATATCCTTCTGTATTTCTGGCTGTGTGTCTGTTGTAATGACGCTATAGCTTTCAATAATGAATTTACCGTGCTGAAATTTTACACAAACTCGTCTTTTTTCTGCATGCAGGTCAAATTTGAAGATGGTTTTAATATAGCACCATATAAAGTGATGATCTGAGTTGGGTTCTTTAGCATCGAGACATCGCAATTTCTATTCGAGTAAATTGAATCTTAGATATTTTGGGTCCCGCAAATATGTGTATGGAATTTGGAGTGCATCGGTCCAGTTTTTGGTATAGCCTCATTTCCCGCTCTGACTTCTTGTGTTTCTCGAAACCTACATTTTTATCAGATTTTGTTGAAATTGGAAAACTAGAGTTAATTTGTTTTTTCCTAAAATTGGAAAAATTTGGTTTATATTGGTATATGTTTGATATTGTTCTCAAATACACCGGTCTCTCGAATTATCTTCTTCAGGGACAAGAAGGTCACCCAAATTGCACGGGACTAGAAGTAAAACCGATCTGCTTGGGAGAGTAGATTTTACCTCTTACAAAGTTCTGGATCCAAGCTGAACCTCAACCTCCGAATTTATGTTTTATACATGCTAGAAGTGCGGCACAATGAGTTGAGTTCTGTAAAAAATATTTCCAATACAAACCATTGTTTTGAATTTCTTGCCCACATCCTCTTCACAGACCATTCTTGCTCTGTTACGATCACAAATAACAGATAATATCGATATTTTTTGTCATTTTTTGTTTGTTTTAAAGTTTCAAATAATACAAAAAATTCTTCAACTTATTTTCATTAATACAAATGACATTTAAAAAATTCGAAATGTTATTCGGTTGTGAATACTATATGAAAGTGGTAACTGCTGAATGATAGTTGAGAATTTTCCTTACGGTTGGTCGTATCAACCAATTTGAATCTAAATTAATCAAATGAGGTAGGTTCGGTTGCCACAACCAATTATCTTGTAGCACGACAGAAAATCTGTTAAAAATCTCAACTAATGGTTACAGGTATGACCAAATGCATGTAAGTACAGAAAATTGGTATAATCAACTTTTATTTAGTTCTAAATACAGAATATTCGTAAATTCAACCGAATTCCAACTAATCTATTCTCTGTGTGTAACATCACGTACCAAATTTCAGCCATATCGGATGAAATTTGCTTCTCTTAGAGGCCTCGCAAGCCAAATCGGGGGATCCGTTTATATGGGGGCTATATATTATTATGGAGCGATGTGGACCAATTTTTGCATGGTTGTTAGAGACCATATACTAACACCATGTACCAAATTTCAGCCGGATCGGATGAAATTTGCTTCTCTTAGGGGCCTCGCAAGCCAAATCGGGGGATCGGTTTATATGGGGGCTATATATAATTATGGACCGATGTGGACCAATTTTTGCATGGTTGTTAGAGACCATATACTGACACCATGTCTTAGGGGCCTCGCAAGCCAAATCGGGGGATCGGTTTATATGGGGGCTATATATAATTATGGAGCGATGTGGACCAATTTTTGCATGGTTGTTAGAGACCATATACTAACACCATGTACCAAATTTCAGCCGGATCGGATGAAATTTGCTTCTCTTAGGGGCCTCGCAAGCCAAATCGGGGGATCGGTTTATATGGGGGCTATATATAATTATGGACCGATGTGGACCAATTTTTGCATGGTTGTTAGAGACCATATACTAACACCATGTACCAAATTTCAGCCGGATCGGATGAAATTTGCTTCTCTTAGAGGCCTCGCAAGCCAAATTTTGGAGTCCGTTTATATGGGGGCTATACGTAAAAGTGGACCGATATGGCCCATTTGCAATACCATTCGACCTACATCAATAACAACTACTTGTGCCAAGTTTCAAGTCGATAGCTTGTTTCGTTCGGAAGTTAGCGTGATTTCAACAGACGGACGGACGGACATGCTCAGATCGACTCAGAATTTCACCACGACCCAGAATATATATACTTTATGGGGTCTTAGAGCAATATTTCGATGTGTTACAAACGGAATGACAAAGTTAATATACCCCCCATCCTATGGTGGTGGGTATAAAAATTAAATTATCCTTTAAAAATATGAAAAAAAAACGAATTAAAAGAACTTCCTGAGTATTTAAAGTAAAGAACATCTTTGGGAGGACATTTTTGGAAGAGCTTTTACAGTTGTGCCTTAGAAATACTTCCAACATATTTTGCTACTATTGAGCCTACATTTATATCCCCCGAAAAAAATATCATCAAAATATTTCCAATTAAAAAGTTGATTGAATTTTTTCAATTAATAAATTAATTGGTACAATTAAATTTTTATTCAAGATAGAAACTGTAAGTAATTCAAATCAATGATTGATTTTTTTTTTAAATTAAAAAATAACTGAATCAATTAACAACTTAATCAAACTCGGAAGGCTTAGTCAGTTAAAAACAAGTATATACGGCGGTAAGTTCCGCCAGGCCGAATCTTATGTACACTCCACCAAGGATTGCGTACAAACTTCTACGAAAGAGTGTCATCCACAATCCAATTACTTGGGTTGTGGTATCTTAAAACTTCTTAACATCGCTTTCTAAATTGTGAGTTAGTCCATACGTGATATATATTAGACAAAAAAGTTCTGTATAGGTAAATCTACAAATAATTACGAATCGATATGGACTTTTGCACGGTACGTAGAGAGCCAGAATTGAAATATGGGGGTCGCTTATATGGGGGCAATATAGAATTATGAATTTGATATGGACCAATTTTTGTGTGATTGGGGACCGATTTATCTGAGGGCTATATATAACTATAGACCGATATGGACCTAATTAGGCATAGTTGTTAACGGCCATATACACAATGTACCAAATTTCAACTGACTCGGATGAACTCGGAGGCTCCAAAACCAAATCTCGGGATCGGTTTATATGGGGGCTATATATGATTATGGACTGATCTGGACCACTTTTGGCATGGTTGTTAAATATCATATACTACCACCACTTACCAAATTTCAACCAGATCGGATGAATTTTGCTTCTCCAAAAGGCACCGGAGTTCAAATCTGGGGATCGGTTTATATGGGGCCTATATATAATTATTGACCTATTTCGACCAATTTTTGCATGGGTGTTTGAGGCCATATACTAACACATCGGTTTATATGGGGGCCATATATAATTAGAGACCATATACTAACATCATGTACCAAATTTAAGCCTGATCGGATAAAATTTGCTTCTCTTAGAGGCTCCGAAAGCCAAATCGAGGGATCGGTTTATATGGGGGCTATATGTTATTATGGACCACTTTTTGCATGGTTGTTAGAGGCCATATACTAACACCATATACCAAATTTCAGCCGGATCGGATGAAATTTGCTTCTCTTAGAGCAATCGCAAGCCAAATTTGGGGGTCCGTTTATATGCGGGCTATACGTAAAAGTGGACCCATATGGCCCATTTGCAATACCATCCGACCTACGTTAATAACAACAACTTGTGCCAAGTTTCAAGTCGATAGCTTGTTTCGTTCGGAAGATAGCGTGATTTCAACAGACGGACGTACGGACGGACATGCCCAGATCGACTCAGAATTTCACCACGACCCAGAATATCTTTCTTTATGGGTTCGTAGAGCAATATTTCGATGTGTTACACACGGAATGACAAAGTTAATATACCCCCATCCTATGGTGAAGGGTATAAAAAATTAAAGAATTTTTTTTTAAATTTTAATTAAAAATTTATTTCCAACATTAAATTTTTTAATCAAACTAAAAACATTAAGTCAGTTGTAAAAATGTTATTTTTGAAACCGGAAGCATGGTTGCCACTCGAGTCAAAAAAATCTACCAAAATATGTAGAACATTTTATCAAAAAACTACCAAACAAAAAAAAAAAATATTTGCAAAATTTTATTTCTGTAGAACATTTTGCCAAAATATTTTTGTTTCTATAGAAAATTTTGTCAAAATTTTATTTCTATATCAAATTTTGTCAAAGTTTTATATCTATAGAAATTTCGTAAAAATTTTATTGCTATAGAAACATTTTTTCAATATTCTACTTTTATAGAAAATTTATTTCTATAGAAAATTTCGTCAAAATTTAATTCTATTTAATCAACATTTTATTTCCATAGAAAATGTTGTCAACATTTTATTTCTATAAAAATGTTTGTCAAAATTTTATTTCTATAGAGATTGCGTCAAAATTTTAATTCTACAGAGAATTTTGTCAAAATTATATTTCTATAGAAACTTTGTCAAAATTGTATTTCTGCAGAAATTTTGTCAAAATGTTTGTTGTTTTTTATAAAAACTTTCGTCAAAATTTATTTAGAAAATTTTGTCAATATTTTATTTCGGTAGAGAATTTTGACAAATATTTATTTCAAGATCAAACATCAAGAATTCTATCAATCTACCAAACAGTAAAAAATGTGCCACTTTTAGTATACATCTACCAAATGTGGCAACCATGTCTGGAAGTGGTGCAAAATTGGCGATGAATTTAACTTTGGCTTGTCATAGGACGCACGTTCACCATTTCAACAGCCACTGCACTGAATTTGCATCACTTTTTAAGGTGTGATCCGCATTCAGTGTTCTTTTTTTAAATTATGTGATTTTTGGCAAAATAAATAATTTTTATATATATTTTTTATTTTTAATGCATTCTACGCTGGTCTGAAGTATTTGACCTAAAATACTTTTAAAAATTCGCAACTTTCTTGGAAGAGATTTAGAATTTGTTTGACATAATTTAAATAAATTGTATCATTTTATTAATTCTTATAATTTTATTATCCTATTCAAAATAAAAAAAAATTAAAAATACGTATTAGAAAAATGAAAACAGCGAGTTATTAAATATTGAGTTAACAGAACTTCCTGCGTAGCTAAAATAAAGAACATCTTTGGGAGGACATTTTGGAAGTGGTTTTAAAATTATGCCCCTAGAACAACTTCCAAATTTCTTTATTACATGTTCCCGGGCAAAAAATAACACTTTGCTCTTGAAGGACATCATATTCCTTCTCTGGGTCTGCACCAGACATCTATTAAGAAAATACAAAAATAATTTTTCGAATCTCTACGAAAATCTTTATTGAATATCTCAGAATCACTCAATACACCAAAATGTGGGTTTTTACTAAATTGAGTTGCGTCGAAGACCACTGTGCCTCGTTACTTTATGCCCATGTCAATTTAACTGCTTTTCATCTTCAATCCAACAATATCCTTCTGACTCTATCCTGCTGAGAGCTGCAAATGTTTTAATAGGCTTCCACACCCTTCGTTCACTCAAATTTATTTAGCATCTTTGCAGTTCGAGCGTATTGGTGTGGCACATCGCTTGGAGGTGTTACTGGCAATCACTTTTAGCTCCAAGTGCCTTTTCTTGTTCTGTTTTTTTTTTTTTTTTTTAGCTCTGTAGGATTAAATCGATGTTAATGTTGTTACATTTTCATTGTGTATGGTATGTATGCTTGTGTGTGTGTGCATGGATTTGCTAGTTATTCTTTTCCTCCCACCCACTAATCCCTGCAAAGGTCAAATATACAAATTTGTCACACAAACAGAGGAAAGCACACACGTACTCACACTCAGCCTTTTATATTGAGAGGGAGAGAGAAAGAGAGTACTTGATGAAGGTAAATTCTATTCAAATTTTTTGCCTTTTACCGGATGAAATTAAATTGAATTGCGTATAAGGAATAACAACAAGCAAATATATGTGTTACTTATTTAGGTTGAATAATTGTAAGAATATTTCATGCTCAACTCTATGCTGGTAGGAAAGACGACCCCATTGTGTAAATTGGTTTACATATCCTGAATGCCCCTTTACAAAAATCTTAACATTGTTAGCTTGGGCTTTGAAACCAAGGTCTTTCATAGAGAGGGTTTGATAAATAAATTTTGGTGAATATTTGCATATGTCAAAATAATTACTCCTAACGAGTTAATATCATATAAAAAGGTGGTTTATGAAAATTCAAGCCTTACACCAATTGTAAATTCAGCAAAGACAGACATGACTCCTTCGTTTGTTTGTTTTTTTTTTTTTGGTCGTAAGAACTAGTTCGTTCTCATAGCAAAAAATAAAAAACATAATTTTTATATCCACTACTATAGAATGCTAATCTAATAAGTTTGTCATTCAATTTGTAACACATTGAAATATCGATTCCGCATCATAAGAAGTATATATATTTTTGATCAGGACGTAATTCAAAAACTATATAACTATGTCCAAATTGGCACTGAAATTTGGCACATGCTCGTTTTTGTCTTCAGACGGGTCAGAGAGTAGGAAATACAAGAGGACGAAAAGTTCTCTTCTGCAAAGAAAACAAATGTCAACCGTATAGATATCGCACAATGCCTGCATCATTGGTATTACCGATGTTGCGGTCGAAGCGCTGTTTTGATAAATTGGTTATAAAGGCATCGGTAGCTCAAATAAAAAAACAAGTATATACGGCCGCAAGTTCGGCCAGGCCGAATCTTATGTACCCACCACCATGGATTGCGTAGAAACTTCTACGAAAGACTATCATCCACAATCGAATTACTTGGGTTGTGGTATCTTAAAACTTCTTAACACCGTTTTCTAAATTGTGATTTAGTCCATACATGGTATATATTAGACAAAAAAAGTTATGTATAGTTAAGTCTACAAATAATTACGAATCGATATGGACTTTTGCACGGTACGTAGAGAGCCAGAATTGAAATATGGGGATCGCTTATATAGGGGCTGTATACAATTATGAACTTGATATGGACCAATTTTTGTGTGATTGGGGATCGATTTATCTGAGGGCCATATATAACTATAGACCGATATGGACCTAGTTAGGGATGATTGTTAACGACCATATACTAGCACAATGTACCAAATTTCAACTCACTCGGATGAAATTTGCTCCTCCAATAGGTTCCAAAACCAAATCTCGGGATTGGTTTATATGAGGCTATGTAGGATTATGGACTGATATGGACCACTTTTGGCATGGTTGTTAAATATCATATACTATCACCACGTACCAAATTTCAAGCAGATCGGATGAATTTTGCTTCTCCAAAAGGCACCGATGGTCAAATATGGGGATCGGTTTATATGGGAGCTATATATAATTATGGACTGATAGGAACCAATTCCTGCATGGTTGTTGGATACCATATACTAACATCACGTACCAAATACCAACCGAATGGGAAGAATTTTGCTCTTCTCTGGAGGTCATATCTGGGGATCGGTTTATATGGGGCCTATATATAATTATGGACCGATATCGACCAATTTTTGCATGTGAGTTTAAGGTCATATATTAACACTACGTACCAAATTTCAACTGAATCAGATGAATTTTGGTCTTCCCAGAGGTTCCGGAGGTCAAATCTGGTGATCGGTTTATATGGGGTCTATATATAATTATAAACCGATGTGGACCAATTTTTGCATGGTTGTTAGAGACCATATACTAACACCATGTACCAAATTTCAGCCAGATCGGATGAAATTTGCTTCTCTTAGAGGCCTCGCAAGCCAAATCGGGGGATCGGTTTATATGGGGGCTATATATAATTATGGACCGATGTGGACCAATTTTTGCATGGTTGGTAGAGACCATATACTAACACCATGTACCAAATTTCAGCCGGATCGGATGAAATTTGCTTCTCTTAGAGGCCTTGCAAGCCAAATTTTGGGGTCCGTTTATATGGGGGCTATACGTAAAAGTGGACCGATATGGCCCATTTGCAATACCATCCGACCTACATCAATAACAACTACTTGTGCCAAGTTTCAAGTCGATAGCTTGTTTCGTTCGGAAGTTAGCGTGATTTCAACAGACGGACGGACGGACGGACATGCTCAGATCGACTCAGAATTTCACCACGACCGAGAATATATATACTTTATGGGGTCTTAGAGCAATATTTCGATGTGTTACAAACGGAATGACAAAGTTAATATACCCCCCATCCTATGGTGGTGGGTATAAAAATTAATAGAATGAAATATAAACAAGTATATACAGTAGTAAGTTCGGCGGGGCCGAATCTTAAATACCCATCCATGAATCATATATAATAGTTTCGTTTGAAAATTTCAGGGGGGGTTTGATGACAGATATTTTCCCAAGCAGATCAGTTCAACCAGTACGCTTTATAAGAACCATTTTTTGTTTGAGTTTTAGAGGAATCATAAACATCTCTTGTAAGTGTGCAAGAAAATGATGAATAACGCCTTGATTTGAAATCTAAAATCTGTAGATTTTCATTCCAATTATTTATATGATTACGAGAAGTAAAATCTGGGCATTTTGCATTCAGTTTCAATAAGTGAATTCGGTCTATATGGAGGCCTTACCAAATGGACCGATAAAACTAAATCATATACCCTTTGTTATGGGTCTAAAATGCCAGTATATTTTCAACTTGTGAAAAATCGGAAAAAACTACAATTTCTAGAAACCCTAGGAGTTAAATCGGCAGTTCGGTGTAATGGGGCCTATACCAAAACATGGAAGAATACACACATTATTCAGCACATCTAATTGTAGTTCTAGAATCTAGACCCCAAATCGGAGGGCCGGTTTATAAGGGGGTTATATCAAAAACTGCACACCTCTTTGTGGTCCTAGAATACCTCTAGATTTCCAATTTCAGACAAATTGGGTAAAAACTATGGATTCTAGGAGCCCAAGAAGTAAAATCGGGAGATCGGTTTATATGAGGGCTATATCAAAACATGGTCCGATAATCACCATTTTCGACACACATCTTTATGGTCGTAGAATACCTCTAGATTTCAAATTTCAAGCATATTGTATAAAAACTACGGGTTCTAGAAGCCCAAGAAATAAAATCGAGAGATCGGTCTATATGGGGGCTATATCAAAACATGGACCAATACTCACCATTTTCGGCACACCTCTTTATGGTCCTAGAATACCTCTAGATTTCCAATTTCAGGCAAATTGGGCAAAAACTACGGATTCTAGAAGCCCAAGAAATAAAATAGTGAGATTGGTCTATATGGGAGCTATACCAACACATGGACCGATTCGTTATTTTCGGTACACTTTTGATGGTCCTAAAATACCTCTAGATTTCCAATTTCAGGCAAATTGGATAAAAACTACGGTTTCTATAAGCCCGAGACCCCTAATCGGGAGGTCGGTGTATATGGGGACTATATCAAAACTTGGACCGATATAGGCCATCTTCGAACTTGACATGCCTGCAAGCAAAAGACGAATCTGTGCAAAATTTCAGGACACATCGATATTTCGATGTGTTACAAACGGAATGACAAACTTATTATACCCCCGACACCATTCTATGGTGGTGGGTATAAAAAGAACATTTGTTACTACAAAGTAGGTTATAAATCCTACTTCCCTTACACACAAAAAATATCAATTAATTTGATTGTCAATACAATTAAAATTATGTTTAAATTTGAACTAACAACGTAATTTGTAAATACAAATACGATTTTAGTCACTTTAGCAACCAATTTTGTTATATCAACAAAATTTTTTTTTGAACTTAAAAATTTTCTGTAACAACAATTTATTGTTAGCTCAAAAATTATAATATTATTTTCTGTGTACGTTTCGTAAAGCCCGCAGAGAACTGAACTGGATGACACTGACGCAAACTGTATGATATTTGAGAGAAACGCCGACAAAAACTGCATGATATTAGAGAGATTTTCCTCATGACAGCCACCTACTGACACAGTTTCACTTCACACTTTCATTCTCTCGTATTTTCCTACTCTCTGGGCAGGTTATGTTCAGCGTTGCCACAACGAAAATTTATTTTGCATCAATTTTTTTCCAAAATCGGACCAAAACTCCCTCCTGCGGATCAAATTGCCAGTTGCGAAAAAAAAATGCATTAAAAAGTAATTTTTTGTTGTACATAGTGCTTTTATTAAAAAATAAACTGAACCAGAAAGGACTAATATGATTTAGAAGTTGACATCGGAATCAAAACGAGGACTTTTCGGCTTTTTGTACCCCGGCGACACACTGTTTGCAACATCCAGAACGAGACGAGATAGACATATGGAGTCTTTGGCAATATTACTTAGGGCCGGTCCCATTTGTGTGTGAACACATTTTATACCCTCCACCATAGTAACACATCGAAATATTGCTCTAAGACCCCATAAAGTATATATATTCTGGGTCGTGGTGAAATTCTGAGTCGATCTGAGCATGTCCGTCCGTCTGTCTGTTGAAATCACACTAACTTCCGAACGAAACAAGCTATCGACTTGAAACTTGGAACAAGTAGTTGTTATTGATATAGGTCGGATGGTATTGCAAATGGGCCATATCGGTCCACTTTTACGTATAGCCCCCATATAAACTGACCCCCAAATTTGGCTTGCGGAGCATCTAAGAGAAGCAAATTTCATCCGATCCGGCTGAAATTTGGTACATGGTGTTAGTCTATGGGCTCTAACAACCACGCAGAAATTGGTCCATATCGGTCCATAAATACATATAGCCCCCATATAAACTGATCCCCCGATTTGGCTTGCGGAGCATCTAAGAGAAGCAAATTTCATCCGATCCGGCTGAAATTTGGTACATGGTGTTAGTATATGGTCTCTAACAACCACGCAAAAATTGGTCCACATCGGTCCATAATTATATAAAGCCCCCATATAAACCGATCCCCCGATTTGGCTTGCGGAGCCTCTAAGAGAAGCAAATTTCATCCGATCCGGCTGAAATTTGGTACATGGTGTTGGTAAATGTTCTCTAATGACCATGCAAAAATTGGTCCACATTAGCTCATAATTATATATAGCCCCCATATAAGCCGATCCCCAGATTTGACCTCAGGAGCCTCTTAGAGGAGCACAAGTCATCCGATCCGATTGAAATTTGGTACATGGTGTTAGTATATGGTCTCTAACAACCATGCAAAAATTGGTCCATGTCGGTCCATATTTATATATAGCCCCAATATAAAACGATCCCCAGATTTGTTCGCCGGAGCCTCTTGGAGGAGCAAAATTCATCCGATCTGGTTGAAATTTGCAACGTGGTGTCAGTATAAGGCCGCTAATAACCATGCCAAAATTGCTCCGTATCGGTCTATAGTTATATATAGCCGCTCCCCAATCACCCAAAGATTGGTCCATATCGGTTCATAATCATGGTTGCCACTCGAGCCAAAAATAATGTACCAACATTTTATTTTTATAGAAGACATTGTCAAAATGTTATTTCTATAGAAAATTTTGTCAAAATTGTATTTCTATAGAAAATTTTGTTAAAATTTTATTTCTATAGAAAATTTTTCAAAATTTTATTTCTATAGAAAATTTTTTCCAAATTTTACTTCTATAGAAAATGTTGTCAAAATTTTATTTTGTCAAAATTTTATTTCTACAGAAACTTTAAACTTAATTATATACGTATTTTGGAGGATTCCATTCGGGGGTCTTGTGATATATATTTCGAAGGGTGTGTCCCAACCAGTTGTATTTTCTCCTTTTAATTTGTGTTTATAATGTCTTGATCGGCTATTTGGAAAAGTTCCTAGTTGTAAATATTACGTGGCCACCAAATTTTTAGGATATTGCAAAGACACCTGTTGCTGAAAGCCTGTAGTTTCTGTTTGATGCTATTGTCTACAAGCCAGGTTTCGGATGCATACAATAGCACAGTATTTATGTTTGTATTATATATGTAAAGGGTGATACGGTCAAAATTTGGTCAATATAAACTTGACGTATTTCTTTCAATTTTGCAATTTTGCAAAATCGCTAAAAGTTGCCAAATCAACCGTTGCAAATGTAATTAAAGTGTTTGGGGAACGTTTGTCGACAGCCAGGAAGTCTGGATCGGGGGGAAATCGAAAACCGGATGCCGCTGAGACGACAAAGAGAGTTGCCGGTAGTTTCAAGCGAAACCCTAACCTCTCTCCGAGATGCCGCAAATAAGCTGGGTGTAGCGTCTACAACCGTGCATCGAGCCAAAAAAAAAGAGCCGGACTATCGACTTACAAGAAGGGGTACAAGCAGCTTCCGGGACAGGAGTTTTATACTGCAAAAGGAAGGGGAAAGGTAGCAGATATTTTCAAGCACATACAACTGTCAAAGTTCGCAAAGAAATATCTGCTTTGGCAAGCCATCTGTACCTGTGGCTTGAAGAGCAGCATTTTCATAGCTTCCGGGACTGTCAACCAAGACATTTTTGTGAAAGAGTGTTTGAATAAACGTCTGCTGACTTTCCTGAAGAAACACGGTTGTTCCGTACTGTTTTGGCCGGATTTGGCATCTTGCCATTACGGTAAAAAGGCCATGGAGTGGTACGCCGCCAACAACGTGCAGGTGGTTCCCAAGGACAAGAACCCTCCCAACACGCCAGAGCTCCGCCCAATTGAGAAATACTGGGCTATTGTCAAGCGGAATCTAAAGAACACCAAAAAAACTGCTAAGGACGAGCAGCAGTTCAAGGCAAACTGGCTTTCTGCGGCGAAGAAGATGGACAAGGTGGCTGTATAAAATCTGATGGCAGGTGTCAAGCATGAGGCCCGGCAATTCGGATTTGGAAAAGCGAAAGCCTAACTGAATATTTTTACTGAATTTTATACTAATTGAACTTGAAAAATAAATTTAATTTGATTTTTTAAATAAACGATTTCACCGATTTACACGCTTTTTCCCTTGACCAAATTTTGACCGTATCACCCTTTATATTTTGGTTTTTGGTGTAAGAGTATTTTATTTCCAGATGTTTCGATGCGGTTCTTGCATTCTGTACACCGAAAGAAAAAGCGTTCGTCACCTTGACGATTGAGTTTCATCAATGCGTTTTCGTCTATGCGATGAAAAGTTTCGTCCATGGGAGTATTTCGGTAGTCCACGTGACGAAATCAATCATCAAAGTCAATTTTTGTTCTTTTCATAGTTCGTCACATTGATGATCTACTTTCGTCTACGAGACGAAATTATTTTCTTTCCGATTCAGCGAAATTTAACCAAAATTAACATATGATTTAAATTAATTTCGTTTATATGAAGTCCCAATATATGAATTACACATATTAATAGAAGTTGGACAAAAGTTTTAAGTGTTTTATTTTCATGATGTATCAGGGATGCTGGTTTTCGTCAATGCGATGAAAGAATCTTCAAATTGATGAAACACACTTTTCTCTGAAATGTGTATCAAAAAATCTCAATGCTAACTAAAACATAAAACGATATACGGTGTATATAGTATATAGATGTTTGAAATTTACATTTTTCCATTAGTACTAATCTGAAACACCTAAAAGTCGAATCAATAGTCAATGTGACGAAACAGTGTTCAATGTGATGATAAAATTCATACGTTCTGTAGATGTGTGTTTATTTCTCTACCTAAAAAAACACACACACACAACGCTTGCTACGTTTTGTTTTTAAAATAACTGTACACAGCTTTTATTAATGAGAGCTAAGTTATTTTTGTTGGGTATTTCATGCTCTCTCCACATTTAACTTAACTCAAACGAGTATTTGAGCAAACATTTGTTCACATGTTTGTTTTCAAATTGGTGTACAAGACATATGAGAACCATAAAAGTCGTCAAATTGACGAAAATAGTAATCAAATAGACGAAAGGTTTCATCTACTCCGTTGAAATGTATTCAAATACTAATGCAATAACACATCCATACGTAGTTGTGTGGTAGAAATATTGTTTTTTTTTCTGTGCGGTAAGAACATTTCAAATGGTTCCTCTCAGTTGTTGAGTTTAGTCCAAAGTGTAAAGGTGGTCGCGCGTGCCGAAAATAAAGAGCTAATGCTTAAAGATGTGAAAGTGAAAATAAAAACAAAGATGTGAGTAAAGTAAAAAAACATGAAGTGTTATATATGGAAAAAAATTAACCAAAATGACGATTTTTTTATTTTTTGGTCAATTTATTTTTTTAACATTTATATGTTTATGGAAGTATTTCTAAATTTACAGATAAATGCCGCAACATTTTTCGTTCTGTGAAAACTGAATACGGATAAAGAAATTAAAGAATAAAGATGAATTGGATGAGCAAACAATTCAAAACGAAAAGGAACAGTTGGGCACAAAAAGGGTGAGTTAAATGTTCTTCTAAAAAGATCGAATATATTTTACAATAATTTAAAATTTCAATTTTTAAATTCTTCTTTATAATTTTTTTACTCCACAGGACGAACCCATAAAACTTTTCATCCTTGGTGATCTAAACACTAATTAAGGTATCAGAATGTTTGTGTGTCTAGATGGTCAATTTATCAAAATCAACAGCTTTGGTAGATGTGTATGAAAAATTTTGTATACGTTTTTTCTTCGTTAGTTGTACATATTTCAAATAAATAAAATTTAAATTTAATTAAAATAAAAAACAATATGGTTCTTTATTAAAAGTGTCGTAGAAAATATTTCTAATAATCAATTTGATGTTTACATCGTATTGATGAATCGATTACATCAAATTGATGAATCTATCACATCATATTGATGAATGGATTACGTCAAATTTAGGGAAAGAGTTCATCGCTATGACGATGGCGTTTGTAGCGATGACGAACGAGAATCGTACTTTTGAAGAATTGCATCATCGCATGGATGAAAGAGAATAATCGCAGATACGAACAATATCATCACATATATGAAATACATTCATCATCTGGACGTAACATAGTTGTATATGGGACGTAAATAAGTTCATCACAGGGATGAATTCAATTCATCGCTATGACGATAAAATCGTCAATGGGATGAAATGTTACGTTAGCTCATTTTTGACGAAAAATTCGTCACCGTGATGTAAAGATTCATCCTCATGACGTACTTTTTCCTTTCAGTGTAGCTATCGACGTTACTAATGAATTCTTCATTAGGAAGGAAATTTTCTGTCGCATTACATTTGATGCTCACATAACATTACATAACAAAACACTTTATTGAATAGAAAAGAAATAAATTTCAACTTATGAACTACAAAATTGCACAGATTTGTAGTTCATAAGTTGCGTCGCTACAAAAAGAATGGGTGATAAATGACATCTCTGTTTCACACCGCTATCTGTGTTTGCTCACTTTATCACAATGTGAGACTCCCATGGTGTAATCATCATACTGATCTTTGATAAGATGGAGTATCTTCTGAGTCGAAAGCTTTTTCGAAATCAGTGAATGTAAGATATAACTCCGCGTTAAATGAACATTAAATTGATCGACAAGGAAACGTAAGCTATGGTCGCAAGATTTTGTCGACACATGAGCGGTTCGTCTAGAGGTTGCAGGATTCCATTAAGAAGTATTCTGTGGAAAAAAAGTCTTACATATTGGTGGGGTGAGGGCGATATCTCTCCAGTTAGAGCAAACTTTGAGGTCTTCTTTTTATGAAATCTTAACTATAAGGCTTTCTTTCCATTCGTTGGATATTTTCACCGTAAGCCAAATATTCTCAGACAAGGGTTGAAGCGTGGCGGAGCTGACATTTAGACGTGCCTTACTTGTTATTTATATAGTGATATAAAAGTCTTACGGTCATTTTCATGTAGCTCCGTTAGGCTTTAACTGCCAATTAACAGAAAGAACAAGTAAGGAAAGTCTAAAGTCGGGCGGGGCCGACTATATTATACCCTGCACCACTTTGTAGATCTAAATTTTCGATACCATATCACATCCGTCAAATGTGTTGGGGGCTATATATTGTCCCAAATACATATATTTAAATATCACTCGATCTGGACAGAATTTGATAGACTTCTACAAATCTATAGACTCAAAATTTTAGTCGGCTAATGCACTAGGGTGGAACACAATATTAGTAAAAAAATATGTGAAACATTTAAATCTGAAGCAATTTTAAGGAAACTTCGCAAAAGTTTATTTATGATTTGTCGCTCGATATATATGTATTAGAAGTTTAGGAAAATTAAGTCATTTTTACAACTTTTTGACTAAGCAGTGGCGATTTTACCGATTTCAACCAAATTTGGCACGCATAGCAACAATGCTAATTCTACTCTCTGTGCAAAATTTCAACTAAATCGGAGTTAAAAATTGGCCTCTGTAGTCATATGAGTGTAAATCGGGCGAAAGCTATATATGGGAGATATATCCAAATCTGAATCGATTTCAACCAAATTTGGCACGCATATTTACAATGCTAATTCTACACCCTATGCATAATTTCAACTAAATCGGAGTTAAAAATTGGCCTCGGTGGGCAAATGAGTGTAAGTCGGGCGAAAGCTATATATCGGAGCTATATCAAAATCTGAACCGATTTGGCTGATATTTTGCAAGTTCGAGACCCATAAAATATTCGGATGTACGGAATTTGAGGAAGATCGGTTGATATACACGCCAATTATGACCAGATCGGTGAAAAATATATATGGCAGCTATATCTAAATCTGAACCGATTTTTTCCAAAATCAATAGGGATCGTCTTTGAGACGAAACAGGACCCTATACCAAATTTTGGGACAATCGGACTAAAACTGCGAGCTGTACTTTGCACACAAAAATACATCAAAAGACAGACAGACAGACGGACAGACAGACAGACGGACATCGTATACTAAAAGGTTGCACAAACTTATTGCACAAACTTATTATACCCTGTACCACAGTAGTGGTGAAGGGTATAAAAATGAAAATATCCTTTTTCTGGTTAACTTTAACTGAAAAAATTTCAGCAGTTAAGTTTCTAATTGGCATACGGAATATATATATGCAAGAAGACATATATGTACATATCACAGTTTAGAAGTTCGTTAGCTAACGTAGCACTAACGGAGCTTCATGAAAATGGCGGTTAATAAGATATTTGATGTGATAAAAAAGAAAAAAATTGAGAAAGAATGTTTTCACAGAAAAATTCTGTACATATCTCAAATGAACAGATTTTAAACGTTGAAAGCTCTTAATTTCTACAAAAGAAGTATAATACACGTTTTAGGTTTTTATTCAATTTCAGTATTATCGAAATTAGGTTGTACAGGTTATACAAAAAAAAAAAAAATAGACTTCACCTGCATCTTCGGCCGCATATCGGCTTCGGTTTCGGCCAAAAATATCCACTTCGTTCGAGCTCTAGGGCATAGCTACATGTTAACCATTATCCCACGGTGGTTCCACTTTTCACAAGTTAATCGCATTTATGTTTCTTTCTCTCTTCTCTAATAATATAATATAATATAATATAAGGGAAACAAACAATATATTGAGATATGTTAATGCCATATTCCATATTTGCTAACAAGATGATAATACAAAACATCTTGACAACAATTGAAGATCCCCTTGATAGATCTATTCCAAAATATATTCACGCTTGTCAATTTGTGAAAGAATTCACAGGACATTGTAAGCCATAAGTATCTTGTATTATGGGACAAAACTTTAAATTGAAGCAGCTACCACACAGCTCATGGTCGACAAGAATGCAATATGAGTGGCAGAGCGCATGGAATCGCAGTATATGTTTGCTTACCACAGGACCTGGATGTTTTGAGAATCAATCAAAACTTAAAACCATTTTCCTTCGGTGGTTTGTTGGATGGTTTCATAAGCTAGCCACCAGACTCTCTGGCAGGTGGTGCAATGACATTTCGTATTCGTGCAATTTGCTCTACAAGATTTGGATTTTCCTACACAAACCCCATCCCATTGTATTGGTTACCAAGGATGCTTAAGGAGACAACGAGAAATTCTACGATAATGATGCTGATATTTCGAAAGCGGATCAGGATGATATCAACGAGATGGTGATGGTGAAATGCTTTACATGCAAATGGGGTTTATGCCACATTTCATTTCATGGAGACGTTCTTGATGTCTTTGCTGTTGTTGTTGTTGTTTACTAAATAACCCAGACGACGTATTGAGGTTTCTATAAACTTCAGGTGTTTTTTTTTTTGTTCTCCATCTCTTTTGGTTTTTCTCTGTATTTTCTACTCGATGAGTTTCTTTCGATTTTGAACAGCCATATCCATCCAACTGTGAGCCAGTTTACCTTTTTGGTTATTCCTGTGGTTATTTTACTTGGTTGCCTATTTTCTTGCCGACAACAATGATTGAATATTTGATGTTCTCCTTCATAGAAAATTTGTTTTCTTCATACAAACGATAGAGTCGTTTCCATGGTTCTATCCACAATTCTGGTATCTTTAACACAGTGGGGGGAGTGCAGCAATAATACATTTCCTCTTTTCCAAGATCTGGAACTTAAAGCAATGCTGGAAAAGTCAAATTGGTAATGCGGAGGCTCTTTCAGATATATCATGAATATCAAACATAAAGTATTGTAAATTTTCCAATCTTTTTGGAACATCTTCGAAGAATTCTAATAAAGTGGGAACAAAAAACTGATATAATCAAAAGGGAACATCTTCGAAGAATTCTAAATAAGTGGGAACAAACAACTGATATAATCAAAAGGGAGTTGATGTTAGGTCTACTCGCCACTTCAGTTTATGATCGGTATGTATGGTTAGGTTATGGTTAATAATAATAATTTGTCAGATAATCCTATATAAGGTCTAAAGGCGCTGGGGCGCAATTATGATGAATAAATAATATTTGATAACAAGCCGAATCTTATGTACCCTCCACCATGGATTGCATAGAAACTTGTACTAAAGACTGTCATCCACAATCGAATTACTTGGGTTGCGGTAACACTTGCGATGGCAAGGTATCTTAAAACTTCTTAACACCGTCTTCTCAATTGTAAGTCCATACGGGGTATATATTAAACAAGAACATAGGCCGATTAAATACGTATATAATTCAGTTTGACAAAATGAAAATAAAATTTTGACAAAATTTTCTATACAAATAAAATTTTGACAAAATTTTCTATACAAATAAAATTTTGACAAAAGTTTCTATAGAAATAAAATTTTGACAAAATTTTCTATAGAAATAAAATTTTGACAAAATTTTCTACAGAAATAAAATTTTGACAAAATTTTCTACAGAAATAAAATTTTGAAAAAAAATTTTCTATAGAAACAAAATTTTGACAAACTTTTCTATGAAAATAAAATCTTGACAAAATTTTGTATAGTTATAAAATGTTGACAAAATTTTCTATAGTAATAAAATTTTGACAAAATTTTTCTATAGAATTAAAATTTTGGTAGATTATTTTTGGGGATCGGCTAGCGCAATGTACCAAATTTCACCACGTTCCAAATTTCAACCGGATCGGATGAGCTTCGGAGGTCAAATCTGGAGATCGGTTTATATGGGGGCTATATATAATTATGGACTGATGGGAACTAATTTTTGCATGGTTGTTAGAGACCATATACTAACACCATATACCAAATTTCAACAGGATCGGATGAAATTTGCTTCTCTTAACAGGTTGTCTGATAAATCCCCGGTCTAACAAAGAAAAACACATTTTTTGTCAAAATTCGTTTTTATTATTCAACATAGTTCCCTACAAGAGCGATACAACGATTGTAACGACCTTCCAATTTGTTTATACCATTTTGGTACTACTCCTTCGGTTTTGCCTCAAAAAAGGCCTCAGTTTCGGCGATCACCTCTTCATTGCAGCCAAATTTTTTCCCTACCAGCATCCTTTTGAGGTCCGAGAACAAGAAAAAGTCACTGGGGCCAGATCTGGAGAATACGGTGGGTGGGGAAGCAATTCGAAACCCAATTCATGCCATCGTTCTCAATGACTTGTGGCACGGTGCGTTGTCTTGGTGGAACAACACTTTTCTCTTCTTCATATGAGGCCGTTTTGCCGCGATTTCGACCTTCAAACGCTCCAATAACGCCATATAATAGTCACTGTTGATGGTTTTTCCCTTCTCAAGATAATCGATAAAAATTATTCCATGCGCATCCCAAAAAACAGAGGCCATTACTTTGCCAGCGGACTTTTGAGTCTTTCCACGCTTCGGAGATGGTTCACCGGTCGCTGTCTACTCAGCCGACTGTCGATTGGACTCAAGAGTGTAGTGATGGAACCATGTTTCATCCATTGTCACATATCGACGGAAAAACTCGGGTGTATTACGAGTTAACAGCAGCAACCACCGCTCTGAATCATCAACACCTTGTTGTTTTTTTGGTCAAATGTGAGCTCGCGCGGCACCCATTTTGCACAGAGCTTCCGCATATCCAAATATTGATGAATGATATGACCAACACGTTTCTTTGATATCATTAAGGCCTCTGCTATTTCGATCAAATTCATTTTACGGTCATTCCAAATCATTTTGTGGATTTTTTTTTGATTTTTTCGTCGGTAACCACCTCTTTCGGGCGTCCACTGCGTTCACCGTCCTCCGTGCTCATTTCACCACGCTTGATCTTTGCATACCAATTAATTATTGTTGACTCATTATCAAGCCAAGTTTTTGCTTCCACCGTATTTTTTCCCTTCAGAAAACAGTATTTTATCAAAACACGAAATTCCTTTTTTTCCATTTTTTCACAATAACAAAAGTTGGTTCACAAAAGACGCTCTATCTCACAAACTAATTGACTTACAGACGTCAAATTTCGACACGAATCATTTGAAGGTTGATACTATATAAAAATAATATGCATTTAATACTAGCGACGCCATTTATGTGTCAGACCGGAGACTTATCAGCCAACCTGTTAAAGACTCCTCAAGCCAAATCTGGGGATCAGTTTATATGGGGGCTATATTTCATTATGGACCGATGTGGACCAATTTTTGCATGGTTGTTAGAGACCATATACTAACACCATGTACCGAATTTCAACCGGATCGGATGAAATTTGCTTCTCTTAGAGGCTCCGCAAGCAAATCGGGGAATCGGTTTATATGGGGGCTATCTATAGTTATGGACCGATGTGGACCAATTTTTGCATGGTTGTTAGAGACCATATACTAACACCATGTACTAAATTTCAGCCGGATCGGGTAAAATTTGCTTCTCTTAGAGGCTCTGCAAGCCAAATCTGAGCGTCGGATTATATGGGGGCTATACGTAAAAGTGGTCCGATATGGCCCATTTACAATACCGTCCGACCCACATCAATATCAACTACTTGTGCCAAGTTTCAAGTCGATAGCTTGTTTCGTTCGGACGTTAGCGTAATTTCAACAGACGGACGGACATGCTTAGATCAACTTAGAATTTCACCACGACTCAGAATATATCTACTTTATGGGGTCATAGAGCAATATTTCGATGTGTTACAAACGGAATGACAAAGTTAATATAACCCCATCCTATGATGGAGGGTATAAAAAACTAAAAAATTCGTTACTGTGAGTCGAACCTGGATTGTCTGGTTCATACGCATTAACAGTCGTTTTAGCGCATCATTGCATCACCGACAGAGTTGCATGGTGTTGGTTTACGGTCTCTAACAACCATGCAAAAATTGGTCCACATCGGTCCATAATTATATATATCTTCCATATGAACCGATTCTCAGATTTGGCTTGAGGAGCCTTTAAGGGAAGCAAATTTCATCCAATCCGGTTGAGATTTGGAACATGGTATTAGTATATGACCTCTAGCAACCGTGCCAGAATTGGTCCATATCGGTCCATAATTATATATAGCTCCCATATGAACCGTTCTCCAGATTTGACCTCCGGAGCCTCTGGGAGGAGCAAAATTCATCCGATCAATTTGAAATGTGGAACGTAGTGTTAGTATATGGTCTCTAACATCCATGCTAAAATTGGTCCACATCGGTTCACAATTATATATAGCCCCTATATAAACCGATCCCCAGATTTGGCTTGCGAAGCCTCAAGGAGAAACAAATTTCATCCAATCCGCCCGAAATTTGGTACATGATGTTTGTATATGGTCTCTAACAACCTTGCAAAAATTGGTCCACATCGGTTCACAATTATATATAGTCCCCATATAAACCATTCTCCAGGTTTGACCTCCGGAGCCTCTTGGAGGAGCAAAATTCATCCGATCCGGTTCAAATTTGGAACGTGGTGTTAGTATATGGCCGCTAACAACATACCAAAATTGGTCCATATCGGTCTATAGGTATATATAGCCGATCTCCAATCACACAAAAATTGGTCCATATGGGTTCATAATCATGGTTGTCACATGAGACAAAAATAATCTACCAAAATTTTATTTCTATAGAAAATGTTGTTAAAATTTTACTTCTATAGAACATTTTGTTAAAATTTCAATTTAAAGAAAATTTTGTCAAAACTTTATTTCTAAAGAAAATTTTGTCAAATTTTTTTTTTCCTAGAAAATTTTGTTAAAATTTTATTTCTATAGGAAATTTTGTCAAAATTTTATTTCTATAGAAAATTTTGTCAAAATTGTATTTTCCTGGAAAATTTTGTTAAAATTTAATTTCTATAGAAAATTTTGTAAAACTGAATTATATACATATTTAATCGATCTTTTTTGACTTAATATATACCACGTATGGACTTATATACAATTTAGAAGACGGCGTGAGGAATTTTTAAGATACCTTGCCAACGGCAAGCGCTCCCGTAACTTAAATAATTCGATTGTGGATGGCAGGTTTAGAGGAAGTTTCTACGCAATCCATGGTGGTGGGTACATAAGCTTCGGCCTGGCCGAACTTACGGCCGTATATACTTGTTTTTTTTTTTTATAAATTCGTAACAATTACGTTTTCAGATCATGAACGTCGGTTGTTGTTTTGACAACGCATGTTGTCATTTTATCGTTGTTAGATTGACACCGTCAATTCTTCGTTTGATACCACATGTGTATTGATTCACTTTCTTTTTCATTTCTATGGGGGTGTGATTTCCATCGATGGACATCGCCAGATCGAGTCAGAATTTCACCACGACCTAGAATATATTAGCTTTATGGGTTCTGAGACCAATATTTTGATGTGTTACAAACGGAAAGTTAATATATTTAAATAATTTTAGAATCAGTCTATATATGTTCGAATTGGCTACCTTTGCCACGAATTATGGCATTAGAACGGCCGACAAATCCATCACACGCTACACAAAAATGCTTCGGTGATGCCAACCATACCCTTCAAAATGTCCAAGGTGCAAAAGGCCAAGGGATTGAGATCCGTAGAATTTGGTGACCGTTGTGTGGTAGAAATGAACCCATTGCTCCCTGTTAGGCCATTCTTGGTTGGACGCATGTTGAGTGCGATAGTGATGAGTTCTGTTGGAATATCATTGGTCCGAGGCCGAGATGTTTATCTGCCTAGGATTTGAATTTTTCGATAATATTCAGCATTTATTTTGACCCCACGTTTAATGAATACCAGCGATCGGCCGGCCGGCCACACCATTATCATCGGCTGCACTTGAGTTCTGCTGGCCAATCGAAGTAGTACATTTTCAGCTCACCTCTTTAGCATATAAACTCGATTATTTTGTTCACAAACTGCTCATTTTGGGAAGTCTTCTCATAGGAGAAAATCAAATTCGCCACCCTATCTATCTATTTTTTTGTGTGTCGGTAAGCTCTGTTGGAATATACGTGGCTCGCAGCCGAAATGTTTGTCTGTCCAGGGTGTTTATTTGGGCTACATGGTCAATGAATATGAGCGGGTAGCTACCATCGGCCATTACGGCGGCGATATATCAATACCCATATTTGTCAAATTCTCCCACTGTGCATAGACACCTTTAGCCATCATCCTTATATGCTGAAGTCTACATGAGAAGAGGATGTTTTGTGTTGTGGTGGTGTTCCGTTTTTTTTTTTTTTTTTGCTTTTTACTACATTTATATTTTATTTATTCTTATGATTGACAAGTAAACTTTTTCCAGGTAACAACAAAACCAGCAAGAAGTTTTTCAAAACGAAAATGGTACGCACTTAACATGAGTATTAACTTAGAATGACAATGATGGAGAGCTCAAGGAACGAAGTGGCCAAGACAAAATTCATCTGAAAATTTCCTTTGTCAAAAGGCAAAATAAAGAAACTTTTTTCTTTTTGTCTCAGGCGGGGGAACAGAAATTTCTTGTAGTTGTTTTACCGCAAGACCCAACTTCGACTTGAGTGTTGTCTTAGTTGATGGTATGTTGTTGAGGAAACTCTATCATGCAATCATTGGAAAATTGTCAATATTTATTTACAGATTTAATATTTGACGTAAATGAGATTTCTTTAGTTGGTTGGCTTCTTTGATGGAATTCCATACAAAATGGCAGTAATGAGAGGTTATAATGTGGTTCTTCTGGTGAAGAAATCATTAACATTAGTTTTAATTAATGAAAGTTAAAGAGGCTAGAGGTATTAAATCTCAAAGAAATTTGAGGAAAATCAGGAACATTGCAATAGGGTTCAGCACCACAGTTGTCACTCGTGTCAAAAATAATCTACCAAAATTTGACCAAATTAAAAAAACTATTTTGAAAATTTTGTGAACATTTTATTCCTAAAAAAAATTTGGCAAAATTTTACTTCTATTGAATATTTTGTTAAAATTTGATTTTAATAGAAAACCTTGTCAAAATTTTATTTCTATAGAAAATTTTGTCAAAACTTTATTTCTATAGAAAATTTTTTTCAAAATTTTATTTCTATAGAATATTTTGTCAAACTTTTATTTATATTCATAATTTTGTCAAAATTTTACTTATATAGAAACTATTGTCAAAATTCTATTTCTATAGAAAATGTTGTCCAAATCTTATTTGTATAAAAAATTTTGTAAAAATTTTATTTCTGTTGTTGTTTTTTTGATTTCAGCGTAAAAGGTTAGGTTAGGTTAGGTGGCAGCCCGATGTATCAGGCTCACTTAGACTATTCAGTCCATTGTGATACCACAGTGGTGAACTTCTCTCTTATCACTGAGTACTGCCCGATTCCATGTTAAGCTCAATGACAAGGGACCTCCTTTTTATAGCCGAGTCCGACCGGCGTTACACCTTGCAGTGAAACCACTTAGAGAAGTTTTGAAACCCTCAGGAATGTCACTAGCATTACTGAGGTGGGATAATCCACCGCTGAAAAACTTTTTGGTGTTCGGTCGAAGCAGGAATCGAACCCACGACCTTGTGTATGCAAGGCGGGCATGCTAACCATTGCACCACGGTGGCTTAATGAACTGCCTGAATTTATTCTGATAATTGGTTGATAGTTTTGCTGCAAGTAGAGGATGCTGATGAGGAATGTGGTAATTCCGAAACGTGCGTCCATACAACTATCTTGCAGTCTATAGGGCTTTGCCCAAATAAAGTTGACAAACATTCTTTTCCTCTGTTGGTTGAGCTACACTTGTAGTTTAGCCAATGTATGGTTTTAAGCTGAAATAAAAAAACAACAACAATGATTAAGGAACAAAACCAACAATAGCAAATCAAAAACAAATGAAAAAAAAAAAATTATTTCTATAGAAAATTTTATCAAGATTTTATCAATATTTTACTTAGGTTAGGTTAGGTTAGGTTATGTGGCAGCCCGATGTATCAGGCTCACTTAGACTATTCAGTCCATTGTGATACCACAGTGGTGAACTTCTCTCTTATCACTGAGTACTGCCCGATTCCATGTTAAGCTCAATGACAAGGGACCTCCTTTTTATAGCCGAGTCCGAACGGCGTTCCACCTTGCAGTGAAACCACTTAGAGAAGTTTTGAAACCCTCAGAAATGTCACCAGCATTACTGAGGTGGGATAATCCACCGCTGAAAAACTTTTTGGTGTTCGGTCGTAGCAGGAATCCAATCCACGACCTTGTGTATGCAAGGCGGGCATGCTAACCATTGCACCACGGTGGCTCCCTATTTTACTTCTATAGAAACTGTTGTCAAAATTTTATTTCTATAGAAAATTTTGTCAAAATTTTATTTCTATAGAAAATTTTGTCAAAATTTTATTTCTATAGAAAATTTTGTAAAAATTTTATTTCTCTACAAAATTTTGTAAAACTTTTATTTCTATAGAAAATTTTATCAAAATTCTATTTCTATCGAAAATTTTATCAATATTTTATTTCTATAGAACAATTTGTCATAATTTTATTTCTATAGAAAATTTTGTCAAAATTTTATTTCTATACAAAATTTTGTAAAAATTTTATTTCTATAGAACATTTTATTCAAATTTTATTTCTGTAGACAATTTTATCAAGATTCTATCAACATTTTGTTTCTATAGAAAATTTTGTCAAAATTTTATTTCTATTGAAAATTTTGTCAAAATTTTATTTCTATAGAACATTTGGTCAAAATTTTATTTCTATAGAACATTCTATAGAAAATTTTATCAAAATTTTATTTCTAAAGAAAGTTTTGTCAACATTTTATTTCTATTCATAATTTTGTCAAAATTTTATTTCTATAGAAAATTTTAGCAAAATTTTATTTCTATAGGATATTTTATCAAACTTTCATTTCTATAGAAAATTTTGTCAAAATTTTATTTCTATAGAAAATTTTATCAAAGTTTTATTTCTACAGACAATTTTATCAAAATTTTATTTCTTTAGAAAATTTTATAACAATTTTAGTTCTTTAGACAATTTTATCAAGATTTTATTAACATTTTATTTCTATAGAAAATTTTGTAAAAATTTTATTTCTATACGAAATTTTGTAAATATTTTATTTCTATAAAAAAATTTTATCCAAATTTTATCTCTTTAAACAATTTTAATAAGATTTTATCAACATTTTATATCTATAGAAAATCTTGTCAAAATTTTATTTCTATTGAAAATTTTGGCAGAATTTTATTTCTATAGAAAATTTTGTCAAAGTTTTATTTCTATAGAAAATTTTATCAAAATTATATTTCTTTAGAAAATTTTATCAAGATTTTATTTCTTTAGACAATTTTATCAAGATTTTATTGCTATAGAAAATGTTGTCAAAATTCTATTTCTATAGAAAATTTTGTCAAAATTTTATTTCTATACAAAATATTGTAAAAATTTAATTTCTATAGAAAATTTTATCAAAATTTTATTTCTATCGAAAATTTTATCAAGATTTTATTTCTATAGAAAATTTTGTCAAAATTTTATTTCTATAGAAAATATTGTCAAAATTTTATTTCTATAGAAAAGGTTGTCAAAAATTTTATTTCTATAGAAAATTTTGTCAACATTTTATTTCTATAGAGTATTTTATCAAAATTTTATTTCTATAGAAAATTTTTTCAAAATTTTATTTCTATAGAAAATTTTGTCAAAATTTTATTTCTATAGAAAATTTTATCAAAACTTTATTTCTTTAGAAAATTTTATCAAGATTTTATTTCTTTAGACAATTTTATCAAGATTTTATCAACATTTTATTTCTATAGAAGATTTTGTCAAAATTTTAATTCTATTGAAAATTTTGTCAAAATTGTATTTCTATAGAAAATTTTGCCAAAGTTTTATTTCTATAGAAAATTTTGCCAAAGTTTTATTTCATACCAAAATTTGTCAAAATTTTTCCTATTAAAAATTTTGTCTAAATTCTATTTCCATAGAAAATTGTGTTAAAATTTCCTCATAGTTGTAGAGGTATATTTCCGAGTAAAAATTTAGAGATCTAATTTGATACAATTAATCATATCTAGTTACTATGGAAATAGATAGATGTTCAGATCTCAATATTGGCCTAGATCTAATGTCTTAGATATAATTATCCCTATATATAATTTGATCTGATGCTAGATCTGGTCATATTGGGAATTATAAACATTTATATCTAATTTTATCTCATCATATGTGGGTATATCTGCTAATCATATGTGGGTATATATATCTAAAGAGGCAAATTTATCCGGGTTAGCAAAATCTACCAATACATCAAGAATTTTACCAATCTACCAAACAGTAAATAATTTACCATTTTTGGTAGAATTCTACAAATAGTGGTAACCGTGTTCAGCACACCTCAACCAAGGTTGACTAAAGGAGGTTTCTCGCTTCATTTCTGCTGCAGAATGGCCAGCACACTCAGAGAAGGAATAAGATCATCCCAAATATGTTTCGAGAGCACCACGTTACTTTTTCATGGGGAATATATAATATGTTATGTTCTCGAAAATTATGTATCTGATTTCGGCAAGCTGATGAGAAAAGAATTTTTTTTTTTTTGCGACAAAAATTGTTACATGTTTCCTTCTTTGGGTACAAAATCTCCGGATCTCAATATGCCGTTTTGAAGTGTAAGGTTGGCACTAAAAAATACCAAAGTGTCGATTGTCTCAAGATGGTCCCAGTAAAAAAAGCGTCGCCAAAAAAGTAGCGAAAATGTTCTTTTTGGATGCTGAAGTGTTGCAAAATTGGCGCAGAAGCGAAGAATTTAATACGGGCTTGTAATAGGACGGATGACCACAATTTCAACAGCCGTTGCACTGAATTTGCATCACTTCTTACTCTGTGATTCAAATTCAGTGTTTTGGATGTGTATTAAAAAAATTTTGTCATATTTTGACAAATAAATAATTTTTATAATTTTTTATGATTTTTAATGCATTCTAATGCTTGTCCGGAACGTTTGAATTAAAATATCTTGAAAAATTCGCAATATTTCTTGAATGGATTTAGATTTTTTTTCGACAAACTTTCCATAATTTCTACCTTTTTATTAAAGCTTACTCTGTTTTTAATCTTTTTGAAACAAAAAAAATTAAATTTACCCATTAAATATAAGAATAAATCGAATTATAAATAACTGAATTTAAAGAACTTCTTGTGTAGTTGAAATAGAGAACATCTTTGGGAGTACATCTTTAGGAAATGCTTTTAAAGTTGTGCCTTTGGCCTTACTTTGATGCACTGCATGTGCCTTTCGCCTTACTTTGTTGCATTGCAATATCAGCCATACTATGTACTTATTTCGAAATCGAAAATTTGTAATCTTAAAAAATAAATGAAATTATTGATTAAAACTAATATTGTCAAAGGAAAAATACTATGACCTCCGATAAATCTCAGACTTAGTATCAATAGGAAATAATTTGTGTATCATGCCATATCTCTTAGTGAGTTTCCTCCAAATCCATCTCAAATCCATGGCATTTACTTGGTGACATTGTCAATGTCACCTAATATCAAATAACAACCAAATCCCTGTGTGTTTCGTACGAAAAAAATAATAATAAACAGTGCAGAGTTTTCACTTTATAAATAACAGAAAATTCTTGAGAATTCACTTGGGCATAGTTTTGACAGGTCATTCAAGTCACTGTCTATTTTAATCCACCCTCCTACCGGGATAGCTTCCAAAAATGTCGAATATTTACTGATGTTTTCCCCTTAACTTTACCAACTCACCAACCAAAAAAGAAAAAAAGAAGCAAAATCATTTATTATTTTGCCATGACAATCACTTGTCAACTTCAATTGACTTGACAAACCCCGTAAAACAGGAATTTCGACCAGATAAGAATATGCCACAAAGAGAATGAAGTAAATATATCCGGCCTGTGTTTTAAGGTGTGTTCCACTCTAAATTACTATAAGGATGAAGGTTTAGCAGATTGGGTCGAGATAAAGAATGTTTTTAAATGGTGATATGTGGACTTTACTTCTGAGAATTGTATATATAGTAATAAAATTAAGAAAGAAAATAACAAAAAAGAAATTTTTAAATTGGGCATTGCTTATCCCAGAAAAATATTTGGAAGTCATTAGTTTTAATGTACATCCAAAAATGGTCTTCTCGAGATGGATTTAATTATAAATACAAAAGAAGTTCCTTTGATGTTATATATAAATATACTTTGCTGTAAGTAGTTCTTTAAATAAAATAAAATTTTGATAATTTTACCGCGTACGAAACATAGTAAAAACAATTAAAAAACAAGTATATACGGCCGTAAGTTTGGCCAGGTCGAATCTTATGTACCCTCCGCCATGGATTGCGTAGAAACTTCTACGAAAGACTGTCATCCACAATCGAAATACTTGGGTTGTGGTATCGTAAAACTTCTTAACATCGTTTTCTAAATTGTGAGTTCGTTCATACGTGGTATGTATTAGACAAAAAAGTTATGTATAGTTAAGTCTACAAATAATTACGAATCGATATGGACTTTTTGCACGGTACGTAGAGAGCCAGAATTGAAATATGGGGGTCGCTTATATGGGGGCTATATACCATTATGAACTTGATATGTACCAATTTTTGTGTGATTGGAAATCGATTTATCTGAGGGATATATATAAATATAGACCGATATGGACCTAGTTAGGCATGGTTGTTAAAGACCATATACTAGCACAATGTACCAAATTTCAACTCACTCGGATGAAATTTGCTCCTCCAAGAGGCTCCAAAACCAAATCTCGGGATCGGTTTATATGGGGCTATATATGATTATGGACTGATATGGACCACTTTTGGCATGGTTGTTAGAGACCATATAATAATACCATGTACCATATTTCAGCCGGATTGGATGAAATTTGCTTCTCTTACAGGCCTCGCAAGCCAAATCGGAGGATCGGTTCATATGGGGGCTATATATAATTATGGACCGATGTGACCAATTTTTGCATGGTTGTTAGAGACCATATACTAACACCATGTACCAAATTTCAGCCGGATCGGATGAAATTTGCTTCTCTTAGAGGCCTTGCAAGCCAAATCGGGGGATCGGTTTATATGGGGGCTATATATAATTATGGGCCGATGTGGACCAATTTTTGCATGGTTGTTAGAGACCATATACTAACACTATGTATTATATGTTTTGAGTATGGGCGTCTAGACTCTGCAATATTTATTCGACTGGCCTGAAATTGGAAATCCAGCGATATTTTGGTCCACAAATAGGTGTGTCGAATATGGTGTATATCGGTCCATGTTTTGCTATATGGTCCACCATAAGCGTAGGGAGGCCTCTGGGGAGGGGGCTTAGACCCCCCAGAAAAATTTTAGCCCCCCCAGAATTTGAAAACCTATTTACGATTTTAAATTTTTCTAAAAATTAAACAAGTATATACAACCGCACAACGTTCCGCTAAAGACTTTCATGCACAATCGAATTAATTTAGTTGTGGTAGCAGTTGCCGATGGCAATGTTTGAAATCTGATATTTATAAAATAAATCTGTGGTTGAACTTTTGATTTAGTTGAATAACTAAAGCTCCTTTATTATTTTGTTTAGTCTGGTTTAGTCAATTTAATTAAAAAAATAGTAATTGATACTATTCTTTCATAAATTAATATCTTAATAATGCTGCAAAAAAGCATAGCCGAAAAGAAGTGAAAATCTTCTTTTTGGGTCCGGAAGTGGTGCAAAATTGGCGGAGAAGCGATGAATGTAGTATGAAATTGTCATAGAACGAATATCCACCGTTTCAACAGCCGTTGCAATGAATTTGCATCACTTCTTAAGTTGTGATCCAAATTCAGTGTTTTGAATGTGAATTAAAAAATTTTGTTATATTTTCCCAAATAATAAATTTTTATATTTTTTATGATTTTTAATGCATTCTAACGCTTGTTTGAAACGTTTTCCCTTGAATATTTTCAAAAATTCTATAAAAATTTCTATAATGAATTTAGCATTTTTGTGGCAAAATTTGAATAATTCGTACCATTTTATTTATTCTTACCTTTTTTTAAAGAAAACAAAAAATTACGCATTAAAATATGAAAAAATTAAGTAAAAAAACTTCCTGTGTAGTTAAAATAATTAACTTCTTTGTGAGGACATTTTTGGAAGTGCTTTTAAAGTTGTGACATTAGAACAACTCCCAATTTTTTGCTGGGAAAAGTGTGGAACTACTTTTAGTTGCTTTATTATAAATTAATTGTCGAGTTATTTTGATGCCTGTATTGTTATTAATTTTTATGAAATAAAACATTAATTGAACCTATAAGTTCAGTCTATAAATTTTCAGCTAGGAAAATTGTCTAGCTACGCTAATGTGGTCCACATATATACCGATCCCCCGATAAGGATTTTATATAATCCTCAAATATACTCCGGTCTTCCGACATAACTTCTGCGCTGAATATCCAAATTGCACAAAACTAGAAATTAGATTAATTAATGCGAAATCAATGCAGGGGACTCGACAAGCCCATGATCAGTATTGACACCACTTCCGGATGCAAAAGAACATTTTCATTGCTTTTTTAGCTACACTTTGTGTTTGCAGATATTTGTCATTAATTTCTGTGCTCAGCCGTTTCTTTAATCGACACTGGAATGGTCAAGTAAAAAGTCTCATAATTTTTTTGGAAGTAACTTAGTTCAATATGGTGAAGAAATAACTACAATTACTGCCTTTTATATTTCGGAATTGGGCAACCCTAGTGTTGCAATTTGTGAAATGAGAGCTCTATCGTAAACCTTCACATTTTTGAGATTATACGTACTCAGAACATTTTGGCATAGTAGGGCTATTTGTGTTGTCTACACTCAAAAATGGAAATAAATCGTGAACATTTTCGTATGATTATTTTTTACAACTTTCGACGTTGATTAACTCAACAACGATTAACTCAATTCAATTTTTGGCGATAAAGCTTCGCCTAGGACCATGGTTTATCTATAGTATGGTGAATTCCATCGAGGTCGTAGTTCACTCCAAGACGAATGTCGTCATGGTCCTCCAAAAGGGCTCTTGTACCTATATTGGTTGAAAGAAATATCTCAAAATACGTTCACCATGCTTCGAAACACATCTATGACATCGTGAAAGTTGATCCGCACGAAGCACTTCCAACAACGCAGAACAGAGTGGTACATTGAGTGGTACACAACGATTTGTTTGCCAGTTTTCTTCCATAAAATCAGGAAACCAAACTGGCGAAGATGGATCACTCTTCATCACGGCAATCGAGCTCTCATATAGCTGCTCAAAAAACTGCATATTTGAACGCTCAAAACCTCGATTTGATGGGTCATCCGCCGTATAATTCTATATAATTGTATATATATATATATATATATATATATATATCGACCCACCCTTACAACTCTGGATGTTCGGTTGCGTATTGTCTCATGTTGATATGTATAAATTTGGCATTGTTTGGCGTATCCTTATAATGCAACAGTAATAAATAACAACACAATCTTAAATATGTGAAGACAAAGCCTTCAGGATATATCAGTTCATATGGTGTCGTTAAATATTGTTCAAATACATTTATCATTTTTTTCTTTCACATTTTAAATAATTTTTCATTGGCCAAGAAATGAAGGGGAGAGCGCCACAAAACCAAGAACAAGACACTATTAGAAAAAAAATCATTCTGCTTGAAGGTAAACCGAACACATATGTTCATAGCTGCCATTTGCGAAAACATAAATCTTTTCATCATTAATAATTTCTGAGATTTTTAATATCATAACTTTAAAAATTATCATTTTTTGCAGTGCTAAAAAAGTCGTTAATGGGATCAAAAAAAAAAAAAAATCAACGTCAATCGCAGCATGGCGTTGTCTAAAGAAACATTTAAAGATTCGTTAACGAGACCTTTCTTATGATTCCAATGCAGTTAATTTGGACAAGTCTTAGAAAGTATGGAATTAGGCCGTTTTAAGTGAAAATTTAAGTTTTGGACAATTAAATTTCGCAAAAAAGAATAGGAAATCAATAAAAAAAGTAAAAAGTAGAAAAAAATAACAGAATTTATGCCAGCTGGGATTTGAACTTGTGCCGTTTCACTATTTCACATCCATAGAAGTTCTTTTGAGAACGTTTTACAAATTACGATTATTTTTAATTTTTTGTTAAAAAAAATATGTTTATACAAAAATACATGCCGTAAAACAAACAAAATAAAAACGATGTGTAACATAAAAAATAATTTTTTACAAAATATTTAATAAAAAATTTCCTCTAGTGAGATTTGAACCAGCGTTCTTTATTTTTTTTCATTCATAATAATAAAGAACATCTCAGGAAGTAGTTAGAATGTTCAACCCCGGTAGAAGCGAAGAAGTTTTTCAATTTGTAAAAATTAAATAATAAGAAAATAAAAGTGAAACAAAATGTAATGATAAAAATAAAAAGTGAAATTGAAAAATAAAATGTTTTTTTAAATTTTTTTCAACCAAATAGACTACCAAGGCACAACTTCTAAAGCAATGCAAAGGATCCAAAAATGGAGTACTTTGTCCTATGATAAACCCATGTATAATTCATTGGAGATGATCCAAAATTGCACTACTTCCGGATCACACATTGGGGTTCCAAACTACTTCTTTAGAAGGTCGTTTTTGCTGGGAATCTAATATCTAAATATACTTAGGATAAGAAAATTAAAATAGTAGCTGATACAATTAACTTTTTAATCAAAATAATAAAAAAAAATCAATTAAAAAATTATTAAACAATCTGAAATTATTAATTAAAATATTAATTATCTCATTTAACATTTTAATTAAATCAAAAATAAAATTTCACATTAAAAAGATATTTGAAAATTGTATTCGGAAATACCTACACAGGAACAACTTGATTCTTATTCAATCACGAAATTAATTGATCCAATTAATTTTTAAATTGAATCTTCTTCAATCACGGGATTTTCAAGTACATTTTTAAGTGTAAATCTTTTATATAATACAAATATTAATTTGGATAAATAATATTTTAATTGAATTTGTAAAATATAGTATCAAATAACTTCCTAGTTGATTTTATTTTTTAATTTGATTACAAAATTAATTGAACTTTTTAATTGGAAATGTTTTGGTGATATAATTTTTATACCCACCACCATAGAATGGTGATGGGGGTATTATAAGTTTGTCATTCCGTGTGTAACACATCGAAATATCGATTTCCGACTATATAAAGTATATATATTCTTGATAAGGGAGAAATTCTAAGACGATATAAGCATGTTCGTCTGTCCGTTCGTCTGTCTGTCTGTTATAACCACGCTACAGCCCTCAATAATGGCGCTATTGTACTGAAATTTGGCACAGATTCGTTTTTTTTTTTGCAGGCAGGTCAAGTTCGAAGAAGGGCTATATCGGTCTACGTTTTGATTGGCCGATTTCCCGATTTGGGGTCTTGGGCTTATAAAAAAAATGTAGATTTATCCAATTTACCCGAAATTGAAAATCTAGAGGTATTTTAGGACCATAAAGAGGTGTGTTGAAAATTGTTCGTATCGGTCCATGTTTTGGTATGGTCGCCATATAGACCGATCTCCCGATTTTGCTTCTTGGGCGTCTAGAAACTGTATTTTCTATCCGATTTGTCCGAAATTGGAAATCTAGAGGTATTTGGGACCTTAAAGAGGTGTGTCCATGGTTTGGTATAGCCCCCATATAGACCTATCTCCCGATTTTGCTTCTTAGGCGTTTAGAAACTGTATTTTCTATCCGATTTGCCTGAAATTGGAAATCTAGAGGTGTTTTGAGACCCCAAATATGTGTGCCGATATTGAGGTGTATCGGTCCATGTTTTGGTATAACCCCCATTTAGAGCGATCTGTCGATTTTACTTCTTGGGCGTCTAGAGACTATATTTTCTAGCTGATTTGCTTGAAATTGAAAATCTAGAGGTATTTTGAGATCACAAATAGGTGTGTCGAAAATGGTCCGTATCGGCCCATGTTTTGGTATAGTCCCTATATAGACTGATCTCCCGACTTTATTTCTTGGGCTTCTAGAATCCGTAGTGTTTATCCAAATTGCCGGGAATTAAAAATATAGACGTATCTTAGGACCATAAAGAGGTGTGTCGAAAAAGGTCCGTATCGGTCCATGTTTTGTTATAGCCCCTATATAGACTGATCTCCCAATTTTACTTCTTAGGCTTTTAAAATTCGTAGTTTTCACCCAATTCGTCTGAAAGTGGAATTCCAGAGGTATTTGAGGAACATTAAGAGGTGGTGAGTATTGGTCCATGTTTTGGTACAGCCCCCATATAGACCTAACTCCCGAATTTATTTCTAGGACTTCTGGAATCCGGCTGACCACAAATGGGTCAGCCGACAATGGTGTGTGTCGACCCATGTTTTAGTATAGCCTCCACTTAGACCGATCTCCAGTTTTTACTCCTGGGCTTCTAGAAACCGTAGTTTTTATCCGATTTGCACAAAAATTTAAATATACGGGAATTTTAGACCCTCAAAAATCTGTATCGCATTTATTTGTACCGGTCCATTTGGCAAGGCATCGATATAGACCGATTTAACTTCTTGAGGGTACACCCAAAGAAAAAATATTTTCCTCCGGAATGATATTTTAGACAAACGAAAGTATTTTCGTTTCGAGCAAACTAATCCGAATTTTTGATAAGCGATTCAACGATTGTCTCTAAAATTTGTGTCAAAAGAAAAGCTTGTCTAAAATTTCGTTCCTCAGAAAAGAAAACACTTCTTTCAGGGTATAGCAGGCGCACTGTTCATGAAAATTGCTTGAAACTGAAAGTAAAATTTCCACATTTAACTCATCGTATTCATTTAAGTAGTTGCGGAAAAAATCTACAGATTTAATATTTTAAATCAAGGGGTTATTTCATTATTTACACGATAAGTTTATGATTTCTCTAAAACTCAAACAAAATTGGTTCTCATAAATCCAGAATCTGAACTGGTCTTCATAGGTAGAATCTTTAAATTTTTTCTTCGGGAAGCGTACTGGTTGAACTGCTTTGCTTGGGAGGAGATTTGTCATCAAACTCCCTAGGTTAGGTTAGGTTAGGTTATGTGGCAGCCCGATGTATCAGGCTCACTTAGACTATTCAGTCCATTGTGATACCACAGTGGTGAACTTCTCTCTTATCACTGAGTGCTGCCCGATTCCATGTTAAGCTCAATGACAAGGGACCTCCTTTTTATAGCCGAGTCCGAACGGCGTTCCACATTCCAGTGAAACCACTTAGAGAAGCTATGAAACCCTCAGAAATGTCACCAGCATTACTGAGGTGGGATAATCCACCGCTGAAAAACTTTTTGGTGTTCGGTCGTAGCAGGAATCGAACCCACGACCTTGTGTATGCAAGGCGGGCATGCTAACCATTGCACCACGGTGGCTCCCTAAAATGCTATATATTATCAAGTAACCCGCTACGACGAAGAGTTTTCAAAGTAAACTATTATATTTGATTCATGGCGGTGGGTATTTAAGATTCGGACCAGCCGAACTTACTGCTGTATATAAAGGGTGATTTGTTAAGAGCTTGATAACTTTTAAAAAAAAAAAACGCATAAAATTTGCAAAATCTCATCGGTTCTTTATTTGAAACGTTAGATTGGTCCATGACATTTACTTTTTGAAGATAATTTCATTTAAATGTTGACCGCGGCTGCGTCTTAGGTGGACCATTCGGAAAGTCCAATTTTGGGCAACTTTTTCGAGCATTTCGGCCGGAATAGCCCGAATTTCTTCGGAAATTTTGTCTTCCAAAGCTGGAATAGTTGCTGGCTTATTTCTGTAGACTTTAGACTTGACGTAGCCCCACAAAAAATAGTCTAAAGGCGTCAAATCGCATGATCTTGGTGGCCAACTTACCGGTCCATTTCTTGAGATGAATTGTTCTCCGAAGTTTTCCCTCAAAATGGCCATAGAATCGCGAGCTGTGTGGCATGTAGCGCCATCTTGTTGAAACCACATGTCAACCAAGTTCAGTTCTTCCATTTTTGGCAACAAAAAGTTTGTTAGCATCGAACGATAGCGATCGCCATTCACCGTAACGTTGCGTCCAACAGCATCTTTGAAAAAATACGGTCCAATGATTCCACCAGCGTACAAACCACACCAAACAGTGCATTTTTCGGGATGCATGGGCAGTTCTTGAACGGCTTCTGGTTGCTCTTCACTCCAAATGCGGCAATTTTGCTTATTTACGTAGCCATTCAACCAGAAATGAGCCTCATCGCTGAACAAAATTTGTCGATAAAAAAGCGGATTTTCTGCCAACTTTTCTAGGGCCCATTCACTGAAAATTCGACGTTGTGGCTCGTTAGTAAGTCTATTCATGATGAAATGTCAAAGCATACTGAGCATCTTTCTCTTTGACACCATGTCTGAAATCCCACGTGATCTGTCAAATACTAATGCATGAAAATCCTAACCTCAAAAGAATCACCATTTACTTGTTTTGTGTATTTTGGACTCATGTCTAAAGAAATTTTCAACTCCAATAATTATAACCCCAAAATTCAAAAGAAAATAGAATCTCTTGTAAAATTACAAGAAAATGATTGAAAAAAATATAAAATTTATAGAAAAATATCCTTTACAATAAATATAAGTTTTCTGTGTACTGGTGTACCATGAAATAAGATTGTTCAAGGTACACCAACAAATTCACAAAGCATGAAGTATATTGTGATAGTCAATTAATGTTAAATCAATGGTCGTCTAAATCTAAATGAAGTCCATATTCCCCGAATATGTCAGGAGATTGTCACCAAGGTACCGAGCAGGTATACCACAGAAACCATGTTGGAATATGGAATATGCTGTCTGTCTTTCTTACTTGTACTAAAATATTGTCATTCAAGTACCAACATATTCCATTTAAAAAGAACCCAAAAAGAACACCAAAGAGAATTGGTCCACATAAAGGACATGATTGATGTATTTTCAAATGAAAGTTCATACACAGAACAACATGCTCAATAAAACAAAAAACAACAAAACAAAACTGAAAATGTCAGTCGAAAAAAAGCACCTCAGATTATTTGTAGAGCTCTTTAGCATGTCAATCTCAAAAGGCAGCCTTATTGTGTCCTGGTTTGTTGATGTCATTACCTATTTGTTCTATGGTGTTAGCTAAGCCAAGAAATTCTCAAATGGCACAAATTTTTCTTAAAGAGCACCAATGAAAAGGAACCTCCAGCTATCAGTGATTGATGTGTGTTTTTTGCCCTGGTGTTTTCTTTATCAAGTTTTTTTTTCTTTTCTTAGTTCCCTCATTGTTCGTATTGATAAAAGCTATTTTCACATTGAAAAATTATGCAATTGGGACTTGGTTAAATTTTTTCCATTGTAAGTAAGAAATGAAATGCATTAATTTGATCACAAAATGAATGTCGATGCCATCCATAGCTTCAAATCTGTTTTCTCTTCTAGATTTTTCTTTCCTATTTTTTGGGGGGTTTCTTAGCTTAAATTAATGTATTTGTTTTTCTCTTTCACTTTGGTATATTCCATCTTTCATTTGGTTTACATTTTATTTAACATTTAAATTACTATTTACCTTAGACGAAAACAAATTACATTTTTTTAATGGAAACCGGAGAAGGAAATGGGCAAAGTACTGGGTTTCTCTGTAAATGGAATTTCCTTGTCCTCAAACGTTTTACTCTGTGTAGCAACATACATATATCAAGATTTGTTTTTTTTTTAATTTCTCTTGAAATTGGATATTTTTTTTTGAGACAGCGAAGGAAATAAAATATGAACAAGTCATAATTCAATTTTAAAATAAATTATTTATTTAATTTATTTTATCTATGATATTAAATCTAAAATTTGTGTGCTTTGCATTGCATACGATTGGTGAAAACGTAAATTCATATTGAAAATGATGAGATCAACAAATAAAAATATCTTTAATCTTTTAGCTCGTGCGTCTGAAAAAAATATCCAGAACCTGCCCGAATTTTAATTACTCACTACAATGGCTCACATATAATAATTTGAGAAAATCAAATCTTAATAGTCGACACAAAAGATTTTCACCCATCCCAACAAAAAATAACATCACATCATAAAAATGGAAGTTATTTCACAAACATTTTATTGAAATTAGTAACTTCGTATACCCTCCACCATAGAATGGGTGTTATATTAACTTTGTCATTCCGTTTGTAACACATCGAAATATTGCTCTAAGACCCCATAAAATATATATATATTCTGGGTCGTGGTGAAATTCTGAGTCGATCTAAGCATGTCCGCCGGCCGTCCGTCTGTCGAAATCACGCTAACTTACGTACGAAACAAGCTATCGACTTGAAACTTGGAACAAGTAGTTGTTATTGATGTAGGTCGGATGGTATTTCCCCATATAAACGGACCCTCAGATTTGGCTTGCGGAGCCTTTAACAGAAGCATATTTTATGCGATCCGGCTGAAATTTGGTACATCGTGTTGGTATATGGTCTCTAACAACCACGCAAAAATTGGTCCATGTCGATCCATAATTATATATAGCCCCCATATAAACCGATCACCAGATTTGGCTTGCAGAGCCTCAAAGAGAAGCAAATTTCATCCGATCTTGCTAAAATTTGGTACATGGTGTTGGTATATGGTCTCTAACAATCATGCAAAAATTGGTCCACATCGGTCCATAATTATATATAGCCCCCATATAAACCGATCCCCAGATTTGGCTTGCGGAGCCTCCAAGAGAAGCAAATTTCATCCGATCCGGCTGAAATTTGGTACATGGTGTTGGTATATGGTCTCTAACAACCATGCAAAAATTGGTCCATATCGATCCATAATTATATATAGCCCCTATATAAACCGTTCCCCAGATTTGAAATCCGGAGCCTCTTGGAGGAGCAAAATTCATCCGATCCGGTTCAAATGTGGAACGTGGTGTTAGTATATGGGTTTTTATATACATGCCAAAATTGGTCCACATCGGTTCACAATTATATATAGCCCCCATGTAAACCGATTCCCAGATTTGGCTTGCGGAGCCTCTAAAAGAAGCAAATTTCATCCGATCCGGTTGAAATTTGGAACATTGTGTTAGTATATGGTCTCTAACAACCGTGCCAGAATTGGTTCATATCGGTCCATAATTATATATAGCCCCTATATAAACCGTTCTCCAGATTTAACCTCCGGAGCCTCTTGGAGGAGCAAAATTCATCCGATCCGGTTCAAATTTGGAACGTGGTGTTAGTATATGGCCGCTAACAACCACACCAAAATTGGTCCATATCAGTCTATAGTTATATATAGCCGATCCCCAATCACACAAAAATTGGTCCATATCGGTTCATAATCATTGTTGCCACTGGAGCCAAAAATAATCTACCAAAATTTTATTTCTATAGAAAATGTTGTCAAAATTTTATTTTTATAGAAAATTTTGTAACAATTTCATTTCTATAGAAAATTTTGTCAAAATTTTATTTCTATAGAAAATTTTTTAAAATTTTCTTTCTATAGAAAATTTTGTTAAAGTTTTATTTCTATAAAAAATTTTGTCAAAATTTTATTTCTATAGAAAGTCTTGTCAAAATTTTATTTCTATAGAAAATTTTGTCAAAATTTTATTACTATAAAAATTTTTGTCAAACTGAATTATAGACGTATTTAATCGGTCTGTTTTGATTTAATATATACCACGTATGGACTTACTTGCAATTTAGAAGTCGGTGCACACAAAAAAAATTTTTCTGATTCGATCACGAAATTAATTGATCCAATTAATTTTTAATTGAAATGTCTTCAATCACAGAAATGATAATATCAATTAAAAAATTAATTGAAGGTCAACTAAAAAGTTAATTGATCCAATTAAAAAATTAATTGATACTATTATTTTTGTGATTGATGTTTGTTTCAATTAAAAAATTTGTTGAATCAATTAAATTTTTAATATTTTTTAAAACTCAATTAAAATTTTAATTGGAAAAATTTTCGTTAAATTTTTATGTGTGTGGTAGGAAGTTTTAAGATACCTTGCCATCGGCAAGCGTTACCGCAACTCAAGTAATTCGATTGTGGAGTGCAGTGTTTAGAAGATGTTTCTACGCAATCCATGGTGGAGGGTACATAAGCTTCGGCCTGGCCGATCTTACGGCCGTATTATTTCTATTCTGATGAAGTTATTTTGTAAAAATCGTTTTATGGGAACAGGAAAATTTTTGACCATCGAATTCCAAAGAACAAAGAAAGAAACCAAAATTAAAAAATTTACCCCAGCGGGGATTTGAGCCTGTGTTGTTTTGCTTTTCTAAATTTTGACAAAATTTTGCGAATTGGTAGAATTATTAGTTTTTTTTTTTGTAAAAAGAAAGTAAGAACAAACGGGGAAAGTAAAAAGTCTTGCTGAGAATTTTTCATATTGTTTATTTAAATTAATAATATAATTGATATTCTTATAATTTGTTCTTATTGTATTAACTTTTGCCATTCTTTCCTATCTTTTTTCTAGGTATGTTATAAAATCTCTTAAATATGGCCGATAAAGTAAGTCTCAAAAAATGTTTACTTTCAGTATTTTCAATTGCAAGCATTCCATTGGTATAAATATTCCTCACTTTATGTTAAGAAAATTTAATTTAATAAAAATTACTAGCGGTACCCGGCCCGCTTCGCTGCGCCTCCCAAGCATATTTTCGTTAACTTAGTTAACCATATCCTTCGATCCAAAAACAACTTCGAAAATATTTGAACTCTTTTAAAGAGTAAGGTCAGGGGAAACTGAAGTACTGATTAATAACTCCATGGTTTCCACATACGTGTCCCGTACATTAAAAAAATCGGACTACTTGATTTTTCGTTTATATACAGAAATAGGGCGGTCATGCAGATGTAACACGTACTGGTCAAGCGTGATTTTTCAAGGGAAGGTATACTTCTCCTCAGCATACCGTCCATTAAATCGGAAAAAGTAAAAGTACTTAAAAATTTACCATATTAACCCTTGTTAAAGTGTTGGTTACGGAGAACAAACATATACCGGAAAATGAAGCACCCTCTTCGTTGCCAGTCAACTTCATGTAAATTTAAGTTTTTTGCTTAAAAAATACTGGCAGATGCCTGTGGAAAAATCATAAAATTATGTACCGAGTTCTCATTTGTCTACTTTATACTTTTAAAAAATCGGGCAAAAGGGAACCCACCTCCTTCACTCCTCCCCGACCAGATATAATAAATTCACGTACCCTATATTAGTTTCACAAATTACCTAACTTCACTATTCCCCAACCAGCCATCTAAACATCATCTATCCTGTATAAATTTAATCATCTTCTCCCAATTTCAAGTACATCGGAGAAAGTTTGATTTTGTTCTATGTTTTATAAAGGGACGTCACTTTCTCTGCAAATTCCGAGAAAATCTTCTTCAAGTTTCATAGTTCGGGGCAAGGAGAAGGTTCCCGTCCAAATACTCAAAAATCAAGTACACCATTTTGATTTCAGCTCCTTCCCCTACGCCCTTTGTAAATTTCAAGTAAACTTGAAAATTCTCGTTTTTTCAGTTTTAGAGGAGGTCTCCCTCCCCGTCCTAATATCAAAAAATTATGTAGCGTATATTGTGTAGATGTCCCAGAAAATCTCAAGCAAATTATAAGCCCAATTTTTAAACAGCCCATATCCTCTGCAAATTTCAAGTAAATTGGAAAAGTTCAATTGTTTCACGGTATGTACTTGAGGAGAAATGAGAAATGTATCCTGTTATTTTTCCCCGATCAAATATTAAAAAATCATATACCTCATATAAATTTCATAATTTGAGAAATGTATCCTGTTATTTTTCCCCGATCAAATATTAAAAAATCATATACCTCATATAAATTTCATAATTTCTCCCAAGTTCTCCGTAAAATTTCAGTGAGTCGACAAATTTTAGTTTTTTCACTGTACTTGAAAAAAGTCGGACAAAGCGGAGTCTCCATCCTCGACCAAATATCGGAAAATAAAGTAGCTTTTCTTTGCCTAGACGCCCCTTAAACTTTCCCTGAAAATTTCAAGCAAAGCGGATAATTTTGTTCTAATTTTCAAATTTCAAGGGGGAGATCCCCCTCCCCGTCTAAATATTAACAAGTATATAACATACGGCCTTAAGTTCGGCTAGGCCGAATCTTATGTACCCTCTACCATGGATTGCATAGAAACTTGTACTAAAGTCGGTCATCCACAATCGAATTACTTGTGTTGCGGTAACACTTGCCGATGGCAAGGTATTTAAAAAAAAAACGAATAAAAAATTTTATATAGAAATCAAATTTTGACAAAATTTTCTATCGAAATAAAATTTTGTCAAAATTTTCTACAAAAATAAAATTTTGGCAAAATTTTCTATAGAAATAAAATTTTGAAAAAATTTTCTATAGAAATAAAATTTTGACAAAATTTTCTATAGAAATAAAATTTTGACCAAATTTTCTATAGAAATAAAATTTTGGCAAAATTTTCTATGGAAAGGAAATTTTGACAAAATTTTCTAAGCAATAAGCTTTTAACAAAATGTTCTATGGAAATAAAATTTTGACAAAATATTCTATAGAAATAAAATTTTGACAAAATTTTCTATAGAAATGAAATTTTTACAAAATTTTCTATAGCTATAAGATTTTAACAAAATTTTCAATAGAAATAAAATTTTGACAAAATTTTCTATAAAATTAAAATTTTATCAAAATTTTCTATAGAAATAAAATTTTCTATAGAAATAAAATTTTGACAAAATTTTCTATAGAAATAAAATTTTGACAAAATTTTCTAAGAAATCAAATTTTGACAAAATTTTCTATAGAAATGAAATTTTGACAAAATTTTCTATAGAAATGAAATTTTGACAAAATTTTCTATAGAAATAAAATTTTGACAAAATTTTCTATAGAAATAAAAGTTTGACAAAATTTTCTATAGAAATAAAATTTTGGCAAAATTTTCTATGGAAAGGAAATTTTGACAAAATTTTCTAAGCAATAAGATTTTAACAAAATTTTCTATGGAAATAAAATTTTGACAAAATATTCTATAGAAATAAAATTTTGACAAAATTTTCTATAGAAATGAAATTTTGACAAAATTTTCTATAGCAATAAGATTTTAACAAAATTTTCTATAGAAATAAAATTTTGACAAAAATTTCTATATAACTAAAATTTTGACAAAATTTTCTATAGAAATGAAATTTTGACAAAATTTTCTATAGCAATAAGATTTTAACAAAATTTTCAATAGAAATAAAATTTTGACAAAATTTTCTATATAACTAAAATTTTGACAAAATTTTCTATAAAATTAAAATTTTATCAAAATTTTCTATAGAAATAAAATTTTCTATAGAAATAAAATTTTGACAAAATTTTCTATAGAAATCAAATTTTGACAAAATTTTCTATAGAAATGAAATTTTGACAAAATTTTCTATAGAAATGAAATTTTGACAAAATTTTCTATAGAAATAAAATTTTGACAAAATTTTCTATAGAAATAAAATTTTTACAAAATTTTCTATAGAAATAAAATTTTGACAAAATATTCTATAGAAATAAAATTTTGACAAAATTTTCTATAGAAATAAAATTTTGACAAAATTTTCTATAGAAATGAAATTTTGACAAAATTTTCTATAGCGAATAAGATTTTAACAAAATTTTCTATGGAAATAACATTTAAACAAAATTTTCTATAGAAATAAAAAATAAAATTTTGACAAAATTTTCTACAGAAATACAATTTTGACAAAATTTTCTATAGCAATAAAATTTTGACAAAATTTTCTATAGAAATAAAATTGTGTCAAAATTTTCTATAGAAATAAAATTTTGACAAAATTTTTTTTAGAAATGAAATTTTGACAAAATTTTCTATAGAAATAAAATTTTGACAAAATTTTCTATAGAAATGAAATTTTGACAAAATTTAATAAGCAATAAGATTTTAACAAAATTTTCTATGGAAATAACATTTTAACAAAATTTTATATAGAAATAACATTTTGTAAAAATTTTCTATATAAATGAAATTTGACAAATTTTTCTATAGAAATAAAATTTTGACAGAATTTTCTATAGAAATAAAATTTTGGCAAAATTTTCTATAGCAATAAGATTTTAACAAACTTTTCTATAGAAATAAAATTTTGTCAAAATTTTCTATAGAAATAAAATATTGACAACATTTTCTATAGAAATAAAATTTTGACAAAATTTTCTATAGAAATAAAATTTTGGCAAAATTTTCTATGGAAATGAAATTTTGACAAAATTTTCTAAGCAATAAGATTTTAACAAAATTTTCTATGGAAATAATATTTTGACAAAATTTTCTATAGAAATGAAATTTTGACAAAATTTTCTATAGCAATAAGATTTTAACAAAATTTTCTATAGAAATAAAATTGTGACAAAAATTTCTTTATAACTAAAATTTTGACAAAATTTTCTATAAAATTAAAATTTTATCAAAATTTTCTATAGAAATAAAATTTTATCAAAATTTTCTATAGAAATAAAATTTTCTATAAAAAATAAAATTTTGGCAAAATTTTCTATAGAAATAAAATTTTGACAAAATTTTCTATAGAAATCAAATTTTGACGAAATTTTCTATAGAAATAAAATTTTGACAAAATTAGCTATAGAAATAAAATTTTGACAAAATTTTCTATAGAAATAAAATTTTGACAAAATTTTCTATAGAAATAAAATTTTGACAAAATTTTCTATTGAAATAAAATTTTGACAAAATTTTCTATAGAAATAAAATTTTGACAAAATTGTCTATAGAAATAAAATTTTGACAAAATTTTCTATAGAAATAAAATTTTGATAAAATTTTTATAGAAATAAAATTTTGATAAAATTTTTATAGAAATAAAATTTTGATAAAATTTTTATAGAAATAAAATTTTGACAAAATTTTCTATAGAAATAAAATTTTGATAAATTTTTTTTTAGAAATAAAATTTTGACAAAATTTTCTATAGAAATACAATTTTCGTAGATTATTTTTGGGGATCGGCTATATATAACTATAGACTGATATGGACCAGTTTTGCCATGGTTGTTAGCGGCCATATACTAACAGCATGTACCAAATTTCAGCCGGATCAGATGAAATTTGCTTCGCTTATAGGCTCCGCAAGCCAAATCTGGGGATCGGTTTATATGGGGGCTATATATACTTATGGACCGATGTGGACCAATTTTTGCACGGTTGTTAGAGACCATATACTAACACCATGTACCAAATTTCTGCCGGATCAGATGAAATTTGCTTCGCTTATATGCTCCGCAAGCCAAATCTAGGGATCGGTTTATATGGGGGCTATATATACTTATGGACCGATGTGGACCAATTTTTGCATGGTTGTTAGAGACCATATACTCATACCATGTATCAAATTTCAGCCGGATCGGATGAAATTTGCTTATCTTGGAGGCTCCGCAAGCCAAATTTTGGGGTCCGTTTATATGGGGCCTATACGTAAAAGTGGACCGATATGGCCCATTTGCAATACCGTCCGACCTACATCCATAGCAACTACTTGTGCCAAGTTTCAAGTTGATAGCTGGTTTCGTTCGGAAGTTAGCGTGATTTCAACAGACGGACGGACGGACATGATTAGATCGACTCAGAATTTCACCACGACCCAGAATACATGGTTAGGTTAGGTTATGTGGCAGCCCGATGTATCAGGCTCACTTAGACTATTCAGTCCATTGTGATACCACAGTGGTGAACTTCTCTCTTATCATTGAGCTTAACATAGAATCGGGCAGCTTCTATGTTAAGCTCAATGACAAGGGACCTCCTTTTTATAGCCGAGTCCCAACGGCGTTCCACATTCCAGTGAAACCACTTAGAAAAGCTTTGAAACCCTCAGAAATGTCACCAGCATTACTGAGGTGGGATAATCCACCGCCGAAAAACTTTTTGGTGTTCGGTCGTAGCAGGAATCGAACTCACGACCTTGTGTATGCAAGGCGTGCTCCACGGTGGCTCCCGACCCAGAATACATATATATACTTTATGACAAAGTTAATATACCTCCCCATCCTATGGTGGAGGGTATAAAAAAGCAGGTACCCCATAATAAATTCATACCCTCACGTCGTGTTCTCTGTAAATCTCAAGTAAATCAGAGAGAAACGTATAAAGAGCTGGTCCACATCCGCCATGTGCGCTGTATATAAAAAAGATTTTCCCGCTTTTCCGTTGAAACTTTTCTTGAATTTCCAAGCAATGCAAAACCGTGGAAATCGGTTAATGCATTCTGGAATTATTGCGTCAGGAAAGAAAACCCGACTTATTTTTATATATTAGATTGAGCCTAAGGTTGTTGAACTAGATTCAAAAATGTTCTCTAATCCAGAAATATAACAGACAAGCCACGTGAAGATCACAACCAATTTGAAGGTATCAAAAAATCTGGTTTTCAAAATGGTTTTTTTAATCGTTTATTTTATGTATGTAATACGTAAATTTCAGTGGGTTAATGGGTTTAATGGTAAGCAAGTTGACAAACATAATTTTAAACTTCTTTTGGTTAATCCACTTATGCAGTGTTGCTAACGTATCATTTCAAGTTGAAACTAAACAGTATTTGGGGAGATTCATTGAATTAAGGTCATTAAATTTAATTTAGTAACTTTAATTTAGTTAAATGACATTTCAGTTCTTCTAGAGAAACTCTGTTCCTTGAGTGGTTTAGCGTTTTTTACATTCACATCCTATTCCAATCAACTGTTTACTCTGAATTTTCCCATAAAATTTAATTATTTCATATTTCATGACCCATATTACAATTTTACCTTTTTATTAATTTTATTATCCTTTTAAAACCTTTAAGATTTCACTCCAATTACATTTTGTGCAATTATAAAAAGAAACTTTTGCCATTAAAACCCTTATGAAAAAAAACAATCACTTTATTTCAGTTTAATGATTTTAAGCACTAACTTTTTTTGTTATCGAAAAAATCCATTGATGCCTTTAAACTGAAATTGCCTATAATTTTCGAAAAAATAGACTTTTTATGTTTAATGGCATTTTCCTTTTCGAAATGGCAAAATGAAAAGTAGAAGCCATTATTTACACAAAATTCAGCTAAAGACCTACAATTCGAAGAACTTGAAGGCAACAAGCAAGCAACCATCGAACCATCATCATAATCATCCAAGGCATCCGGAAGCTAACTAAAAACCTCCACCTCTTCGGCACATTTGAGTTAAGTGTCACATAAAAATGATTGTTGAATGCATTACGATAACTGAACACTTCCGTTTTGAGGGCTGGCCCTTGTGTTTTTCTCCCTGACCATATACTCATACCATGTATCAAATTTCAGCCGGATCGGATGAAATTTGCTTATCTTGGAGGCTCCGCAAGCCAAATTTTGGGGTCCGTTTATATGGGGCCTATACGTAAAAGTGGACCGATATGGCCCATTTGCAATACCGTCCGACCTACATCCATAGCAACTACTTGTGCCAAGTTTCAAGTTGATAGCTGGTTTCGTTCGGAAGTTAGCGTGATTTCAACAGACGGACGGACGGACATGATTAGATCGACTCAGAATTTCACCACGACCCAGAATACATGGTTAGGTTAGGTTATGTGGCAGCCCGATGTATCAGGCTCACTTAGACTATTCAGTCCATTGTGATACCACAGTGGTGAACTTCTCTCTTATCATTGAGCTTAACATAGAATCGGGCAGCTTCTATGTTAAGCTCAATGACAAGGGACCTCCTTTTTATAGCCGAGTCCCAACGGCGTTCCACATTCCAGTGAAACCACTTAGAAAAGCTTTGAAACCCTCAGAAATGTCACCAGCATTACTGAGGTGGGATAATCCACCGCCGAAAAACTTTTTGGTGTTCGGTCGTAGCAGGAATCGAACTCACGACCTTGTGTATGCAAGGCGTGCTCCACGGTGGCTCCCGACCCAGAATACATATATATACTTTATGACAAAGTTAATATACCTCCCCATCCTATGGTGGAGGGTATAAAAAAGCAGGTACCCCATAATAAATTCATACCCTCACGTCGTGTTCTCTGTAAATCTCAAGTAAATCAGAGAGAAACGTATAAAGAGCTGGTCCACATCCGCCATGTGCGCTGTATATAAAAAAGATTTTCCCGCTTTTCCGTTGAAACTTTTCTTGAATTTCCAAGCAATGCAAAACCGTGGAAATCGGTTAATGCATTCTGGAATTATTGCGTCAGGAAAGAAAACCCGACTTATTTTTATATATTAGATTGAGCCTAAGGTTGTTGAACTAGATTCAAAAATGTTCTCTAATCCAGAAATATAACAGACAAGCCACGTGAAGATCACAACCAATTTGAAGGTATCAAAAAATCTGGTTTTCAAAATGGTTTTTTTAATCGTTTATTTTATGTATGTAATACGTAAATTTCAGTGGGTTAATGGGTTTAATGGTAAGCAAGTTGACAAACATAATTTTAAACTTCTTTTGGTTAATCCACTTATGCAGTGTTGCTAACGTATCATTTCAAGTTGAAACTAAACAGTATTTGGGGAGATTCATTGAATTAAGGTCATTAAATTTAATTTAGTAACTTTAATTTAGTTAAATGACATTTCAGTTCTTCTAGAGAAACTCTGTTCCTTGAGTGGTTTAGCGTTTTTTACATTCACATCCTATTCCAATCAACTGTTTACTCTGAATTTTCCCATAAAATTTAATTATTTCATATTTCATGACCCATATTACAATTTTACCTTTTTATTAATTTTATTATCCTTTTAAAACCTTTAAGATTTCACTCCAATTACATTTTGTGCAATTATAAAAAGAAACTTTTGCCATTAAAACCCTTATGAAAAAAAACAATCACTTTATTTCAGTTTAATGATTTTAAGCACTAACTTTTTTTGTTATCGAAAAAATCCATTGATGCCTTTAAACTGAAATTGCCTATAATTTTCGAAAAAATAGACTTTTTATGTTTAATGGCATTTTCCTTTTCGAAATGGCAAAATGAAAAGTAGAAGCCATTATTTACACAAAATTCAGCTAAAGACCTACAATTCGAAGAACTTGAAGGCAACAAGCAAGCAACCATCGAACCATCATCATAATCATCCAAGGCATCCGGAAGCTAACTAAAAACCTCCACCTCTTCGGCACATTTGAGTTAAGTGTCACATAAAAATGATTGTTGAATGCATTACGATAACTGAACACTTCCGTTTTGAGGGCTGGCCCTTGTGTTTTTCTCCCTGATTTTTGCATTTCTATCGTAATGTGGCAAAAGCCTTACCATCACCATCCATTAGAGACATTTTGCAATCACTGTGACTGTGATTTTTTCTTTGTTTTGCTCACTTCACTTTCTGTATAATTTTTCTATATCCGGAATTGTCATAATTTTTACATTCGATTTCTTTTTTCTCGCCACATTTAACTGAAGAGCATTTCCTTATCGTTGAAGGGATTTGATGGGCTGAGGTGGAATGATGAATGAAAATTGATTTGTTACAAAAGGTACATGGGGAAAAATATGAATAATCTTAGAAAAGCTATAACTGCAAGTATAAATTAAGGCCTTGGAATGACCGATAAAGGCCTTACACGCAACACAAAAGTGGATTTGCTGGACCCATTCCCGCCAAAGATGATTAACACTTTGGTGTCTATTCAGTGCTAACCTTACTCTCCAGAAGAATGAAGTTTTTTCATTAAATTTACATAAAGTAGGGAGCCACCGTGGTGCAATGGTTAGCATGCCCACCTTGCATACACAAGGTCGTGGGTTCGATTCCTGCTTCGACCGAACACCAAAAAGTTTTTCAGCGGTAGATTATCCCACCTCAGTAATGCTGGTGACATTTCTGAGGGTTTCAAAGCTTCACTAACTGGATTCACTGCAATGTGGAACGCCGTTCGGACTCGGCTATAAACTGGAGGTCCCTTGTCATTGAGCTTAACATGGAATCGGGCAGCACTCAGTGATAAGAGAGAAGTTCACCAATGTGGACTGTATAGTCTAAGTGAGCCTGATACATCGGGCTGCCACCTAACTTAACCTAACCTGCATAAAGTATGTTAGTATGCTGGGTGTAATAGAAATGAGTCCTGGTGAAATGTCAATGGTCTGCGACCGAAATGTCCAGAAATGTCCTCTCCCCGATAATATTCGACACCCAAGACCATTACCATCGGCGGTGTTGGAGTTCTGGTATCCAATCGAAGGTGTACATTTTCAGCTCCCTTCTTTGGCAAGTAAACTCCTTCATTTTCTTTGTTTACAAAACGCTCAAAATGGCTTATAATCGGAGAAAGCAAAATTCGTTTACTGGACACTTTCGTGCACCCCTCCACATATTGGAACTTCAGTGGCTTAAGTCCAAGCTTTTATACCCTCCACCATAGTATGGGGATATACAAACTTTGTCATTCCGTTTGTAACACATCGAAATATTAGTCTAAGACCAAATAACATAAAATGCATATATTCCGTGTCCTTGTGAAATTCTGAGTCGATCTAGTGATGTCTGTCCGTCTGTTTGTGGAAATCACGTTATCTTCCGAGCGAAACAAGCTATGGTTTTAAAACTTGATGGAGGTCGTTTTTATTGACATAGGTCAGACGGTATTGCAAATGGGCCATATCGGACCACTTTTAGCCCCTCTATGAACAGACTCTTGCGGAGCCCATTGGACGAACAAATTTCATATCATATTATCATTATTTTCTCTTCATATACACCTATCTCTCGATTTACCTAAATTTTACTTGTATAGAAAATGTTGTCAAAATTTTAAGTCTTAGAATATTTTGTCAAAATTTTACTCATATAGAAATATTTTGTTAAAGTGTTTTTTCTGTAGAAAATTTTGTCAAAATTTTATTTCTATAGAAATTTTTTTCAAAATTTTAGGTCTTAGAAAATTTTGTAAAAAATTTATTTCTGTAGAAAATTTTGTTAAAGTTTTATTTCTGTAGAAAATGTTGTTAAAGTTTTATTTCTGTAGAAAATTTTGTCAAAATTTTATTTCTATAGAAAATTATGTCAAGATTTTATTTCTTTAGAAAATTTTGTCAACATTTTATTTATAAAAAAAAATATTGTCAAAATTTTTTTTATATCGAAAATTTTGTCAAAATTGTATTTCTATAGACAATTTTGTCAAAATTTTATTTCTATAGAAAATTTTGTCAAAATTTGATTTCTATAGAAAATTTTGTCGAAGTTTGATTTTTATAAAAAATTTTATCAAAATTTTATTTCTATAGAAAAATTTGTCAAAATTTTATTTCTATAGAAAGTTTTGTCAAAATTTTATTTCTATAAAAAATTTTGTCAAAATTTTATTTCTATAGAATTTTTTTTTAAATTTTATTTCTATCGAAAATGTTGTCAACATTTTATTCCTTTAGAAAATGTTGTCAAAATTTTATTACTTTAGAAAATTTTATCAAAATTTTATTTCTATAGAAAATTTTGTCAAAATTCAATTCCTATAGAAAACTTTTTCAAAACTTTATTTCTTTAGAAAATTTTGTCAAAATTTTATTTCTATAGAAAATTTTGTCAACATTTTGTTTCTATAGAAAAATTTGTCAAAGTTTAATTTCTATAGAAAATTTTACCAAATTTTATTTCTATAGAAAAATTTGTCAAAATTTTATTTCTATAGAAAATTTTGTCAAAATTTAATTTCTACAGAAGATTTTGTCAAATTTTATTTCTATAGAAATTTTTTTAAAATTTTATTTCTATAGAAAATGTTGTCAACATTTTATTCCTTTAGAAAATGTTGTCAAAATTTTATTCCTTTGGAAAATTTTATCAAAATTTTATTTCTATAGAAAATTTTACCAAATTTTTTTCCATAGAAAATTTTGTCAAAATTTTGTTTCTATAGAAAATTTTGTCAAAGTTTGATTTCTATAGAAAATTTTGTCATAATTTTATTTCTATAGAAAATATTGTCAAAATTTTATTTCTATAGAAAAGTTTGTCAAAATTTTATTTCTATATTAAATTTTGCCTAAATTTTATTTCTATAGAAAATTTTGTTAACATTTTATTTCTAAAGAAAATTTTGTTAAAATTTTATTTCTATAGAAAATTTTGCCAAAATTGTATTGCTATAGAAAATTATGTCAAGATTGTATTTCTATAGAAAATTTTGTCAAAATTTTATTTCTATAGAAAATTTTGTCAAAGTTTGATTTCTATAGAAAATTTCATCAAAATTTTATTTCTATAGAAAATTTTATCAAAATTTTATTTCTATAGAAAATTTTGTCAAAGTTTGATTTCTTAGAAAATTTTATCAAAATTTTATTTCTATAGATTTTTTTTTTAAATTTTATTTCTATAGAAAATTTTGTCAAAATTTTGTTCCTTTAGAAAATCTTGTCAAAATTTGATTTCAGTAGAAAATTTTATCAAAATTTTATTTCTATAGAAAATTTTGTCAAAATTTTATTTCTATAGAAAAATTTGTCAAAATTTTATTTCTATAGAAAGTTTTGTCAAAATTTTATTTCTATAAAAAATTTTGTCAAAATTTTATTTCTATAGAATTTTTTTTTAAATTTTATTTCTATCGAAAATGTTGTCAACATTTTATTCCTTTAGAAAATGTTGTCAAAATTTTATTACTTTAGAAAATTTTATCAAAATTTTATTTCTATAGAAAATTTTGTCAAAATTCAATTCCTATAGAAAACTTTTTCAAAACTTTATTTCTTTAGAAAATTTTGTCAAAATTTTATTTCTATAGAAAATTTTGTCAACATTTTGTTTCTATAGAAAAATTTGTCAAAGTTTAATTTCTATAGAAAATTTTACCAAATTTTATTTCTATAGAAAAATTTGTCAAAATTTTATTTCTATAGAAAATTTTGTCAAAATTTAATTTCTACAGAAGATTTTGTCAAATTTTATTTCTATAGAAATTTTTTTAAAATTTTATTTCTATAGAAAATGTTGTCAACATTTTATTCCTTTAGAAAATGTTGTCAAAATTTTATTCCTTTGGAAAATTTTATCAAAATTTTATTTCTATAGAAAATTTTACCAAATTTTTTTCCATAGAAAATTTTGTCAAAATTTTGTTTCTATAGAAAATTTTGTCAAAGTTTGATTTCTATAGAAAATTTTGTCATAATTTTATTTCTATAGAAAATATTGTCAAAATTTTATTTCTATAGAAAAGTTTGTCAAAATTTTATTTCTATATTAAATTTTGCCTAAATTTTATTTCTATAGAAAATGTTGTTAACATTTTATTTCTAAAGAAAATTTTGTTAAAATTTTATTTCTATAGAAAATTTTGCCAAAATTGTATTGCTATAGAAAATTATGTCAAGATTGTATTTCTATAGAAAATTTTGTCAAAATTTTATTTCTATAGAAAATTTTGTCAAAGTTTGATTTCTATAGAAAATTTCATCAAAATTTTATTTCTATAGAAAATTTTATCAAAATTTTATTTCTATAGAAAATTTTGTCAAAGTTTGATTTCTTAGAAAATTTTATCAAAATTTTATTTCTATAGATTTTTTTTTTAAATTTTATTTCTATAGAAAATTTTGTCAAAATTTTGTTCCTTTAGAAAATCTTGTCAAAATTTGATTTCAGTAGAAAATTTTATCAAAATTTTATTTCTATAGAAAATTTTGTCAAAATTTTGTTTCTAAAGAAAATTTTGTCAAAGTTTTATTTCTATTGAAAATTTTGTCAAAATTTTATTTCTATAGAAAATTTTCTCAAAATTTTATTTCTATAGAAAATGTTGTCAAAATTTTATTTCTATAGAAAATTTTGTCAAAGTTTGATTTCTATAGAAAATTTTATCAAAATTTCATTTCTATAGATTTTTTTTTTTTTAATTTTATTTCTATAGAAAATTTTGTCAAAATTTTGTTCCTTTAGAAAGGTTTGTCAAAATTTGATTTCTGTAGAAAATTTTGTCGAAATGGTATTTCTATAGAAAATTGTGTCAAAATTTTATTTCTATAGAAAATTTTGTCAACGTTTGATTTCTATTGAAAATTTTATCAAAATTTTATTTCTATAGAAAATTTTTTCAAAATTTTATTTCTATAGAAAATTTTGTCAAAATTTTATTTCTAAAGAAAATTTTGTCAAAGTTTGATTTCTATGGAAAATTTTATCAAAATTTTATTTCTATAGAAGTTTGTCAAAATTTTATTTCTATAGAAAATGTTGTCAAAATTTTATTTCTATAGAAAATTATGTCAAGATTGTATTTCTATAGAAAATTTTGTCAAAATTTTATTTCTATAGAAAATTTTATCAAAATTTTATTTCAATAAAAAATTTTGTCAAAATTTTATTTCTATAGAATATTTTGTCAAAATTTTATTTTTATAGAAAATTTTGTCAAAATTTTATTTCTATAGAAAATTTTGTCAAAATTTTATTTCTATAGAAAATTTTGTCAAAATTTTATTTTTATAGAAAGTTTTGTCAAAATGTTATTTCTATAGAAAATTTTGTCATAATTTTATTTTTATAGAAAATTTTGTTAAAATTATATTTCTATAGAAAATTTTGTCATAGTTTGATTGCTATAGAAAATTTTATCAACATTTTATTTCTATAGAAAATTTTGTCAAAGTTTGATTGCTATAGAAAATTTTATCAAAATTTTATTTCTATAGAAAATTTTGTATAATTTTTTTCTATAGAAAAATTTGTCAAAATTTTATTTCTATAGAACATTTTGTCAAACTTTTATTTATATAGAAAATTTTGTCAAAATTTTATTTATATAGAAAATTTTGTCACCATTTTATTTCTATAGAAAATTTTGTCAAAATTGTATTTCTATAAAAAATTTTGCCAAAATTTTATTTCTATAGATAAATTTGTCAAAGTTTTATTTTTAGAAGAAATTTGTAAAGTACCTCTTATTTGAAGAGGAAAAAAAATCAAAATCTACCAAAACATCAAGAACCCTACCAATCCAACCTTGATTGTAAAGCCGAATTAAATCGCACAGTCATTTGGTTTTGATGACCTACGAAATCGAAGAAAGATTTAACATTATCCAAAATTCCTCATTGACATTTTCCAAGAACATTTCTCCTTATTCGTTTTGGTCGTTCACATTTACTGTTTCGCTTTCTTGATTTTCATTACCAATAAATGTCAATTTCATGACTTCCAGGAACGGGAGGGGGTTAAATGCATTTCTCCATCAATTCGTTTTGGTGTTATTTCACGCTAAAGGCAATAACTTTCAGATAATGTTTCATGAGCGTATTTCGTCATTTGCGACACAAAGACAAATTTCCTCAGTTTCAGAATTCATTCAACGATTTGATGTCATTAAGAGCCACAGCCACTTTACCAACATGCATTGAAATGGCTTAAACCATTAAATGGATAAATTAAATTTGCCATGTTTACGATTGGTTAACACTTAAGGGGCAAAAAAAAACCGTCCATAAATACCAAAAATATTCATTTGGCTCTGGGCCACAATTCCCGGCCCTGGGGAGAATAGTTTACAAAATGTTATGGATGCTGGTGGATATTGGCACACTTTTGTATCTCATCATAGATTCATGAATATTTATTTCTTAAATACAATTTGTGCAGAAGAGATTAATGGTGTTATAGTTTTTTTTTTTTTTTGGTTTCACTAGAGGGTCATAAGGTAGTGGTGTAATAAAAATCAGAATTACCACTAGTAGTGTATTCAGGTAAATGCTTCATAAAATTTGAATGACATTGAATTGAATGCTTAATGAAAGCTTTTAAGTTCATTTTCATAGTTGTCATAAAATCCCAAGTATTTTTCGGCTCAAGAGGTAATAAAAAAAAGCGATTAAGAGTATAAGATATATGCCATTTTCTTAAGATTAATTTTTGTGAAACAAGTGTATGGTGAAAATAATATTTTTTTCTCCCAAACGATAACTTAGACCAATGAAGTATTTTTATAACCTAAAGCATATAGTGGTTAGAGTATAATAACATAGACAAATGGGACAACCAAAAATATTGGCTCCTTAAATATATACCGATCGATGTTAATTCTCTTCCCAGTACAAAAATTCTAATCAATCGAAATGTAGCTTTGGTCTCAGGCGGTCATATGAATCTAAATCGATAGCTATATTTAATCGGACCCAATTTCAAACAAATTTGGCACATTTAGCGACGTTATCAAATGTACTCCATGTGAAAAAACACTTCTTTCTAAGAGGATCGCGGGATGATCCTCCATCAATTTTTTCCACTTTCAATGAAGTCCTATAACAAACCGAATGAATTGAATTGAACCGAATGAATTGAATTGGTGTCATATTGGAGTCATCATATCAAAAACATTTGCCAAAAAACCAGGGTCACCTTTCGGTCGGAGTGAAAAATTGTAAAATTAAACAAATATATACGGCCGTAAGTTCGGCCAGGCCGAATTTTATGTACCCTCCACCATGGATTGCGTAGAAACTTCGACGAAAGACTGTCATCCACAATCCAATTACTTGGGTTGTGGTATCTCAAAACTTCTTAACATCGTTTTCTAAATTGTGAGTTAGTTCATACGTGGTATGTATTAGGCAATACGTAGAGAGCCAGAATTGAAATATGGGGGTCGCTTATATGGGGGCTATATACGATTATGAACTTGATATGGACCAATTTTTGTGTGATTGGGGATCGACTAATCTGATGGCTATATATATAACTATAGACCGATATGGACCTAGTTAGGCATGGTTGTTAACGACCATATACTAGCACAATGTACCGAATTTCAACTGACTCATTTGAAATTTGCTCCTCCAAGAGGCTCCAAAACCAAATCTCGGGATCGGTTTATATGGGGGCTATATATGATTATGGACTGATATGGACCACTTTTGGCATAGTTGTTAAATATCATATACTACCACCACGTACCAAATTTCAACCAGATCGGATGAATTTTGCTTCTCCAAAAGGCACCGGAGGTCAAATCTGGAGATCGGCTTATATGGGGGCTATATATAATTATGGACTGATATGAACCAATTCCTGCATTGTTGTTGGATACCATATACTAACTTCAGGTACCAAATTTCAAACGAATCGGATGAATTTTGGTCTTCCAAGAGGCTCCGGAGGTCAAATCTGGGGATCGGTTTATATAGGGCCTATATATAATTATGGACCGATTTCGACCAATTTTTGCAAGGGTGTTTGAGGCCATATATTAACACCTAGTACCAAATTTCAACTGAATCAGATGAATTTTGGTCTTCCAAGAGACTCTGGAGGTCAAATCTGGTCATCGGTTTATATGGGGGCTATATATAATTATGGACCGATGTGGACCAACTTTTGCATGGCCATTAGAGACCATATAGTAACATCATGTACCAAATTTCAGCCGGATCGGATAAAATTTGCTTCTCTTACAGTCTCCGCAAGCCAAATCGGGGGATCGATTTATATGGGGCATATATATAATTATGGACCGATGTGGACCAATTTTTGCATGGTTGTTGGATACCATATACTAAAACCATGTACCAAATTTCACCCGGATCGGATGAAATTTGCTTCTCTGATATGGACCACTTTTGGCATAGTTGTTAAATATCATATACTACCACCACGTACCAAATTTCAACCAGATCGGATGAATTTTGCTTCTCCAAAAGGCACCGGAGGTCAAATCTGGAGATCGGCTTATATGGGGGCTATATATAATTATGGACTGATATGAACCAATTCCTGCATTGTTGTTGGATACCATATACTAACTTCAGGTACCAAATTTCAACCGAATCGGATGAATTTTGGTCTTCCAAGAGGCTCCGGAGGTCAAATCTGGGGATCGGTTTATATAGGGCCTATATATAATTATGGACCGATTTCGACCAATTTTTGCAAGGGTGTTTGAGGCCATATATTAACACCTAGTACCAAATTTCAACTGAATCAGATGAATTTTGGTCTTCCAAGAGGCTCTGGAGGTCAAATCTGGTCATCGGTTTATATGGGGGCTATATATAATTATGGACCGATGTGGACCAACTTTTGCATGGCCATTAGAGACCATATAGTAACATCATGTACCAAATTTCAGCCGGATCGGATAAAACTTGCTTCTCTTACAGTCTCCGCAAGCCAAATCGGGGGATCGATTTATATGGGGCATATATATAATTATGGACCGATGTGGACCAATTTTTGCATGGGTGTTGGATGCCATATACTAAAACCATGTACCAAATTTCACCCGGATCGGATGAAATTTGCTTCTCTTAGAGAATTCGCAAGCCAAATTTGGGGGTCCGTTTATATGGGGGCGATACGTAAAAGTGGACCGATATGGCCCATTTGCAATACCATCCGACCTACATCAATAAAAACTACTTGTGCAAAGTTTCAAGTCGATAGCTTGTTTCGTTCGGAAGTTGGCGTGATTTCAATAGACGGACGGACGGACATGCTCAGATCGACTCAGAATTTCCCCACGACCCAGAACATATATACGTTATGGGGTCTTAGAGCAATATTTTGATGTGTTACAAACGGAATGACAAAGTTAATATACCCCCCATCTTATGTTGGAGGGTACAATAATTAGAATATAAAAGTCTAATGAAAAAAATTATAAAAATAAGAAGTATATACGGCCGTAAGTTCGGCCAGACCGTCTAAAGACTGTCATCCACAATCGAATTACTTGGGTTCTTAACATCGTCTTCTAAATTGTATGTTAGTCCATACGTGGTATATATTAGATAAGAACAAGTATCTAATATATACCCAAGCAGATCAATTCAACCAGTACACTTCCCGAAGATAAATTTAAAGATTCTACCTATGAAGACTAGATCAGATTCTGGATTTATAAGAACCAATTTTGTTTGAATTTTAGAGAAATCATAAACATATCGTGTAAATGATGAAAAAGCCTTGATTTTAAATCTTAAATCCGTAGATATTTACCGCCATTATTTAAATGATAACGAGGAGTAAAATCTGGTAATTTTACTTTTAGTTTCAAGCAATTTGTATGATCAGTCCTCCCGCTATACCCTCAAGAAGTGAAATCGGTCGAATAAATGCGATACAAATTTTTGAGGGTCCAAAATACCAGTATATTTACATTTTCAGGCAAAGTGGATAAAAACTACAGATTCTAGCAGCATAAGAAATAAATCCGGGAGGATGGACCAATACTCAAAATTGTCGATACACCTCTGAATGTTCCACAAATACCACTGGAATTCCAATTTCAGACAAAAACAAGTAAAAACTACGAAATCTAAAATCGGGCGATCAGTCTATAAGGAAGCTATACCAAAACTTGGACCGATACGGACCATTTTCGACACACCCCTTTATGGCCATAAAATACCTCTAGATTTTAAATTTCTGGCAAATTGGATAAAAACTACGGATTCTATAAGTCCAAGAAGTAAATTTGGGAGAACGGTCTATATGGGGGCTACAACGAAGCATGGACCGATACACCCCATTTTCTGCACACCTATTTGTGGTCCTAAAATACATCTTGATTTCCAATTTTAGGCAAATCGAATAAAAACTACGGTTTCTAGAAGCTCAAGACCCCAAACCGGGTGATCGGTTTATATGGGAGATATATCAAAACTTGGACCGATACTCCCAATTTTCGACACACCTATTTGCGGTTTTAAAATACTTCTAGATTTCAAATTTCAGGCAAATCAGATAGTCAATACAGTTTCTAGACGCCCAAGAAATAAAATCGGGAGATCGGTCTATATGGGGGTTATGCCAAAACATGGACCGATACGAACCATTTTCGACACACCTCTTTTTGGTACCAAAACACCTCTAGATTTCCAATTTCAGGCAAATCGGGTTGTAAATACAGTTTCTAGACGCCCAAGAAATAAAATTGGGAGATCGGTGTATATGGGGGTTATACCAAAACATGGACCGATACACCCCATTTTCGACACACCAATCTTTGGTCCTAAAATACCTCTAGATCTTCAATTTCAGGCGAATTGGATAACAAATACAGTTTATAGACGCCCAAAATCCGGAAATCGGTCTATATGGGGGCTATACCAAAACATGGACCGACAGGCACCATTTTCGGTACACTTTTTGATGGTCCTAAAATACCTCTAGATTTCTAATTTCAGGCAAATTGGATAAAAACTGCAGTTTTTATAAGCCCAAGACCCCAAATCGGGAGGTCGGTTTATATGGGGACTATATCAAAGCTTGGACCGATATAGTCCATCTTCGAACTTGATCTGTCTGCAAACAAAACACGCATCTGTGCCAAATTTCAGGACGATAGCGCCATTATTGAAGGCTGTAGTGTGATTACAACAGACAGACAAACGGACATGCTTATATCGTCTTAGAATTTCTCCTTGATCAAGTATATAAAGGGTGATTCTTTTGAGGTTAGGATTTTCATGCATTAGTATTTGACAGATCACGTGGGATTTCAGACATGGTGTCAAAGAGAAAGATGCTCAGTATGCTTTGACATTTCATCATGAATAGACTTACTAACGAGCCACAACGTCGAATTTTCAGTGAATGGGCCCTAGAAAAGTTGGCAGAAAATCCGCTTTTTTATCGACAAGTTTTGTTCAGCGATGAGGCTCATTTCTGGTTGAATGGCTACGTAAATAAGCAAAATTGCCGCATTTGGAGTGAAGAGCAACCAGAAGCCGTTCAAGAACTGCCCATGCATCGCGAAAAATGCACTGTTTGGTGTGGTTTGTACGCTGGTGGAATCATTGGACCGTATTTTTTCAAAGATGCTGTTGGACGCAACGTTACGGTGAATGGCGATCGCTATCGTTCGATGCTAACAAACTTTTTGTTGCCAAAAATGGAAGAACTGAACTTGGTTGACATGTGGTTTCAACAAAATGGCGCTACATGCCACACAGCTCGCGATTCTATGGCCATTTTGAGGGAAAACTTCGGAGAACAATTCATCTCAAGAAATGGACCGGTAAGTTGGCCACCAAGATCATGCGATTTGACGCCTTTAGACTATTTTTTGTGGGGCTACGTCAAGTCTAAAGTCTACAGAAATAAGCCAGCAACTATTCCAGCTTTGGAAGACAACATTTCCGAAGAAATTCGGGCTATTCCGGCCGAAATGCTCGAAAAAGTTGCCCAAAATTGGACTTTCCGAATGGACCACCTAAGACGCAGCCGCGGTCAACATTTAAATGAAATTATCTTCAAAAAGTAAATGTCATGGACCAATCTAACGTTTCAAATAAAGAACCGATGAGATTTTGCAAATTTTATGCGTTTTTTTTTTTTAAAAGTTATCAAGCTCTTAACAAATCACCCTTTATATACTTTATATAGTCGGAAATCGATATTTTGATGACAAACTTATTATACTCCCATCACCATTCTTTGGTAGTGGGTATAAAATAAAATTAAGACCAAACGTATCATACAAGCGTTAGAATGCTTTAGAAATCATACAGAATTATAAAAATTATTTATTTAGCAAAATATTACAAACTGCTGAAATGGTAGAGATCCGTCCCATGCACTTCTTCCAGATCCAAAAATAACATTTTCACTACTTTTTGGCAACGCTTTTTTTTGCTGGGTTATATCTACAGAAATATAGCTGACATACATATGAATCGCAAAATTCCTAAAATTCAAATTAAGTAAACATTTACATCTATAATAGTGCACTATAATTATAAGATTTTATTCTTCTTGTGTAGGTAGTCAATAAAATCAAATGAGAACTGAACCACTGAATTTACAAAATACACAAAATTCCGGAAATTTTCACAAATTTTAAAATATTTTCAACCCATCCTAATATTTTACCTCGCTTATTTGTTTGTCTGAACACAAAAAGATAAAAGAGGTTTATTCATCATAACATTCATTTGTATTGTTTTTTCACTTCAAGTGACACACTGACTGCTTGACTGACTAACTGTCTTTATGTCATGTTGTCTATTTAACAGTAGGGCTCATCCTCATACTCTCATATAGCTGTCTGTGAATGCGTATGAGTTTGTAATGTTGGTTTAATTAACGCATATAAAGGCATTTGAATGAGAGAGTGAAGTGGAAATGCAGTGTACTGACTGTAGTCTCACATAGCAATATGAGAGCCATGATTACTGTATGCATATCCAGTGGGATATTTGTGAAAACTTTTCGATCTAAGGGCTTTGTTTTATTAAATATAGAAATTCACATTGCGTGTTTCTATGACGTTTTGAATCGATGAAATTTGGATTCTCTGGATAAGTCAAGGACAGGGGACTATCGCCGCCTCGGAGACATATTTTGCAACCCAGCAGAACAAGTATTTTTCATCCGGTAAAATTGTATGCCTTGACATTCGCCTTTACTAAAAGTTTAACGATATATCGCCAAAAAAGTAGTGAAAACGTTCTTTTTGGAATTTAGCAACATTACCGGAGTCGGAATCGAGACTGATGAAAAATTCAGAATCGACCTGAAACTCGGCATAAGTAGCAAATTTCTTCCGATCCGGCTGAAAATTGGTACATGGTGATGGTATGTGGTCTCTAATAACCATGCAAAAATTGGTCCACCTGGGGCCATAATTATATATAGCCCCCATATTAACCGATCCCTAGATTTGGATTGCAGAGCCTCTAAGAGAAGCAAATTTCAACCGATCCGTCTGAAAATTGTTTCATGGTGTTAGTATATGGTCTCTAACAATCACAAAAAAATTGGTCCATAATTATATATTAGTCCCATATAAACCGATCCCCATATTTGATCTGCGGAGCCTCTTAGAGGAGCAAAATACATCCCATCCGGTTGAAACATAGTACGTGGTGTTAGAAACAGGTTGGCTGATAAGTCTTCGGTCTAACAAAGAAAAACATTTTTTTTTGTCAAAATTGCTTTTATTATTCAACATAGTTCCCTTCAAGAGCGATACAACGATTTTAACGACCTTTCAATTTTTTATACCCACCACCAAAGAATGGTGACGGGGGTATAATAAGTTTGTCATTCCGTTTGTAACACATCGAAATATCGATTTCCGACTATATAAAGTATATATATTCTTGATCAGGGAGAAATTCTAAGACGATATAGCTATGTCCGTCTGTCCGTCTGTCTGTCTGTCTGTCTGTCTATCTGTCTGGCTAACTGTGTGTCTGTCTGTTATAATCACGCTACAGTCTTCAATAATAAAGCAATCGTGCTGAAATTGCGCACAAACTCGTCTATTGTCTGCAGGCAGGTCAAGTTCGAAGATGGGCTATATCGGTCCAAGTTTTGATATAGTCCCCATATAAACCGACCTCCCGATTTGGGGTCTTGGGCTTATAAAAACCTTAGTTTCTATCCAATTTGCCTGAAATTGGAAATCTAGAGGTATTTTATGACCATAAATAGGTGTGCCAAAAATGATGAGTATCGGTCCATGTTTTGGTATAGCCCCCATTGAGACCGATCTCCCGGTTATATTTCTAGGGCTTCTAGAATCGATAGTTTCTGTCCTATTCGCCTGAAATTAGCAATCTGGAGGTATTTTGGCACCATAAAGAGGTGTGCCAAAAATTGTGACTATCGGTTGATGTTTAGGTATAGCCCCCATATAGACCGATTTCCCGATTTTACTTCTTGGGCTTCTAGAATCCGCAGTTATTATCCAATTTGGTTGAAATTTGAAATCTAGAGGTATTTTAGGACCACAAAGAGGTGTGTTATAAATGGTGAGTATCGGTCCAGGTTTTGGTATATCCCCCATATAAACCGACCTCCCGATTTGTGGTCTTAGGCTTATAGAAATCGTAGTTTTTATCATATTTGCCTGTAATTTGAAATCTAGAGGCATTTTAAGACCATAAGGAGGTGTGCCAAAAATGGTGAGTATCGGTCCATGTTTTTGTATAGCCCCCATATAGACCGGTCTCCCGATTTTACTTCTTGGGCTTATAGAAACCGCAGTTTTTATTCAATTTACCTGAAAGTGGAAATCTAGAGGTATTGTAGGACCACAAATACGTGTGCCAAAAATTGAGAGTATCGGTCCATATTTTGGTATAGCCCCCATATAGACCGATCTCCCGATTTTACTTCTTGGGCTTATAGACACCGCAGTTTTTATCCAATTTACCTGAAATTGGAAATCGAGAGGTACTTTAGAACCGTAAAGAGGTGTGTCGAAAATGGTGAGCATCGGTGCATGTTTTGGTATGGTCCCCATATAAACCGACCTCTCGATTTAGGGTCTTGGGCTTATAGAAACCGTAGATTTTATCCAATTTGCCTGAAATTGAAAATCTAGAGGTACTTGAGGACCATCAAAAGGTGTGCCGAAAATGGTCCGTATCGTTCCATGTTTTGGTATAGCCCCCATATAGACCGATCTCCCGATTTACATCTTGGGTTTATAGAATCCGTATATCGAATTGCCTGAAATTGGAAATTTATAGGTATTTTAGGACCATAAAGAGGTGTGCCACAAAAGGTGAGTATCGGTCCATGTTTTGGTATAGCCCCCATATAGACCGATATCCCGATTTGACTTCTTGGGCTTCTAGAATCCGAAGTTTTTATCCAATTTGCCTGAAATTGTAAATATTCTGGTATTTTAGGCTCACAAAAACGTGTATCGGATTAAGTTTTTATCGGTTTATTTGGTAATGCCTCCATATAGACCGACTTCACTTCTTGAGGGTATAGAAGGCGCACTGATCGTGAAAATTGCTTGAAACTCAATGTAAAATTTCCAGATTTTACTTCTCGGGTGAAAATCTACAGATTTAAGATTTCAAATCAAGACGTTATTTTATAATTTTCTTACTCACACTTAACATACAAGAGATGTTAATGATTCCAGATGTTAATGATTTCTCATAGATGAAATCTTTAAATTTATCTTCGGGAAGTGTCCTCAAGTCCTCAAGCCCTCCTGAAATTTCAAAGGAAACCCTAATATTTGGTTCATGGTGGTGGGTATTTAAGATTCGGCCCGGCCGAACTTACTGCTGTATATACTTGTTGATACCATTTTGGTAGTACTCCTTCGGTTTTGCCTCAAAATAGGTCTCAGTTTCGCGAACACCTCTTCATTGCAGCCAAATTTTTCCCTGCGAGCATCCTTTTGAGGCCTGAGAACAAGAAAAAGTCACTGCAGGCCAATCCTTGAGAATACGGTGGGTGGGGAAGCAATTCGAAGCCCAATTCATGAATTTTTGCCATCGTTATATGATCTCTAATAACCATGCAAAAATTGGCCCATATTGGTTCATAATTATATATAGTCCCCATATAACCCGATCCCTAGATTTGACCTCCGGAGCCGGAGGAGGAGCAAAATTTATCCGATCCGTTTGAAATGTGATACGTGGTGTAAGTATATAGTCTCTAACAACCATGCAAAAATTGGTCCATATTGGTCCATAATTATATATAGCCCCCATATAAACCAATCCCCAGAATTCACCTCCGGAGCCTCTTGGAGGAGCGAAATTCATCCGATCTAAATGAAATTTGGTACGTGGTGTTAGTATATGGCCGATAACAACCATTCCAAACTTGGTCCGTATCGATCTATAGTTATAAACCGAAATACCGAACCAGATAAACCGAAATATCACGGTTGCCACTCGAGTCAAAAATAATCGACCAAAATTTTATTGCCATAGAAAATTCTGTCAAAATTTTGTTTTTATAGAAAATTTTGTCAAAAATTTAATGCTATAGTAAATTTTGTCAAAATTTTATTTCTATAGAAAAATTTGTCAGAATTTTATTTCTGTAGAAAATTTTGTCAAAATGTTATTTCTATAGAAAATATATGAAGCACCTCGTAGTTGGAGAGGGCTATTTTACAAAATCTTCTAAAACATCAAGCCTTCTACCAATCTACCAAACAGTAAAAAGTCTCACATTTTTGGTAGACTCGGGTTCATAATTGTATATTATTCCCATATAAAGCGACCCCCATATTTCAATTCTGGCTTTATAATTACCGCACAAAAGTTCATATCGGTTCGTAATTATTTCTTTCCTATATACACCGATCGAGAACTGAATATATACGTATTTAATTTTTTTGTCTAATATATATTACGCATGGACTAACTTACAATTTAGGAGATGATGTTAAAAACTTTTAAGATGCCTTGCCATCGGTCGTAACCCAAGTAATTCAATTGTGAATGACCGTCTTTAGTAGAAGTTTCTACGAAATCCATGGTGGACGGTACATAAGATTCGGCCTGGCCGAACTTACGGCCGTATATAACATACTTGTTTGATATAACCCCCTTATAAACAGGCCCTTGGGTTTCTAGAAATCGTAATTTTTATCCGATTTGCCTGAAATGGCAAATATACTGGTATTTTAGATCCACAAAAAGATGTATAGGATTTATTTTTTATCGGTGTATTCCATAAAGACTAATTTCACTTATTGAGGCTACAGAAGGTGAATGTTTCCAGATTTTAATTATATAAATAATGAGGGTTATTTCATAATTTTTTGTACACTTACAACAGATGTTAATGATTCCTCTAAAACTCAAACAAAAATGGTTCTTATAAATCCAGAATATGATCTAGTCTTCATAGGTAAATTCTTTAAATATATCTTCGGGAAGCGCACTGGTTGAACTGATCTGCTTTGGAGAATATCTGTCATTAAACCCCCTTGAAATTTTCAAAGGAAACTATTATGTTATATTTGATTCATGGTGGTGGATATTTAAGATTCGGAACTTTTTATACTTGTTAAAATTGAGAAAGTTTTTAGATCAATTAACATACAATCGCATTTAAAGTAGCCTTTACATGTGAATGCTATGACTAATACAAGGCCTCTTATTACGTCTAAACAAAAATGTTTCTCCCACTGGACTCGTCCTTACAGCACATTACATATATGGATATGCATTTCAACTCGTATCTAACTCACACATACAAAGCTTATATGCATTTATAAATGCGAGTAGATTTTATTTTAATTTATGTATGTTTATGTAACAATTTTAATTAAATTTTAATGAAAACGTCATTGTTTTATGACTCTCTTCCAAACAATCGCTTAAGTTTGCATGGCTTGGATTCTGGAGTATGGCCATGTTATATGTCTGCAAGTAATGTGGTGGTCAAAATTATGATTTTAATAACAAATGTCGGTACTCTCATATGTATACGTATATAAAGCCTATTTGAAATCTGCAAATGGGATTGGATGTATGTATAGGCTTTGTATTTTTTCCGTTACTAAGCTCTTTAGCCTATTGAAAATACACTACTCTATATTGTATTTATACAAATTCTGTCCATATTTATTTATCGTTTTCAGGGCAGCATAAGTGAATAAGAATAATGGGATTTATGATTGAACTATTATTCAGAAATTTCAATTAATTGTAGCTAAAAAGCATTTTAAGCCGATTTCAATATAATGTCAAAGAAAAATTGTTTTATATTGATGGCATAAAATTCAATTTAAATAGTTTTTTTCTGTTTCTATGAAATTCAATATGAGACTTTCGAGGGCATTACAGTAGTTCTAGTTTTGAAAAAATTTAAAAGTTGAATTGAGGTAGAACTTTATGGGAAGGTGGTTAGGTTTGATCCAAATAACTGGTAGCCAGTTATTTGGATCAAATAATTTCGTGTTTGAATCAATTTTTTTGTGTGAATAAGTTCGCCATTCTGTTTGTAAACCATCGAAATATCGATTTCCGACAATATAAATTATACACGCAAAAAAATAATTTTTTCCTCCCAGACGAAAGTTTAGACAAATCAATATCGTTTCCCAATTGCTTTTCGCTGTAAGAAAGTTTGTTTGCAAGAAAATTATATAAGTTTTTTTTTTTTTTGATAAACAATTTCATAAAGACTAACCTAAAGAAGTTTTTTTTTTTAATTTTCTGACTAATTTCATTTTACCCTCACATCTTTCTCACTTCCACGAGGTTTATTTAGTTTTTATCACTTTTTTCTGTAATACAAACAATGTGGAATAAATTATTCGATATTATAATCTTTTTTTATATCCTCCACCATAGGATGGGGGTATATTAACTTTGTCATTCCGTTTGTAACACATCGAAATATTGCTCTAAGACCCCATAAAGTATATATATTCTGGGTCGTGGTGAAATTCTGAGTCGATCTGTGCATGTCCGTCCGTCCGTCTGTGGAAATCACGCTAACTTCCGAACGAAACAAGCTATCGACTTGAAACTTTGCACAAGTAGTTGTTATTGATGTAGGTCGGGTGGTATTGCAGATGGGCCATATCGGTCCACTTTTACGTACAGCCCCCATATAAACGGACCCCCAAATTTGGCTTGCGATTGCTCTAAGAGAAGCAAATTTCATCCGATTAGGCTGAAATTTGGTACATGGTGTAAGTATATGGTCTCTAACAACCATGCAAAAATTGGTCCATATCAGTCCACTTTTACGTATAGCCCCCATATAAACTGACCCCCAAATTTGGCTTGCGATCGCTCCAAGAGAAGCAAATTTCATCCGATCCGGCTGAAATTTGGTACATGGTGTTAGTATATGGTCTCTAACAACCATGCAAAAATTGGTGCACATCGGTCCATAATTATGTATAGCCCCCATATAAACCGATCCCCCGATTTGGCTTGCGGAGCCTCTACGAAACGACAATTTCATCCGATCGGGCTGAAATTTGGTACATGGTGTTCGTATATGTTGTCCAATGACCATGCAAAAATTGGTCCATATCGGTCCATAATTATATATAGCCCCCATATAAATCGATTCCCAGATTTGTCCTCCGGAGCCTCTTGGAGGAGTAAAATTCATCCGATCCGGTTGAAATTTGGAACATGGTGTTAGAATGTGGTCTCTAACAAACACCCAAGAATTGGTCCATATCGGTCCATAATTATATATAGCCCCCATATAAACCGTTCCCCAGATTTGATCAAATTTTATTTCTATAGAAAATTTTTTCCAAATTTTACTTCTATAGAAGATGTTGTCAAAATTTTATTTTGTCAAAATTGTATTTCTATAGATACTTTAAACTTAATTATATACGTATTTAATCGGCCTTTTTTAGTTTAATATATACTACGTATGGACTACCTTGTAATTTAGAAGACGGTGTTAGGAAGTTTTAAGATACCTTGCCATCGACAAGTGTTACCGCAACTCAAGTAATTCGATTGTAGATGACAGTCTTCAGTAGAAGTTTCTACGCAATCCATGGTGGAGGGTACATACTTGCTAAATTTACTTTTCGCCTGGAGAGAGAATTGAACCGCGAACCATACAGTACGTAAGCCAACACACTATCCAAATGGCTACGTGGCTGTTAATGTCATAACATATCAATGCACCATTAACGCATACAGTCAAACAGTTATTTTTATAGAGCAGAGTTGGGCGCCTACGAGGTAATGTAAAGAAACTTTGTTTAACAAAAACATATATTTGGTTGGGCACTTTCTTAAAAATACAACTTTTGGATACGAAATACTCTCTAAATGATAGCAAGATTTGGAAAATATATTAAACTTCAATATGTGTCTTATTAAAGATTTAAAGCCAGAAAAGATTACTGCTTGATATAAAAGAAATAGAAATAATTTTTGTGGTGAAAAAATTTTGAAATTTTCGGAAAACTCTAAAAAAAAAACAGAACAACGTTTTACAAACGTTATTTTTCTTTGCGTTTATATATTCTTGATCAGACGGAAATTCTAAGACAAAAAATCTTGTCCGCCTGCCTGTCCGTTGTAATCACCCTACAGCCTTTAACAAAGGACCTCTCTTCCTGCAATTTGACACAGGCAGGTCAAGTTAGAAGATGGGCTATATCGGTCCAGGTTTTGATATATTTATCCCCCATAAAAACCAACCCTCTGATTTGGGGTCTTGAGCTTTCAGAAATCGTAGTTTTTTATACGATTTGCCTCAAATTGGAAATCTAGAGATATTTTAGGACCACAAAAAGGTGTTCCGAATATGATGTGTATCGGTCCATGTTTGACTTGTTAGTCTTCGAGAAGCCGCAATTATTATCCAATTTACTTGAAAATTGATATCTAGAGGATTTAATTTGGTTTATAGCGGTTCATGCCTTGTTGTTGCCTTCATCTATACCGATTCCCCGAATTTGACTTTTTGGGCTTCTACACGCTCACAAAAAATCGCTTCTGTAACATATACTCCCAAACATATTTTGCTTCAAGCATATATATTTTTGGGTATTGCCCAAACATTTATATGTTTGATCTCTTCCAATATATAATATGTTTGAAAGCATATTGATCTAAACAATATATGTTTGGGTAGTCTAAGTTCCAAACATTTTGTATTTTTGCATCCAAATTCAATAATGTTGTCTTCCAAAAAACAATATGTTATTATGTGAACATATAATATGTTTGGAAGCATTTTGCACCCAAAAATATTATATGCTTAAAAAAAAATTCTCCCAAACAATATTGTGCTCAAAATTTTATTTATTTATTTATATATTTACAATCATAATGAATTATGAAAATAAACAGGTAATATAGGTGCTCAAAATTTTGTTTTTGCCCAATTGTATATTCCCCGACATCTTTCTCACTTCCACGAGATTTTTTAGTTTTTAGCACCTTTTTCTGTAATACAAACATTGTAGAAGAAACTATTCAATTTTATGATTTTTTTTATTTTAATTTTACATTTTGTCGGACGGGGATTCGAACAGCGGACCACACAGTTTGTAAGGATCAAAGAAGTAGCTGATCAATTGCCCAAGGAAAAATAAAATGTTAATTTTGTAATAACAAGCAACAACCACCAACTTAATTCAATATCGCTCCCTGTTAAATAGCGCTCCAAGCTACTAAACACATATTGTAACGTGGTTTTCTTCGTGGGCTGAGGTAGGCCAGTGGCCGTCCAGGGTAGTCTTTCAAGGATCCACAAACCTTAAATAATAACACACTACTTATATACTTTTATGAGGTTTTATTGATAATTCTTGTTTATGTACAATACAATCGTGGGTAAGGGCAATGATTGGCGACGACTGGCGGGGCTTTGACTAGGAATGTTGGGCTGGGTTGATCGGACGATGACGGTGACTCGTGCAGCGCGGGGTGGTGAGTGGACGATATTGCTTGACGGCGAGTTGACTGGATACGATGATGAACAGGGCCGATGAACTGGCTGGTGTGACGATATTGGGCAGACGGTGTTCGTGTACGTTGATGATGGTGGGGTCGGGCCAATGATGTTCGTGTGCGGTAGTGACGATGATTTTGGGCCGACGTTGATCGCGGACGGTGATGACGGTGCGGTCGGGCCGACAGTGTTCGTGTACTGGGATGACGATGGTGTCGGGCCGACGACGGTGACTGATTCGGGTTCGGTGACGACGGTGGAGTCGGGTTGACGGTGTTGTATACTGAGATGACGAGGATGTCGGGTCGATGATGTTCGTGTGGGTTGATGATGTTGACGTCAGTTGCTGATGCTCGGGCGTGATGACGATGATGGAGTCGGGTCGACGATGGTCGGGGGCGTTGATGTTAATGATGGTGTTCGTGCACGAAGGTGACAGTTGAGTCGGGCCGACGGTGCTCGTATACGAGGGTGATGATGGTGACGGCCGATGGAGCTCGCACTGGTTTCTGCAACGAAAAGAGGGGCAGGGGAATACAACTGGTTGAAGCGGACGAACCGCGTAAGCGAACGAATCGCGTAAGCGGACGAACCGCGTAAGCAGCCGAACTGCGTAAGCGAACGAATCGCGTAAGCGGACGAACCGCGTAAGCGGACGAACCGCGTAAGCGAACTAATCGCGTAAGCGAACGAATCGCGTAAGCGGACGAACCGCGTAAGCGGACGAACCGCGTAAGCGAACGAATCGCGTAAGCGGACGAACCGCGTAAGCGGACGAACCGCGTAAGCGAACTAATCGCGTAAGCGAACGAATCGCGTAAGCGGACGAACCGCGTAAGCAGACGAACTGCGTAAGCGAACGAATCGCGTAAGCGGACGAACCGCGTTAGGGGAGGGGTTAGTATAGAGAAGGGGGGAAAGGGAAAGGATAGGAGGAAAGTAGTCGGGAATTCTACTCTACTGTGTTCGGATGCGAACGAATCGCGTAAGCGGACGAACCGCGTTAAGATGAATCGGTTGTTGCTTTCGGAAGTTCGGCAGCGGTCGTTGCCACTCGCTTTACTGTTCGTCAAGCCTCGGTTGATTCATCCCATTGCCGACGAAAACCCACATTCTTAAGTAGGTTGAGTTATCAACCCAATGAGAATTATCAACATGTAACTTTAGTGATGTTGATGATGGAAAACATGTTTCCTTTGTACTACTTGTACTCCATGCCAGTCAATGACTACGGTTGCAACGGTCACCGTGGCCCGCAGCGACTAAATGGGTACAGTAGTACAAAGGGGAAAAATGTGGTATTTATATAAATTGATTAAATTCAAGATAAATACTTATTACGGCTGTAATGAATCAATTAAATAAAAAGTAGGAATAATATGTACGAGCAACTGGCTCGTTACATTCCCCCCCTACTTAATGAAAAGAAAACGTAAGTTTTCTTTTCCGAGTCATACCCGTGGGCGAGTTTTTGGTCCGAAGACCCGCACTACCTCGACGAGGTATATTTTACTCCCTGAAAGAGAGCTCAGCCCAGAAAATAAACCCTGCACTCGATGCCAAATATTGATAAGTGTTCTAAATTCTAATTCTTATGGTAAGCTTATCACTATAAAAAAAACGCAAATTCTTATGGTAAGCTAATAAATCTTACTGCTATATATCTATTTTTTTTTTTTTTTTTTTTTTTTTTTTTTTTTTTTATAATAATTATATTATGTTTTTTTTTTTTATTTATTTATTTTTTTTTTTCCCAATTTATTCATAACAACAAACAAAAAAAATAATACAGGTTATTTATAACGTAATTGTGCTGTCCTACAGCTTGGCGTTGCATGAGCCTCCACCTAGGTTAGAGGCACCACTACCCGGACGTTGCAACACAGCAACCGTGCCTGCTCCCCGTTCAAGTAAGTTACCTTTATAGGGGGCTTTCCCTGAATTTTTAACAGGGTCTGGTGCATCTTCTTCGATTTAGGACGCCGGACCTTTACGGTCTTTAACCAAGCCTCGATTTCTTCTGCCGACCTTTTAGGCTTGCCGTTGTTGCTGGTCGCTTCCCCCGGCCGTTTGTTCACCAAAGTGGGGATAGGCCTCATGCCAGTAGTCGGTTTTGATACCGGTCTGCTGCTGCTGCTGGTCGGTTCCCCCGGCCGCTTGGTTTCCAAAGTGGGACTAGGCCTTATACCCGTAGTCGGTGTTGCCACCGGCATCTCCCCGCGTTTGCTCTCCCTTGATTTGTTGGTGCCACCGGCGGGCGCGATTGTAACTATTGATGTAACTACCGGCTTCGGGGGCCTAACCTCGGATACAGCTGGCTCCTTGAAGCGGACCAACGGAGGCAAGGGTGGCATCGTCTTTGCTGTTGCCAGCGGGGTCGATCGGGATGATTTAGTTGTTGGTGAAAGTGAGGGCATGGAGTCTGAAGCCGGCAAGACAACCGTGTGACTTCCACAGTTAACGGGCAATGATTGCCGAAGTCGAGCCTCCATTGGTGGTTGGTAAGGTAGCGGGGCCTTAACTCCCTTTGGAGGTACCAATTTTCTTGGGTGCGTTGGTTTCCGATCCATATCCTTCGACTGCAAATGATCAACTGAGGGTTAAGGTAGGTGAACGGTTCCTTTTATAATGATTGACCCGGATGGACACAAAACCCGTGCCTTTCCCTGGTGTATGGAAAACTGGAAAGGATGGTGCCGTTTGGGTTAGAGGTTAACTGCTTTCTGCTTTTTTTTTTTTTTTTTTTTTTTTTTTTTTTTTTTTTTTTTTTTTTTTTTTTTTTTTTCCCTTTCTCTTTTTTTTTTTTTTTTTTTTTTTTTATTCTTTTATTCTTTTCTTTTATTATCAAACTGTTCGACGAAAGGCTTCAGGTCTTGCACATGCGCTCTCACGATCTTACCCCTAGGGCTCCTAATCTCGTAAATGTTGGGATGGACACGTTTCTCTACCGTGTATGGTCCCCCGAATTTTCCTGCCAGCTTCTGCGCGAAGTGGTCGGCCGCACTTGACAAAACCCGCTCCTTTCTCCACACTTGAGACCCAATCTCTGGAGACCAGTACCTTCGCCGAAGGTTGTAGTATTTTTGTTGTCGATTTGTCGCCTGTTCACTATTAGCGCTTGCCTGTTTCCACAACTCCCTTAGCGCGGGGTGCCCCTCTGACTGAATTGTCTCATCATCGGGTTTACTGCCCAAATTTCTCCCGAAGAGTATTTCGGCAGGCGAGAACTTTGAGGCTTCGCTCCTGGCAGTGTTTATGGCGAAAGCTATCTCTGCAAGACAGGCGTCCCACCGCTTATGGTTGTCTCCGGTGTACTGGGCTATCATAGTTTTTATTGTCCGGTTCATCCGTTCCGTCGGGTTCTCATGGGGTGCGTACAACGCGGTTGTTCGGTGTTCTATGCCCTTGCTCGATAGGAAATCTACCACCACTTTGCTAGTAAACTGGACCCCATTGTCGGTGAGGAAGATCTGTGGGCAGCCGAAACGATAAACGATTCTCTCTCTAAGAGCCTGTAACACGACCTGAGAGGTTGCTAGACGGCACGGAACGAGTTCCACCCATCTGCTAAATTTGTCCACGAAAACGAGCAAGTAAGCGTGCCCCCTGGTAGACCTGGGCAATGGTCCCACAAAGTCGGCGCAAACAACTTCCCAGGGACGTGAGCACTGCATCGTGGTCATCCTTCCGGCTGGACGCTGCTGCGACGGCTTATATTTCGCACAGACCTCGCAACCCCTTACATACTTCTTCACGTCCCTTGACAACCCTGGCCAGTAGTAACGCTCCTGAATCCTGCGGATGGTTTTCGCCACCCCGAAGTGTCCCGACGTAACACTATCGTGGTTGTCGCGCATAACGGCCCACCTTTCTTCTGCCGGTACGCATATCTTCCACTCAGGGCTCGGATCGAACGACGTCTGCCTTGGAATGTGTTTGTGCAATCTTCCGTTTATCATTTGGAAATCTGGGTGCTTCTCGTTGGGTTCCCCAAGCGAGCTGCAGACACGGTTGTACCAGCTCACATCGGTAATAGCGAAAATTTGGTGATCGGCTTCTGCTGGGAGTGGGGCCCTGGATAGGGCATCGGCCACAACGTTCTGGCACCCCTTCCGGTATTCAATATCGAAATCATATTGTTGGAGCTCGAGTGCCCAACGGGCGAGACGACCCGAAGGATTCTGAAGGGTGTGTAACCATCTTAACGAATGGTGGTCGGTAATCACTGTGAAATGGTAACCCTCCAAGTACGGCCGCATTTTTCGGATTCCCCAAAGGATTGCCAGGCATTCCTGCTCCGTTGTTGAGTACTTCTTTTCCAAGGGCGTTAATGACCTACTGGCATAGGCCACGACGGACTCTTGATTCGAATGTCGTTGGAACAGGACGATTCCCAGGCCTTCCCGGCTTGCGTCGGTTTGCAGGAAAAAGGGTTTCGTGAAATCTGGGCACGACAGTACTGGGCTTTGGGTGAGTTTTTGTTTTAACTCCTGAAAAGACCGCTCATGTTCCTCCTCCCATGACCATTTTGACCCCTTCTTCAGTAACGAGTTCAGTGGCGCCGATAACGTAGAAAAATTGGGGACGAAACGTCTGTACCAGGAGGCAATTCCTAAGAATCGGCGCAACTCCCTCAGATTTGACGGGGGTGGAATTCTCACGACAGCCTCTACCTTGTCTGGATCGGTTCGAATACCGTCAGGGGTAACCACATGACCCAGGTAGCGGATGGTAGTTCGGACGAACTCACATTTGTCGAGGTTGATGACCATCTGTGCGCCCTGCAGTCGACGAAAAACGATGTCCAAAGTGCGAAGATGTTCTTCGAACGTTCGGCCCAGAATTATTATGTCGTCGAGATACACGAAGACGAGTGGGTGTAGATCAGTCCCGATGATGCTATCAATGGTGCGCTGGAATGTGGCCGGGGCGGAGTGTAGGCCGAATGGCATCACCTTCCACTGAAACAATCCACGCCCGGGAACGGTAAACGCCGTATATCGTCGACTCCCCTTAGCGAGGGGTATTTGCCAATATCCGTTCTTTAGATCCAGTGATGAAATAAATTTCGCCTCCCTTAACTGATCTAGGATGGCATTGACCTGGGGAAGGGGATAGGCGTCGGGTTCACTAATGGCATTTAGCTGGCGGTAATCGATACACATGCGCCAGCCTCCGTTCTTTTTCCTGGCCAAGACGACTGGTGAGCTGTAGGGGCTATTAGAGGGTTCGACGCGCCCCTCGTCTAAGAGCTTGTCGACTTCCTCGTTGATTATCTGCATCATCGCAGGATTCCGGGGCGTGTATTTTTGCTTAAATGGCTTATCGGAGAGGAGAGTTATATGATGTTCGGCCTTGTTACACACCCCCTTGACACCCTCAAAACGAGTTTGGTGTTCTTGCAGGAGTCGAGCCAGGGAGTTATTCTGTTCCTCTGAGAGAAAATCGCGTGAGGTAAGTGCCGAGAGGAACTGGGTTGATACTAAGGGTTCGCTGACGGGGCGGCGTACGGCTTTGTTGTCCAGATAGAGTGTAATGTTTCGGTGACAGAGGAAATCCATTCCCAGTATGAGAGTTTCCGCCAGAGTCGGGAGTACGGCCACCCGCAGAGGAGTGCTTCTCCCACTGTATTGGATGTCGATTGTGTATAAGTCGGTGCAAGTGGTTAGGCGCCTGTCGGCCATTTGGACCTTCCGTCGCATACCCTCTGGCTGGACGCCCCGCTGGATCAAAAAGTCCTTCAAGGTGTCCGAGATATAACTCGAGGAGGCCCCGGTGTCGATGAGCGCCTCGAAGGGGTGGCCATATATTACTACCTCGATGAAATATCGGGTGGTGGGCGGCTCATCGCCTTGTTCGTCGTAGTGCTGAGCCTGACAACTGCAGTCCTTCGTTAACGTCCCCTCCGTACCACAATACGAACAGAACAGGATGCGGGGGTTTTTGCACTGGGTACGGAAATGTCCCGGACGCTTGCAACGCCAACAGTGGTCGTTTCTGGTGTATGGAGATCCTACTACCATATGCGAGGTATGGGGCTGCGACTGGCGAGATTCGTCTTTCTTCAACAGCTCGTAGTCATCGGTTAGCCCGATCAATTCATCCAACGTATGGAAATCGTTCCTCCGAATATAGTGACGATATTCGGGTCTTAAACCATCATATATTCGGTCGAGGTGGTTCATCTCGCGAAGTCTTGGGTGTTGTCGTGCTGTTGTCAGCATGCTCAGGATATAATCCTTTGCCCTCTCGCGCTGGTATTGCCGGCGGTTATAGAATGAATGTTCCAGCTGGGCGGTGTGTCTCTTTGATAAGAAAAATTTTTCCACCTCCGTTCGAAATTGGGACCAGTTCGTGATCTCAACCCTCTTTACCCTATACCACTTCAGGGCATTCCCTTGTAGTACGCTGAGGAGTGTGGGCAATAATCGGTCTTGGGAGAGATGATGGCATTCGGCGAGCTCCTCCATCCTCTCGAGGAACTCCATTTGTAGTACGCTGAGGAGTGTGGGCAATAATCGGTCTTGGGAGAGATGATGGCATTCGGCGAGCTCCTCCATCCTCTCGAGGAACTCCATTAGGTCTCCCTCACCAGTATATTTCAAATCCCATCGTTGGACGATACCCATTACTTCGTGATCGGCCGGTTCGTGTCTGGGAGTCGTTGCTGGATGAGTTTTCATTCCGGCCATGTTTGGTACTATCAGGGATTCCACTACTTTGTTCTCTTCGGCCTTTAATTCGGCTTCTAGCTCTTTGAGAATATTTTCGGTCGAAGCCCTCAGTCGTTTGGCTCGGATGTATTTGGCTAACTCCTTCCTCAGGCCATCCACCGTATAGCCTTCGGTGGGGATGTTAGCAGTCTGACACTGCTCAATCAATTGCTCCTTCTTTAGTAGGTATATCCATCCCAGTGATTCGGTCGTCAACTGTGTGGAACCGCTGGGCTTGTTGTCGTAGTGTGGGGAACTCGATTCATCCTCGCTGGCGGTTGTTTTACGATTTTCCGCAGATCGATTCTGATCGAGTCCCTGCTCGGGCGCCATTTGTAACGTGGTTTTCTTCGTGGGCTGAGGTAGGCCAGTGGCCGTCCAGGGTAGTCTTTCAAGGATCCACAAACCTTAAATAATAACACACTACTTATATACTTTTATGAGGTTTTATTGATAATTCTTGTTTATGTACAATACAATCGTGGGTAAGGGCAATGATTGGCGACGACTGGCGGGGCTTTGACTAGGAATGTTGGGCTGGGTTGATCGGACGATGACGGTGACTCGTGCAGCGCGGGGTGGTGAGTGGACGATATTGCTTGACGGCGAGTTGACTGGATACGATGATGAACAGGGCCGATGAACTGGCTGGTGTGACGATATTGGGCAGACGGTGTTCGTGTACGTTGATGATGGTGGGGTCGGGCCAATGATGTTCGTGTGCGGTAGTGACGATGATTTTGGGCCGACGTTGATCGCGGACGGTGATGACGGTGCGGTCGGGCCGACAGTGTTCGTGTACTGGGATGACGATGGTGTCGGGCCGACGACGGTGACTGATTCGGGTTCGGTGACGACGGTGGAGTCGGGTTGACGGTGTTGTATACTGAGATGACGAGGATGTCGGGTCGATGATGTTCGTGTGGGTTGATGATGTTGACGTCAGTTGCTGATGCTCGGGCGTGATGACGATGATGGAGTCGGGTCGACGATGGTCGGGGGCGTTGATGTTAATGATGGTGTTCGTGCACGAAGGTGACAGTTGAGTCGGGCCGACGGTGCTCGTATACGAGGGTGATGATGGTGACGGCCGATGGAGCTCGCACTGGTTTCTGCAACGAAAAGAGGGGCAGGGGAATACAACTGGTTGAAGCGGACGAACCGCGTAAGCGAACGAATCGCGTAAGCGGACGAACCGCGTAAGCAGCCGAACTGCGTAAGCGAACGAATCGCGTAAGCGGACGAACCGCGTAAGCGGACGAACCGCGTAAGCGAACTAATCGCGTAAGCGAACGAATCGCGTAAGCGGACGAACCGCGTAAGCGGACGAACCGCGTAAGCGAACGAATCGCGTAAGCGGACGAACCGCGTAAGCGGACGAACCGCGTAAGCGAACTAATCGCGTAAGCGAACGAATCGCGTAAGCGGACGAACCGCGTAAGCAGACGAACTGCGTAAGCGAACGAATCGCGTAAGCGGACGAACCGCGTTAGGGGAGGGGTTAGTATAGAGAAGGGGGGAAAGGGAAAGGATAGGAGGAAAGTAGTCGGGAATTCTACTCTACTGTGTTCGGATGCGAACGAATCGCGTAAGCGGACGAACCGCGTTAAGATGAATCGGTTGTTGCTTTCGGAAGTTCGGCAGCGGTCGTTGCCACTCGCTTTACTGTTCGTCAAGCCTCGGTTGATTCATCCCATTGCCGACGAAAACCCACATTCTTAAGTAGGTTGAGTTATCAACCCAATGAGAATTATCAACATGTAACTTTAGTGATGTTGATGATGGAAAACATGTTTCCTTTGTACTACTTGTACTCCATGCCAGTCAATGACTACGGTTGCAACGGTCACCGTGGCCCGCAGCGACTAAATGGGTACAGTAGTACAAAGGGGAAAAATGTGGTATTTATATAAATTGATTAAATTCAAGATAAATACTTATTACGGCTGTAATGAATCAATTAAATAAAAAGTAGGAATAATATGTACGAGCAACTGGCTCGTTACAATATATGTTTATAGGCTATTTCTAAATTAATATATGTTTGCATCCAAGCATATTATATTTACAAACATTTTATGTCCCAAACATAATATGTTCTAACATATTAACATATATGTCCCAAACATGTTATGCTAGTTTATGAACATTATATGCTTGCACTCAAAAATATTGTGTTTAAAAAATTGTGTTCCAAACATATAATGTTTATAGCCAAACATATGAAAAACAGTCTTTTTCAACCGTGTAGAAACTGTAATTTTGATCAAATTTTCTTGATCTTGGAAATCTAGAGGGATTTTAGACCATAAATAGGTGTGCACAATATGGAGTATATATGTCGATGCCTTTGTATAGCCCCCATATAAACCCGATTTGGTATATTGGGTTTCCATAGTCCGTAGCTTTTATGCGGTTTGAATGAAATTCCAATTCTAGAGGTTTTTAGGACCACAATTAGGTGGTCCAAATATAATGTGTATCGGTTTATGTTCTGTTATAGCTCCCATATAGACCCTGCTCTCGATTTGATCCTTGAGTTTCTATACATTGTAAATTTGTATCATATTTGCCTGAAATTAGAAATCTACATGAATTTCAGGACAACAAAAACATGTTTCAAATATGTTGTGTTTATCGGTCTATGTTTTCTTATAGTCTCCTCAAAATTGTATCCCTATATAAAATTTTATTTCTATAGAAAAATTGTCAAAATGTTATTTCTATAGAAAATTTTCCCAAAATTTTATTTCTACAGAAAATTTTCTCAAAATTTTATTTCTATAGAAAATTTTCACAAAATTTTACTTCTATAGGAAATTTTCTCAAAAATATAATTTTTAAAAAATTTTCCCAAAATTTTATTTCTATAGAAAATTTTCCCAAAATTTTATTTTTACAGACAAATTTTCAACATTTTATTTATATATAAATTTTTGTCAAATTTTTATTTATAAATAAAATTTTGTAAAAATTTTATTCATATATAAAATTTTGTCAAAATTTTATGTCTATAGAAAATTTTGTCAAAATTTTATTTCTATAGAAAATTTTGTCAAAATTTTATTTCTATAGAAAATTTTGTCAAAAGTTTATTTGTATATAAAATTTGTCAAAATTTTATTTCTATAGAAAATTTTGTCAAAATTTTATTTCTATAGAACATTTTCTCAAAATTTTATTTTTATAGAAAATTTTGTCAATTTTTTTATTTCCATTTTATTTCTATATTTGGTCGAAATTCCATTTATATTGAAAATTGAAATGGTCCATTTGGTGAATTTTACCAATCCACCAAATGGACCATATTGGACCACTTTCACATATAGCCCTCGGGAGCCACCGTGGTGCAATGGTTAGCATGCCCGCATTGCATACACAAGGTCGTGGGTTCGATTCCTGCTTCGACCGAACACCAAAAACTTTTTCAGCGGTGGATTATCCCACCTCAGTAATGCTGGTGACATTTCTGAGGGTTTCAAAACTTCTCTAAGTGGTTTCACTGCAATGTGGAACGCCGTTCGGACTCGGCTATAAAAAGGAGGTGCCTTGTCATTGAGCTTAACATGGAATCGGGCAGCACTCAGTGATAAGAGAGAAGTTCACCAATGTCGTATCACAATGGACTGGATAGTCTAAGTGAGCCTGATACATCGGACTGCCACCAAACCTAACCCAATATAGCCCTCATATAAACAGAACCCCATATTTACACATATAGAATTTTGACGGGTTTCGCGGGATAATATGTAGTGCATTCCCCACATATATTTACCATATGTCTCAGGTTTACACATACCTCATATTAGGTCTCAAACCTTTTCTAACTGAATATAAGTGTTTTAATACTAGCCCAGCAAAACAATTGTTACCCTAACATTTCTTTTAAAGCCCATCCCAGAATCCCCCATCAATTTTTTTCAACTTCCGATGCAGTCCTTTTGGACAAGTCCACAAGCATTTCTTCTAAAGCGCATCTTGGGATGTCCCAATGATTTTTTTCTACTTCCGATGCAGTCCTTGTAGACAAGTATTAGAAAGTAAACAATCAGGCTATTTTAAGTGCAAATTTTGGGCAATTAAATTTTACAAAAACAAAAGAAATAGAAAATTAATAAAAAAATAATAAATAATAATATGATCCTGTGCCGTTTGACTTTTTCGCTTCCATGGAAGTTCTTTTGAGAAGGGTTTGCAAATTACGAGAATTTTTTTTTTGATTTTTAATAACGATGTAAAACATAAAAAAACTTTTTTTTAGAAAAATATTTGATAAAAAAATTGCATCCGGTAGATTTGAACCCGCGTTTCTTATTTTTTCGTTCATATTAATAATGAATATCTCGAGAAGCAATTAGAATGTTATTCCTTGGTGTCGTATTACGATCATATCACAAACATTTGAATTGACCTTTTGACGCTTTATGTGCAATGGCGTTTGTGGCTGAGGCGTTCTGTTATGGTGCCATCAAATCCAGGTTCAACCCCTGGTCGAAGCGAAAAAGTTTTTCAAAGTGTAAAAAAATTAGATAATAGGTTAGATAAATATGGTTAAACAAATGATCCAAAAACGGAATACTTCCGTCCTATGACAGGCCCATGTAAAATTCATTGGTGATGATCCACTACTTCCGGATCAGAGATTGGGGATCCAAACTACTTTTTTGGAAGCTCTTTTTCTGCTGAGTCCATACAAAAATCACTATAGGAATAATCATATTTGTGAATTTATTTTGAAATATGGAAACTAACCACTTTTTGCCACAAGTCCACAAATCGCAAAACTTCATAGTCATTTTATTCCACCTACGCTATTTACCCTCTTAATACTTTTGGTCTTTAATAATGATCGTTCCAAAGAATAACTGGAAGCATTATAATTAACTTTTTTGTCGCCACTACTAAAACTCAATTGTTATATTAATTTCATGGTCTGTGAGGCTATAGAAATGGGAAAAGTGAAAAGTACCTTCTTATCCAACCAAAATAAACAGAATCACTTGGTCTTGACAACCATAAACAATAAACTGAAAATATTTAAGTAAGTAATGCCGAAACCCTAAAGTGAAAACTAAACGCCCAAAGTCCATGACATGATTAATTACACTTCATAGAAGATCTACGATAAGCATGCTGGGAAAGAGAAAACACTTGGGTGTCACAAAATTAAAATAATCCTTAAATAAAGGATACCACATATGAGCAATAAGATTTTCTTGTGAATATGAGAAAAAGGGATAAAAATGCTTTTATATCCACCACCATAATAAGTTTGTTATTATAACACATCGAAATATCGTTTTTTCGGCCATATAAAGTATTGCATGGCTGCTTTGTAGTGAAAGAAAGTAAGGCGCTAAATTTTTCGAAAATATCATCAAATTTTATAAACATTTAGATTTGTTCGAAGTGGCTACTTTTGCCGCGAATTATGGCTTAAAACCGGCCGACAAAGCTATCACACGCTGCACGAAAATGGTCTTGCGGAATATTTGCCTATTCTCATCGAAGTGCCGTCTTAAGATGATCGATAATCTGTTATTTTTTAGTGAGAACCTTACTCTTAAAAATGCCCCAAAACCGAATTATTGAGATCCAGCGATTTTGGCGTTAGAAATAAAGCATGGAACCTCCGAGTGCCATGGTACTGAATCCTCTTGGAATGCCCATGGTTTTGCGGCCAAAATTTTTGTTCACCCAGGGATTAAATATTGTCGCCCGAATGACAATATTTTGCAGATAATATTCGTTATTTTTTATACACTCCACCACTCCCAGAAAAAAGTGTCTTCGAAACTAAAGGAAAGAATGTTCATCAATTTAGTTTAGCCATTTTATTTTATTATTAAATTTTTGTGTGAAATAATAAAATTTACTTGTTTCAGTAAAAAAAAATCCTGAACTGAAAGCAGTTAAGAATAGTTCATTAACTAGAATAAGGCATGACATTTTACTAATACTGTTTTCTTCGCTGGGTATAAGAATTTACTACTGAAAAATAAAATTTTATTCACTGATAATAAATCATTTGTAAAAATAAAATAAATAAATAAAAATAAAAAACCGAACTAAAACCAAGTTTCCTTATAAAATGATAATTCTGACTTCCTTTATTATAGAAAGCTTATCATACATACGAAAAACACTTGGCATAGAAAAATATTTTAGTTCATTCGTACTAAGAAGTATTCAATCCTTTCAAAACTTAAGGAAACACACTTGTTAGAATATAGGAAAATTTCCTAACTTTCTTTTATCTACATGTAATCGATACCTGTCATCGATGTGATTGCGCGTGGGTTGTTTTTTTAGTTGGAATCGCGTTGCTATGGTATACGGAGAGATTGTTAAAAATAATATAGTAAATTAATATAATATAGTAAAGAGATTGTTAAAAATAATATAGTAAATTAATATAATAAAAAACAAATAAAATATATAAAATATTTGCTATTTTAAATTAGTGAGAAAAATGTTCTTTTTTGAAAATTGGTTTATAAAAACAGAAAACACCAGCAGTTCATTCGACTTCATTTTGGAATCTTCAATTAACAGGTAATACTCAGTGACGCTAACCTTTTGTGAAAAAAATTGGTTTAGGATTTTTTTGTTTATATTTGTAGGTATTGAAATTGTAAAAGGTGAACAAAATTGCTAGGCAGCAACTTATTCAAAGTGAAAGGTACTAGAAGAAAAAATGTGTTTTAATATTTTAAGGCCAATCGATGCTGTTGATTCTAAATAAATATATTTAATATATTAATAAAACATGTCTTTTATTGAAGAAAAAATTGCTTATATAAATACATAAAATTGTAAGGAGTTATAAATTTGAAGTAAAAGGTTTACCACAAATATGTAAGATTTGTCCAAATGAATGAAAAAATTCAATCAAAATCATTCCATACATGAATTCAATTCAGTTAAATTTTTTCATTCTGTAGTATAGTTGTACATAAATATAGGAAAATGTTAACTAATATATGGAATGCATTCTACCTAATTTCTACGAAAATCATATCGTTCAAACAAATAAAAATGTCTTTGGCTCTATACGAAGTTCAACTTTTTTTTACAATGAGTTCATTTTAACTTAAAGAAGGGGTCATTTTTTCTGGGTGCATGGATGGGGGTATATTAACTTTGTCATTCCGTTTGTAACACATCGAAATATTGCTCTAAGACCCCATAAAGTATATATTCTGGGTCGTGGTGAAATTCTGAGTCGATCTGAGCATGTCCGTCCGTCTGTTGAAATCATGCTAACTTCCGAATGAAACAAGCCATCGATTTGAAACTAGGCACAAGTAGTTGTTATTGATGTAGGTCGGGTGGTATTGCAAATGGGCCATATCGGTCCTCTTTTACGTATAGCCTCCATATAAACGGGCCCCCAAATATGGCCTGCGGATCCTCTAAGAAAAGCAAATTTCATCCGATCTGGCTGAAATTTGGTACATGATGTCAGCATATGATCTCTAACAACCATGCAAAAATTGGTCCACATCGGTTCATAATTATATATAGCCCCTATATAAACCGATCCCCAGATTTGGCTTGCGGAGCCTCTAAGAAAAGCAAATTTCATCCGATCCGGCTGAAATTTGGTACATGATGTCAGCATATGATCTCTAACAACCATGCAAAAATTGGTCCACATCGATCCATCATTATATATAGCCCCCATATAAACCGATCCCCTGATTTGGCTTGGGGAGCCTCTAAGAGAAGCAAATTTCATCCGATCCGGCTGAAATTTGGTACATGGTGTTAGTATATGGTCTCTAAGAACCATGCAACAATTGGTCCACATCGGTTCATAATTATATATAGTCGCCATATAAACCGGTCCCCAGATTTGGCTTGCCGAGCCTCTAAGAAAAGCAAATTTCATCCGATCCGGCTGAAATTTGGTACACGGTGTTAGTATATGGTCTCTAATGACCATGCAAAAATTGGTCCGCATCGGTCCATAATTATATATAGCCCCCAATAAACCGTTCACCAGATTTGACCTCCGGAGCCTCATGGATGAACAAAATTCGTCCGATTCGGTTGAAATTTGGTACGTGATGTTAGTATATGGTCTCTAACTACCATGCAGGAATTGGTCCATATCGGTCCATAACTATATGTAGCCCCCATATAAACCGATCCCTAGATTTGAACTCCGAAGCCCCTTGGAAGAACAAAATTCAAACGATCCGGCTGAAATTTGGTACGTGGTGTTAGTTTATGGTATCTAACAACCATGCAGAAATTGGTCCATACCGGTCTTAATTATATATAACCCCCATTTAAGCCGATGCCCAGATTTGACCTCCGGAGCTCTTGGAGGGTAAAATTCATCCGATCCGGTTGAAATTTGGTACATTGCGCTAGTATATGGCCGCTAAAAACCATGCCTAAATTGGTCCACACCGGTCTATTGTTATACAAAGCCGATCCCCAAAATTAATCTACCAAAATTTAATTTCTATAGAAAATTTTGTCAAAATTTTATTTCTATAGAAAATTTTCTCAAACTTAATTATATACGTACTTAATCGGTTTTTTTTTCTAACTTATACCCCGTATGGAGTAACATACAATTGAGAAGACGGTGTTAAGAAGTGTTAAGATACCTTGCAATCGGCAAATGTTACCGCAACCCAAGTAATTCGATTGTGAATGACAATCTGTAATAGAAGTTGCTACGCAATCCATGGTGGAGGGTACATAAGATTCCGCCTGGCCGAACTTACGGCCGTGTATACTTGTCATATTTCTCTGTTAATTATGAGAAAAAAATTCAAATTTATAATCTAAAGCACATAGGGATACCCCCCTCCCATCATTCCACTATAGGATGGGAAGGGGGTGTGTATAATAACTTTCACATTCCGTTTTTAATACATCGAAATATTAGTTTCAGACCCCATAAAGTATATCAAGGTGAATTTCTGAGTCGATCTAGAGATGTCTCTCAGTATATATTCCAATGTACATGTATATATTCCAATGTAGACTTTTATACAGTTCCCAATAAATTTGATGGAATTGAGAGGATGTATCAAAAATTTTAATCTACATGTAGGTGAAGGATATAATATAGTCGGTCGCGCCCCACTTTAGATTTTACTTGTTCATTTCATCACATAAAATATTGAAAACTATATTTAATATTTATAATTTTTCTCTTTTTCCATCTATTTTTAGGTAAGTTCGATGAAGGTCTATCCGGCTGAATTCTGCATTATCTGCACCCGCATACATTTTCTTCAGCCACATACCTAGCAACCAGTACCATTATAGTTTACACGTCTTATGTTTTCTAAACCAAAAAAATAGTTGTTTTCATATAAACAACTAAATAAGTAAGTTTAATTTATATCATTCCTTGTATTGTATAGATAGATATTGGATTCACAAACCAAATAATATTTTACAAACTAAAAAATCTAACAACTAGTAATAAAAATATCGTATATAATTGGCTCGACCATTTTGGACATGTGCTGCTAACAGAATTGTTGTTTTTTTTAATTTTTTCTAATTAACAAAATACAATTCTACATTCACAAAATATGATACAGCTTGAGTTAGAATAAGAAATATGATCCAGCTCACTGCTTTATAAATTTTATTTAAACCTTACCGAAGTGTTCATGCAGATAACAAATTAACCGAGATGGAAACATAAAAGAAATCTTAGGATAAAACTTACGGTATATTTTGTTGAAGGAAGATGGAAATATGGTACTTTTATTATTATTATTATTATTATTATTGTTTTTTTTTTTTGCACGGAGAAACTTCAATTCAAATTCATAATATTTCAACACGAATTTTTCTTGTCTGTATATTTCGTTTTGTTATTATTTGCCATTGATACTATAACTGCTGGTGAAGCAATTGTTGACTTTTAAAGTCCATAATACTATCGTGTATGCTTTTCGATTTCATTGTGGGTAACTATAAAATTTTTCGATAAACATAATCGAGTAAATCGTATATAAACACACAATGCAAACGCCAATTTCGAAGGTTATGACATTAAATGTCATTTAATAAAATTATAATGTATACTTTATTATGGTATATGAGCCTTTCGGTGTCATTCAGCGTTAAATTGTTATCAATTCAATTAAGTAATATAATTTTTATTAAATTAAATATAATTTTTATAAAATGTAATATAATTTAAGAAAAAATTTAATCTGGTTTAAATTAAATTCACATTTTTTTTAAATCAATTTAAATTAAGTTTAAATCAACCTCTTTTAAACCAGATTAATTAATTAAAATATAATAAATAAAATTTATACTAATATTCCATAAAAATAAATCGCCGGAACACATACTCGGAAACGACATACAAAATCTATAAGATAGAAAAGAGAACATCGAGTTTTTTATTCAAGAATCTAATTTTACCTTCGTCTGTATATCGCATCGATTTGTTCATTTTGGGAAACATTAATCAATAAAAGCTATTTTCAAATTTCATTGATCTATTTGAATTAATTGTGAAAAACATCAAATTTCAAGAAAATCGAATAATTAAAGCTCCTTATTGACTTAAACTCAATTAGTTTAATTTAAAATCGCCTTCGATCATTTTTGTTAAACATTCCATTTCTCGATAAGTCTATTTCACCATTTGCTCACATCGGAAACAATTCATTATAATCACAAGTTGGAAACTTTTGGCATGCTTAAGAAGTCCTCGCAAAATGCATAACTCAAAATAGTAATGAGTTCACCTTAGCAAAAGGCAGCTTAAAAGGCCGATACTAAGTTCATGTTTTACAGGTTAAAAATAAAATTGGTTCATTTAAGGACTATTTCATTTTTGCCACCATTCCCTTCAAGTTATGTTAGGATTTGCAAAGGCGTATTTCTTAAATCGAGGAAGAACCATAAATATGTTACTCTTTTTAAATTTTGCCGGAGGCAAAGATGGTATTGTTCGGATTCAAAGTCAAGAAAAGCTTTTCGACTGTTCCAATAACCTTGCAAAGTCCAATCCTACTATAATCGTAGTTAATACTGAAACACTTCTCGTGTAGCTGGAACATTCTGCACCCTCCTTATTTTACGATCACTTATGATCACCTTGAATTATAAATATTTTGAAGTTCTAATTTCTAATTATAGAATATTATTCTCAGAGAAGATTTTGTCAATAATTTGGGCAAACTTTTATTTTTATAGAAAAATTTTTAAAAATTTCATTACTATAGAAAATTTTATCACCAATCTATTTCTATAGGAATTTTTTCAAAATTTGATTTCTATAGGAAATTTTGTAAAAATTGTATTGCTATAAGAAATTTTGTCAACATTTTATTCCTATAGAACGTTTTATAAAAATTTTATTTTTATAGGAAATTTTGTCAAAATTTTATGTCTATAGAAAATGTTGTCAAAATTTTATTACTATAGAAAATTTTGTCAAAATTTTATTTCTATAGAAAATTTTCTCAAAATTTTATTGCTATAGTAAATTTTATCAAAATTTTATTTCTATAGAAAATTTTGTCAAAATTTTATTTCTATAGAAAATTTTATCCCTAAGGTCAATTTTTCGAAATTTTATTTCTATAGAAAATTTTGTCATAATTTTATTTCTATAGACAATTTTGTCAAAATTTTATTTCTATAGAAAATTTTTTAAAAATTTTATTACTATAGAAAATATTGTCAAAATTTTACTTCTATCGAAAATTTTGTCAAAATTTTATTTTTATAGGAAATTTTGTCAAAATTTTATTTCTATAGTAAATTTTATCAACATATTATTCCTAGAGAAAATTTTGTCAGAATTTTATTCTCAGAGAAGATTTTGTCAATAATTTGGACAAACCACTTTAGATCAACGCATGGTTTTACGCTGAAATCACAACAACATTAAAACTTTTATTTTTATAGAAAATTTTTTAAAAATTTCATTACTATAGAAAATTTTATCACCATTTTATTTCAATAGGAATTTTTTCAAAATTTGATTTCTATGGGAAATTTTGTAAAAATTTTATTGCTATAAGAAATTTTGTCAAAATTGTATTCCCATAGAACGTTTTATAAAAATTTTGTTTCTATAGGAAATTTTATCAAAATTTTATTTCTATAGAAAATTCTGTCAAAATTTTATTTCTGTAGAAAAATTTATCAAAATTTTATTGCTATAGGAAATTTTATCAAAATTTTATTTCTATAGAAAATTTTGTCAAAATTTTATTTATATAGAAAATTTTGTCAAAATTTTATTTCTATAAAAAATTTTGTCAGATTGTTATTTCTATAGAAAATTTTGTCAAAATTTTATTGCTATAGGAAATTTTATCAAAATTTTATTTCTATAGAAAATTTTGTCAAAATTTTATTTTTATAGGAAATTTTGTCAAAATTTTATTTCTATAGGATTTTTTTTTCAAAATTTTATTTTTATAGGAAATTTTGTCAAAATTTTATTTCTATAGTAAATTTTGTCAACATTTTATTTCTATAGACAATTTTGTCAAAATTTTATTTCTATCGAAAATTTTGTCAAAATTTTATTTTTATAGGAAATTTTGTCAAAATTTTATTTCTATAGGAAATTTTTTCAAAATTTTATTTTTATAGGAAATTTTGTCAAAATTTTATTTCTATAGAAAATGTTGTCAACATTTTATTCCTAGAGAAAATTTTGTAAGAATTTTATTCTCAGAGAAGATTTTGTCAAATAATTGGGAAAACCCCTTTAGACGACAAGGTAGTTAGATCAACGCATGGTTTTACGCTGAAATCACAACAACAATAAAAATTTTATTTTTATAGAAAAATTTTTAAAAATTTCATTACTATAGAAAATTTTATCACCATTTTATTTCTATAGGAATTGTTTCAAAATTTGATTTCTATAGGAAATTTTGTAAAAATTTTATTGCTATAAGAAATTTTGTCAAAATTTTATTTTTATAGAAAATTTTGTCAAAATTTTATTTCTATAGAAATTTTTCTCAAAATTTTATTTCTATAGAAAATTTTGCCAAAATTTTATTTCTACAGAAATTTTTCTCAAAATTGTATTTCTATAGAAAATTTTCTCAAAATTTTTTTTTTTTAGAAAATTTTCTCAAAATGTTATTGTTATAGGAAATTTTATCAAAATTTTATTTCTATAGAAAATTTTGTTAAAATTTTATTTCTATAGAAAATTTTGTCAACATTTATTTCTAAGGTCAATTTGTCAAAATTTTAATTCTATAGAAAATTTTGTCAAAATTTATTTCTAAGGTCAATTTGTCAAAATTTTAATTCTATAGAATATTTTGTCATAATTTTATTTCTATAGGAAATTTTGTCATAATTTTATTTCTTTAGACAATTTTGTCAAAATTTTATTTCAATAGAAAATTTTTTTCAAAATTTTATTACTATAGAAAATATTGTCCAAATTTTACTTCTGTGGAAAATTTTGTCAAAATTTTATTTCTATAGGAGTTACTAACCAAATTCCCCTCGTAACTTTCGGAATGTTTTAAAATTTAAACCTCTCGCAAAATGGCTCGAAATTGTCCCATATGCTGAGACATAACTATAATGCTGCTTTCTTATCGTACACGTTCCACTTTTTCCATTCCTTGATTCATAAGTAATAATCATAATACCAACAATTTGAGGTAAAATTGTTTCCCCCACACATGTGGACATTGCATAAAAATTTCCCAGAAATAGCAGTCAATAGTATATTTCCAATATTGCAAAAAAAAAAAAAACACAAACAATAATACCCTGTTCCACAGAGTGGTGCAGGGTATAGAAACAAAATCTTACCATATCAACAAAATGTACCGAAAGTAAGTAAACATAATAATCTTTAAACCCAACCAGTAACCACTCAACACACTACCCTCTCAAAGCCATTAAACCAAAAACACTCATCACCACTACCAACAAAAGCAGTTTCTAAGTGAAAGAGACCGCCCATGCATTTTCACCTTTGTAGCATGGTCGATAATCGTAAAACCTCCATTTGACCACCATGCATACACCTTTGAAGCACCGTATCCTCAATGACACACGGACACACAAATACACAGATGAACTTATGAGTGTATAGGTGAATACCGAATATTGGGGGTATGTATGGGGATGATCATATAAGGGTCGTATATGCATTATGATGAAAAATATAATGAATTAAGAAAATAAAGGTGAAAATTAAAAACGAAAACGAAAACAAAAAATCACTCAAAAAAATCATGTAAGGGAAAATATTAAGGAAAATATTTTCAGTTTACATATGGCCAGGATTTAATGGCGGAGAGCATCTAGATTTAAAATAAAATATAAGGAGGAAAATTATGCATCTCATTTCATTTCAGTGTCCAAACAGAAAGCAGATGATGGGATTAGTTTGAATTTCTATACCATGAAGTTCTCTGTATAATTAACAAATTTCAAAAACACTGCTATTTCCTTCCCATCTTCCCATCTATGGAGTTTCTATATAATGAAGTAATTTTGTGGATCCGTCAAGATTCATTATAAGGAAGTTCGATTGTACCCTCCACCATAGAATGGCGCGTATACCAATTTTCTCATTCCATTTGGTCCCAGATCCCATAAAGTCATTATATTCTGGGTCATGGTGAAATTCGGAGTCAATTAAGCGATGTCCGTCCATTCGTTTGTTTAAATCACGCTAAAGTATGTTAGTTGTTATTGATGTAGGTCAGGCGGTATTGCTAATGGGCTATATCGGACCACTTTTTGGTATCGCCCTCATGCAATCCAATCCCCATATAAACCTAGATTGGAATTCCGAATCCAAATTTTATCCGATCCGGTTGATAATGAATACGTAAAGTTAATATACAGAAAAAAATTTCACGAAAATTTTTCCAATTAAAATTTTAATTGAGTTTTAAAAAATATTCAATTAAAAATTTAATTGATTCAAAACATTTTTAACAAGGATCCCATATAAACCGGATCCTAGTTTTAAATACTTTAGCTCTATGGAAGAGAAAATTTCACTCGATTCAGCTGAAATATTGTACGTGATATTATTAGACTCCATCAAACGAGCATACAAAAATTGGTCTACATCGCTCCATAATTACATATAGCTCCCACACATACAGTTCCCTAGATTTGTATTCCGGAGCCTAATAGAGAACCAAATCATATAGAAGTTGGTAAAGGTTCACGATTTGACTGCCGGAGCTTCCGGCAGGAGTATATTTCAATATAGTATTTTTAAAAATCATGTAAATATTAGCCCATTTTCGTCATAATTATATATAACCGTATAGAAACCGACCTCTAGGGCCTCTTGCTTTGGCACGTGATGTTATTAGACTCCCTCAAACCACCGTGTAAAAATTGGTCCATATCAGGATTAATTTTAATAGAGTTCTCGGTTTGACTGCCTGAACCTCCTGGAGAAGTAAGTTTCATTCGATATAGGTTTTCAAATATATATAGCTCCCGACCCTTAGATTTGACTACCGGAGCTTCCGGGAGGAGTATATTTCAATATAGTCTTTTTAAAAATCATGTAAATATTGGCCCATTTTCGTCCATAATTATATATAACCATATAGAAACCGACCTCTAGGGTCTCTTGCTTTGGCACGTGATGTTATTAGACTCCCTCAAATCACCGTGTAAAAATCAGGATTAATTTTAATAGAGTCCTCATATAAACCTATCCCCCGGTTTGACTGCCTGAACCTCCTGGAGAAGTAAGTTTCATTCGATCCGGCTCAACTATGGTAGGTGATGCTAATATATATATATATTTTTTTTTTCATTTCCGTTCATAATTATATATAGGGCCATATAAACCGAGCACAGAATTAAATTCCGGGGCCCTCGTTTTTTTATACCCTCCACCATAGGATGGAGGTATATTAACTTTGTCATTCCGTTTGTAACACATCGAAATATTGCTCTAAGACCCCATAAAGTATATATATTTTGAGTCGCGGTGAAATTCTGAGTCGATCTGAGCACGTCCGTCCGTCCGTCTGTTGAAATCACGCTAACTTCCGAACGAAACAAGCTATCGACTTGAAACTTGTTATTGATGTAGGTCGGATGGTATTGCAAATGGGCCATTTCGGTCCACTTTTACGTATAGCCCCCATATAAACGGACCCCCAAATTTGGTTTGCCGATCCTCTAAGAGAAGCAAATTTCATCCGATCCGTCTGAAATTTTCTGCATGGTGTTAGTATATGGTATCTAACAACCACGCAAAAATTGGTCCACATCGGTCCATAATTATATATAGTCCCCATATAAACCGATCCCCAGAGTTGGCTTGCGGAGCCTCTAAGAGAAGCAAATTTCATTCGATACGGCTGAAATTTGGTACATGGTGTTAGTATATGGTCTCTAATGACCATGCAAAAATTGGTCCACATCGGTCCATAATTATATATAGCCCCCATATAAACCGATCACCAGATTTGACCTCCGGAGCCTCTTGGAAGACCAAAATTCGTCTGATTCAGTTGAAATTTGGTACGTGGTGTTAATATTTTGCCTCAAACACCAATGCAAAAATTGGTCGAAATCGGTCCATAATTATATATAGCCCCCATATAAACCGATCCCCAGATTTGACCCCCGGTGCCTTTAGGAAAAGCAAAATTCATCCGATCTGGTTGAAATTTGGTACGTGGTGGTAGTATATGATATTTAACAACCATGCCAAAAGTGTCTATATCAGTTCATAATCATATAAACCGATCCCGAGATTTGGTTTTGGAGCCACTTGGAGCAAATTTCATCCGAGACAGTTGAAATTTGGTACATTGTGTCAGTATATGGCCGTTAACAACCATGCCTATCTAGGTCCATATCGGTCTATAGTTATATATAGCCATCAGATAAATCGATACCCAATCACACAAAAATTGGTCCATATCAAATTCATAATTGTATATATGTTAGCCCACATATAAGCGACCCCCATATTTCAATTCTGGCTCTCTACGTACCGTGCAAAAGTCCATATGGATTCATAATTATTTGTAGACTTACCTATACATACCTTTTTTGTCTAATATATACCACGTATGGACTAACTAACAATTTAGAAAACGATGTTAAGAAGTTTTAAAATACCACTACCCAATTAATTCGATTGTGGATGACAGTCTTTCGTAGAAGTTTCTACGCATGGCGGAGGGTACATAAGATTCGGCCTGGCCGAACTTACGGCCGTATATACTATACTCCCTCTATACTCCCTCAAACAACCGTGCAAAAAATTGTTCACATCGGTCCATAATAGCATATAGACCCCATAGGAACCGATTCCCAAATTTGTGCCGGAGCCTCCTGGCCCAATAATTTTTTAAAGCCTCCATTATTTGAACTTGTTTGAAATTTCATCCGATCTGGCTGAAGGTTGGCAAAAGATGTTATTAAATTGGTCCATGGATTTAATATATGGTCCCCTATAAACCGATCCCCAGATTTGGCTGTCGGAGCCTTCTGGAGGAGTATATTTCATCCAATCCGATGCAAATATGGTACATGATATTAATATATGCATTTTGACAATGGTCCGTCAATAATTTTTGAAAGCCCCCATATAAACCCACCGCCAGATTTAAATTCCGGAACTTCTTGGAAGAGCTAATTCCATCGGTATGTTGTACTCCGATACTCCGATCCCCATAAACCGATCCCCAGATTTGACTTCCGGAGTCTCTTGGTAGAGCAAATGATATCCGATCGAAAATTGGTACGTGATATTATTATGTGGCTTCTAACAATCATGTAAAAACTGGTCCACATCGGCCCATAATTACATATATAGCCCCTGATTCCCAGGAGGAGTATATTTCATGCGATCCGATTCAAATATGCTCCATATCGGTCCATAATTATATTCCATATATATGCCCTTATAAACCGATCCCCAGATTTGACTTCCGGAGGCCCTTGGTAGAGATTATTTTATGGATATAAACCGATCCTCAAATGTATCTTCCGGAGTCTCCTGGAGGAGTAGATTTCATCCGAAATTTGGTATGTGATGTTATTATACTCCTTCCAACAAGCATGAAAAAATTGGGCCACAAATATATATGGCCCCCATATAAACCGATCCTCAGATTTGTCTTCCGCAGTCTCTTGGAGGAGCAAATTTCATCCGATTCGAGTGAAATTTGGTCTTCTAATTACCATATGAAAATTGGTTCCAATCGGTTCATAATTATTTGAAGACTCCCCTATATAAACCTATCAACAATTAAAATGGCTTATGTAGGTATTTATTTTTTCTATTTATCTAACATAACATATGCACTAACAGGCAATTTAGAGGACAATGTCAAGAAGGTTTAAGATACCTTGCCATCTGCAAGAGTTATCACAACCAAAGTGAATCGCTTGTGGATGGGAGCTTTTCATAGAATTTTGTACGTAAATCATGGTGAAGAGTACATATGATTCGGCCTGGCCGAACTTCAGTCGTATATGCTTGTTATTAATAAAATCGAGGTTTAAGTTAATTAAAACTAATCATTAAAATTATCAACGATGAAGATATCGAAATTTGTTTTATTTTTTATTTAGAAAGAATTTCATTTTAAAAATTGAAAAAAAGATAATTTACCAAAAGAAGATTTTTTTATTTTCAAATAAAAATTGTCTGCATTGAATATGAAAAAAATGGAATTGGCATGCAGAGAAAATCCTTCATCGTATTTACCATTTATCTCATTTCAATATCTGCGACATTTTGATTAAAATTGGAATATGAATTTATTCATCATATGCCATATTCACTCGTTGGATTCTCTTCATCTCGTTTCTATAGTGCTTCTTTTTGTTCCTTCTGGGGCAAAGTATCCATACATCCTTTCAATTATCCTCGCCATAGTAAAAATTCTTGTGTCATCTTTATTTTGTTCTTGAAAAAAAGAGACACAAAAGCAGATGCAGATTTCAACTGTCTTTCAATGGTCCCATTTGGAATGGGGGAGGGGGTGGGTGTCTGGTTGGTTGGCGGCTTATACACCCCGTTTTTTGTTTTTTTCTTTCGTTTGCATTGCTTCACTACTGTTCTGCACTACGTCTCACCAATAGTTTTGTTTCCCTTGATCCTTTTATGACATTTTCAATTTACTGATACATATGTAGGTGCTTGGTTTCGTTTTGGATGCAATGTATCCGTTCTAGTATTCAGTCATCATATATGCGTGTATGTACTCGTATATGTCATCAGGATTATGGATTAATGTCAAGCTTATGCTTGGGAATGATAATATGTGGTTTATGGTTTACCTTAACACCGCTTCATATTTAAGGTATTTTCGTTAAAGAGATAATGAAAGAGGAGATTGTAGAGTGTTTTCGTTTTATTTACTTCGTATCGTTATTTGACGTTTTTTTAATGTGGAACTCAATTAACACAAACTAAAATAAATTTTACAAGGTTATAATGAATATTAAAACAAAAAACAAAAACAAGTATATACGGCCGTAAGTTCGGCCAGGCCGAATCTTATGTACCCTCCACCATGGATTGCGTAGAAACTTCTACGAAAGACTGTCATCCACAAATTTCAATTCACATGGTTGGTAAATATCATATACTACCAACACGTACCAAATTTCAACCAGATCGGATGAATTTTGCTTCTCCAAAAGGCACTGGAGGTCAAATCTGGGGATCGGTTTATATGGGAGCTATATATTATTATGGACTGATAGGAACCAATTCTTGCATATACTAACATCACGTACCAAATTTCAACCGAATGGGAAGAATTTTGCTCTTCCAAGGTGCACCGGAGGTCAAATCTGTGGATCGGTTTATATGGGACCTATATATAATTATGGACCGATATCGACCAATTGTTGAATGGGTGTTTGAGGCCATATACTAACACTATGTACCAAATTTCAGCCAGATCGGATGAAACTTGCTTCTCTTAGAGGCTCCGCAAGCCAAATCAGGGGATCGGTTTATATGGGGGATATATATAATTATTAACCAATGTGAACCAATTTTTGCATGGTTGTTAAAGACCATATACTAACACCATGTACCAAATTTCAGCCGGATCCGATGAAAATTGTTTCTCTTAGAGGCTCTACAAGCCAAATCGGGGTATCGGTTTATATGGGGGCTATATATAATTATAGACCGATGTGGACCAATTTTTGCATGGTTTTTAAAGACCATATACTAACACCATGTACCAAATTTCAGCCGGATCGGATGAAGTTTGATTCTCTTAGAGGCCTCGCAAGCCAAATCGGGGGATCGGTTTATATGGGGGCTATATATAATTATGGACGGATGTGAACCAATTTTTTAACGGTTGTTAGAGACCATATACTAACACCGTGTACCAAATTTCAGCCGGATCGGATGAAATTTGCTTCTCTTAGAGGCCTCGCAAGCCAAATAGGGGGATCGGTTTATATGGGGGCTATATATAATTATGGACCGATGTGGACCAATTTTTGCATGGGTGTTAGAGACCATATACTAACACCGTGTACCAAATTTCAGCCGGATCGTATGAAATTTGCTTCTCTTAGAGGCCTCGCAAGCCAAATTTGGGGGTCCGTTTATATGGGGGCTATACGTAAAAATAGACCGATCCGGCCCATTTGCAACACCATCCGACCTACATCAATAACAACTACTTGTGCCAAGTTTCAAGTCGATAGCTTGTTTCGTTCGGAAGTTAGCGTGATTTCAACAGACGGACGGACGGACATGCTCAGATCGACTCAGAATTTCACCACGACCCAGAATATATATATATATTATGGGGTCTTAGAGAGATATTTGGATGTGCTACAGACGGAATGACAAAGTTAATATACCCCCCATCCTATGGTGGAGGGTATAAAAAAAAACAAGTATATACGGCCGTAAGTTCGGCCAGGTCGAATCTTATGTACCCTCCACTATGGATTGCGTAGAAACTTCTACTCAAGACAGTCATCCGCAATCGATTTACTTGCCCACGACCTTGCCATCTTAAAACTTCTTAACGTCGTCCTCTAAATTGTAAGTTAGGCCATACGTGGTATATATTAAACAAAAAAGGCCGATTAAATACGTATATTATTCAGTTCGGCAAATTTTTATATAGAAATACAATTTTGACCAAATTATCTATAGAAAAAAAAAATTGGCAAAATTTTCTATAGAAATAAAATTCTGACAAAATTTTATATCGGCATAAAATTTTGACAAAATTGTCTATAGAAATAAAATTTTGACAAAATTTTCTATAGACATAAAATTTTGACAAAATTTTCTATAGAAATAAAATTTTGACAAAATTTTCTATAGAAAAAACTTTTGACAAAATATTCTATAGAAATAAAATGTTAACAAAATTTTCTATAGAAATAAAATATTAACAAAATTGTCTATAGTAATAAATGTTTGAAAAATTTTTCTATAGGAATAAATTTTTGGCGATATGGACCAATTTTTTTTATGTGATTGGGGATCGGCTATATATAACTAATTATACAATTACAATTTCTTTTCAATGGCTCTATTAACCATGTTCCTTAATCTATATCTGTCCATAAAGCTCGAAAAATAATTGTATAATTAGATATAATGCATTTGGACGTCAATTGCCTGTTTCGGTATCAGGCTAACATGTAATATAATAGGCTATATATAACTATAGACCGATATGGACCAATTTTGGCATGGTTGTTAGCGGCCATATACTAGCACAATGTACCAAATTTCAACCGAATCGGACAAATTTTTCTCCTCCAAGAATTTCCGGAGGTCAAATCTGGGGATCGATTTATATGGGGGCTATATAATTATGGGCCGATGTGAACCAATTTTTGCATAGTTATTAGAGATCATATACTAACACCATGTACCAAATTTCAGCCGGATCGGATGAAATTTGCCTCTGTTAGAGGCTCCGCAAGCCAAATCTGGGAATCGGTTTATATGGGGGCCAATTTTTGCATGGTTGTTAGAGACTATATACCAACATCATATACCAAATTCGGATGAAATTATATATATATATATATATATATATATATATATATATATATATATATATATATATATATATATATATATATATATATATATATATATATATATATATATATATATATATATATATATATATATATATATATATATATATATATATATATATATATATATATATATATATATATATATATATATATATATATATATATATATATATATATATATATATATATATATTTCGACGTGTTACAAACGGAATGACGATTCTAACGATAGCCGCTCCTGGTTTCCCTGCAAATGCAATAGATCAAAATGCTTTTGTAATCTTGTAAACAATAAAATGAATTGTCACTGAAGTAGATGTCAGATGAGCGGTTTAAAAATTATAGCAACCTGAAGTTGGTTACAATACATATCCGCCGCTATGTAAAATGTATTCGTTAGTAAACAGAAAATTCAGTACAAATTCCGTTGATATTGCGTAGCTTTTCTACAAATATCTAATTTTTATGTACATGATTTTTGATTTTGTGTTAGTTTGACATACTTCTGTTTGAAAATATGGCTCTTAGATCTTAGATAAACCTCACTGAAATCCATTCCTCATCTTTCGCATAATAAATCCATTATTGTATTTCAAACCCATATCAAATTTCGAAATTAATTTAATTACATATTTTCATTTTATATAAAAATAAATCAAAGGGTATGAGATAATGGATATCACCAGCAATTATTATCTTTAAATTAAATTAGCTTCTTTAAATTACAAAACATTATCGAAGTGCAAATGATTGATGTTCCCTTTCAGACTATATGAGAAAATATCATTAAAATAATAATGTAGTTAATCATACTACACAAGTGAGAAACAATAAACAATAATAATAAAAAAAAATCAATTACATTGGGGTCGTAACATTAGCGTAACTCTAGAACGCTGTATAGATGTCCAAGTGGAAACCAAAACTAAGAGTAAAAAATATGACGTCTGTCTTCGCAAAACCTAAAATAATTACCAGAGAATGGGACAATCGTGAACTCAAAAACTGTTCATCATTTGAAATAACATAAGAAATAAATTTAATTTTAAAAAATTTTAATTTAATTTAATCTAATTTTTGAATTTACCAGTGAAGAGCGAACTTAGTACCAGTCTTTAGTTCAGTCGCAATTTTATTTCAGCTTTCCGTTAGGCCATAAAATTCAAACAAAAAAACTTGAAAAGAAGAGTGTCAGAAAAGACTATATGAAAAATAATTGAAATTTTTTACCAGAGACTCAACGATAGTTATATAGATTGAGGATTTCCCATTATCATTAACTGTTCAACATTATAAGCCAAAAATTCGATTGAAAAATATTTTTAAAAAATAAACTCATAAAAGCATTAAAATATTCTAAAAATATATATTAAAAATTCACATCCTTAATACCATACTCAATTTAAATAAAAACTAGAACTTATTTAAATTAATATATATTTAAATTAATAAATTATATCTATCCATATTTCTTCTTTCTTTCCCTCTACGACAACTTTAACTCTTGACCAATCTATGTCACAAACCCTTTGTGTTGTATTTGTCGTGGCAAACTACTAAACTATTATGTGTGACCAACAGATGCTGCTGGCGGTAAAGTCCTCTCAATGTTATCTACTTTCTTTAGAAATAACCCACTTTTTTTTTAAATACTTCTTCATAATTTGAAGCATATTGCATCTGCCATTTAGTTTCAGAAGTAAATTTCAAAAAGCATTTCTTAGCTTATATCACAAAACAAAATTGGAATTTGCAAAAACAAAAACAGCAGAACATTGCAATCATTTGTATGATTTTGGGTTATTATTTCACTTTAGAGAAAATATTACAAAACAAAAATAAAAAGTAACATATATAGAGTACAAATTCCCCACTTTTTGCATTGTATGGTTTATTGTAAAATTGAATTTCATTTTCGAATATGAAATTTTAATGCTTAGTGCACTTGGTAAAATTTTTAAATATATTGATTTTCTTTTTTAATTCTTAAAAATTCTCACCTTAATTCGATTTTCTAATATGCTCTTAAAGTATATAGAATCACTGCAATATCACTATAACTTGGCTTTTATTGCATACAGCGTATGACAAAAAGACCAATATCATAATTTGCATGTTTTAATTATACATTAATATTTAATAGATATCATAAATGGCAATATGAAAATATACCCCCAAAAATATCCTAAAATAAAAGAATATGGAGCTAAAGTTCCTCAAATAGTAAATCCTATGAATATTGAGACAAAACCTATCAAATCTATTTTTAAATTGAACCTCAATATTCTGTGGTGTTTACAATAACTCAAATATTTCGTTAAGTTGTGCCATATCGGCCTTTTTACTTTGGGGTAATTTTTTCTCAGAGCCCTTAAGTTGATATCACAGGTCTGAGTTCATATATTTATGTTATGGTAAACCAAATCTAAAGACAAAATTAAATTCCTTAAAACTGATATGACCTACTGATAACCAATCAGCTGAATCATCTATTGGTAAAGGGAGCCTTTGTGGGAAAATTGGCAACTTGGCGGTACTCGAGCTTAAATTTAGGCAGTGAATTACAAAAACAACTACCAGCTAGCGGTGATTTAATTGACTATATCAACTTATTATATCATATCCCAGCAAAGAAAGCGTCGCCAAAAAAGTAATGAAAATGTTCTTTTTGGATCCGGAAGTGGTGCAAAATTGACGCAGAAGCAATGAATTTAACATAGACTATTGCTATATCCCAGCAAAAAATACTTCAGCAGTAAAAGTTTAGTTGTGCTTTTTGGTATACAATAAAGTAGGCAGTGCATACACACTACATGAATCGGTGGCAATAACTTAAACGAGTAATCAAACTAGTTTATGATCATTCGTTTACGTTATTGCAACCCCATTCATGCAGTATAGATGCATGAAAGGTAGTGCTGTTTTCCTTCACGCCAACAATGCTATACTCAAGATTATATAATTTCTGGTCAACATTTCTATTAAAATGAGCAATTATATCAGCGCTATGTAGAAGCTACTCTAAATCGAGACATCGCCCACAAACATCAGCGCTGATTCGGTTGTTTTGTAAGCTATTGGTACTGCCTATCTCCCTTACAATCCTGCTGAAATAGTGCTCCATTTTTTGCTGGGATGGTGCTCTTATCTTATGGCTGAAACCCCAGCAATCGAATCATTGGGAATTTATAGATAAAGCTCGCATATCTGATGTGACTTTAGCAACATAAGTACACATTCTCTAAATGCCATGTTTCATCTACCTAATTTAGACATATTGGCTCAACAAAATGCCGCTACCACTACAGTTTACAGGAGCAGTTGTTGTAACCAAAAAAAAAAATTGCGGGGACTAAATAGTGGACCAGCTCTGTCGCAACCATCAGTTTGAATACTGCCCTAGCGGTCCTACCCATTTACTAAAATCACGGCTGAATGATAACGTGAGCTATGGTTTTGGCGAAAAAACGATCACAAGCATTGGCAATAATGCCAGACAGATCTGCCAACCACAGTGTTCTACACTCTGGCGAACTGAAGTGAGAAAAATAACATATAAAATCCTTGGGCTAGATGTTATATTAACCAATTTCTATACAGATGAATCCAATGTGGGTGATCGAAAATGTTTTTAGATTATAATATTAGCCATAAAAAATATCAGAGATTATCTGAGTTGCACTCTTTTGGCATAGAAATTTACTCCAACCCGCCAACGTGAAATCAACCATGGACCATGTATTAATTGACGCAATCTATAAATGAAATGGGTGATTCGAGATGAATTAGAACTTGTTGGTATGACTCTATCTCTCTGTAAGCTTATACAGCATGAAAAGCCCGTTTCGAAGATTCCAGGGTAATGTAGAAGCACCCTAACCTAAGGAGGTCATTCGAGAGCTATTGTGATCCAATGCAAATCATACATAACAAAAAGCATGGCTTCAATCTCACTTTTAGTACGGTTATATCTATTCTCAATATTACAGGTGCCATATCTAAGTGTCGCAAGACACCACCACATACGATGTGGCACACTCTATGCACTCTAGAGTGACCGCAACTTATATGGGGCAAACAAAATGTCGGAATCTTGTTCGCCTTAACCCCACACAACGAATCCCCTTTCCAGATATTGGGATAGCCAAAATTTGAGCCCGATTAAACGACGTTAACACGTGCCGTTCGTCGCTGAGTCAAACCGAGTTACGCCAGCCTTTAGCTTCGAAAACGCGACTTGGTGCCACTAGGAGCATTCGCCTTAACCCCACAAAACGAATCCCCTTTCCAGATATTGGGATAGCCAAAATTTGAGCCCGATTAAACGACGTTAACACGTGCCGCTCGTCGCTCAAAATTTTAAAAAAATAAATTTTTTGGCCAAAAAATTTGGCGACACGTGTTAACGTCGTTTAATCGGGCTCAAATTTTGGCTATCCAAATATCTGGAAAGGGGATTCGTTTTGTGAGGTTGAGGCGAATACTCCTAGTGGCACCAGGTCGCGTTTTCGAAGCTAAAGGCTGACGTAACTCGGTTTGACTCAGAGTTACAACAATTTTGTTCATAACATAAATTTTTAAGGACAAAATAAGTTATCGTTTGTTATATCGTGCGTGTGTTTATTATTTACCGTTCTCGAGTTATGGCTCAATACGTCAACTTTTTAGCCAAAACACTCGTTTTTTTCAAATTTTGAGCGACGAACGGCACGTGTTAACGTCGTTTAATCGGGCTCAAATTTTGGCTATCCCAATATCGGGAAAGGGGATTCGGTTTGTGGGGTTAAGGCGAACAAGATTCCGACATTTTTTTTTGCCCCATATAAGTTGCGGTCACTTTAATGCTCTCGACTGTAAAAGGGTGGGTTCTTCTTCTAGTTTATGTTAGGTATAGTGGCAGCCGGATATTTTAGGCTCACTCTATTCAGTCCATTGTGATACCACAGTGTTAAACTTCTTTCTTATCACTGAGTGCTGCCCGATTCCATGTTAAACTCAATGACAAGGGACCTCCTTTTTTTAGCCGAGTCCGAACGGCGTTCCACGTTGAAGTGAAAACACTTGGAGAAGCTTTACTGAGAGGGGATAATCCACCGCTGAAAAACTTTTTGATGTTCGGTCGAAGCAGGAATCGAACCCACGACCTTGTGTATGCAATGCGGGAATGCTAACCATTACACCATGGTGGCTCCCTTCTTCTCTTTTAATTTAACACAGAATCGGGAGCCACCGTGGTTCAATGGTTAGCATACCCGCCTTTCATATAAAGTGCTTTTGGTTCAGTGTCAGTTTCGAACAAAAAGTTTTTCATTTTTGAGTGTTTCAAAGATTTTTCCACTCTAATATGGAACGCCATTCGGACTTGGCTATAAAAAGAATATCCCTTGTCTTTGAGCTGTAAACAGAATTGCACAGCACTCTTGACACGAGGGAAACTCACAACTTGTAGTATACCAATCGACTGTATAGTCTACCATAAATTAGCCTAAATTAGCGGACGTACATTGTAGCTAACCTAATCAGGTAAAGGTAATAGGTACCCAGCAAAAAAAAAAAAAAACGTCGCCTAAAAAGTAGTGAAAATGTTCTTTTTGGATTCGGAAGTGGTGCAAAATTGGTGCAGAAGCGATGAATTCAACATGGGCTTGTCATAGGATAGATTTCCACCATTTCAACAGTCGATTCACTGAATTTGAATCACTTCTTAAGGTTTGATCCAAATTTAGTGTTTTAGATGTGAAAAAAATTGCGATATTTTCATAAATAAATAATTTAATTTTTTTATTTTTAATGCTTGTCTAAAACGCTTGATTTTAAATATTTTAAAAATTTTGTAATTTTTCTAAAATGAATTTAGAATTTTTTTTTTTGACAAAATTTAAATAATTTGTACCATTTTATTAATTTTTACAATGTTTTTACCCTATAACAAAAAAAAATTAAATTACTCTTTAAAAATATGAAAATACAGAGTTATAAAAATTGAATTAAAAGGACTTCCTGAGTAATTAAAATAAAGAACATCTTTGGAAGATTTTTTTGGAAGTGATTTTAAAGTTGTGCCTTTGGAAGTACTTCCAACTTTTTTTGCTGGGTATTTTTAGCTACCTAATACCCCAGCAAAAAAAATTGAAAGTTCTTTAAAAGGCACTACTTTAAAAGTACTTCCAAAAATGTCCTCCCAAAGAAGTTCTTTATTTTAGCGTCACAGGAAGTTCTTTTAATTCAATTTTTTTTACTCGCTTTTTTCATATTTTTAATGGAAAATTTAAAATTGTTTGTTTCAAATAGGTTAAAAATAGATTAAGAATTAATAAAATCGTAAAAATTATTTAAATTTTTCTGCGAAAAAATGCCAAATCCATTCTAGAAAAGTTGAAAATTTTTGAAAAATATTTGATGCCAAACGTTCCACGCAAACGTAAGAATGCACTAAAACTCATTAAAAAAAAAAAAACTAAAAATTGTTTATTTGTCAAAATATCACAAAATAGAATTAATAAAATCGTAAAAATTATTTAAATTTTTCTAAAAAAAAAAATGCCAAATCCATTCTAGAAAAATTGAGAATTTTTGAAAATGTTTGCTGACAAACGTTCCAGACAAGCATAAGAATGCATTAAAAATCATAAAAAGTTTTGAAAATAATTTATTTATCAAAATATCACAAAACTTCTTAATTCACATACAAAACATTGAATTCGCATAACACCTTAAGAAGTGATGCAAATCCAGTGCAAAGGCAGTTAAAATAGTGGACATCCGTCCTATGAAAAACTCATGTTAAATTCATCGCTTCTGCGCCAATTTTGCACCACTTTCGGATCCAAAAAGAATATTTACACTACTTTTTTGGCGACGCTTTTTTTGCTGGAACCTTTTACGGCGGACAAAAAAATTCAAATGAGCTAGATATAAAAGGCTCATAAGATTTTATTGATTATATTTTATTGGCATTGCAATTCCTTTTGAAAATGTGTTATAGACTCGCTTGTCCAATTTTAATTTGGATATGAGTAAAAATACACAGAAAAAAATATCAACTTATATTTGCAATAAAAAGTGTAATTGAATTTGAAAAACAAAAATCAATTAATAGGTTGATAATTAATACGATTAATTTTTTTAATCAATTTATTTTAATATTTAATTGAATCGCTTATTTTTTAATTGGTGTTGATATTACCAATACTGTGATTAAAGAAATTTCAATTTTTTGGTGATTAAACACAAAAAAATATTTTTTCTGTGTATTTTTATAGAAACTTAATTTAAATTTAGGTGTTTAGGAAAACCATTTTTAAATTTATCAACAATAATCAAATCTACAAATATGAAAAGAAATCATGGCATAAATGCCTTAATATATATTTGCATTATAATATTCACTCACTACCAACTACCGGTCAATCTAAATCATTTGTATAAAATTATTCATTATTTAAGTGCGTTAAATTGTTACACATTTTATGAAAAAAAAACACCTTACTTTACACCTTACTCACAAAGACACCCTGTTTAACACCTAATACAATTACACCCAACTAATATTCTAACTACACTTGTACACAAAAATCTTATTCTTATAATTATTAAAATAAAACAAAATTTTCCAATTAATTTGCTTAAGCTTATTTCGTTCACTTATCATCTTTTTTTACTATTTCCAATTTACTTATAATTACTCTATACTATTGATAATTTTAAATACCACTGTTTAGATATTAATTTATTGGCTTTTAATTGAGTTAATTAAGTATCGAAAAAAAAAACCTTTTTCCCTGTATTTTATTTGTTCTTCTTCACCGTTTGTTATATCTTCCTGTATTAATACACAACTTAGCTTATTGTTTGCAATGGCACCAATTTTTTCTTCCCAATTTTTATTATCTTAGATAAATAATTTCATTTAAACTCTATCACTAGTTCTATAAATTGTATATTTCTGTATTATTTATTGAGGAAAAATATCTACGGCACGCTTTTGTATTTATGTTCAACACTGTGGACATGGAAAGATACTAAACAGATTATACCATAAATTCAGAATACCGTTTAAAGGTAAAACTTAAACAAATATATTATTACAAAAATTTTAAAAACAAGTCTATTATGTTTTTATTAAAAATGTAAACCAAGGAATTGTTCTATATTCAAAATTAGAAAAGATTTGTTATTACCAAACGAAACAAAAAAAAAAACTAAACTTTTTAAATAAAAAAGTATATAGAACCACAAACTTAAATATACTCCTTCAAGGTTTGTTGGAGACACCAGATTATGTGAACCTTTACAATTAAATGAAAAAATTTTAGTGGTCGTAAATTTATGAAAAATTAATTAATGTGGACTCTATAGTAAATTATTTGGAGTGTTTTGGAGCATTTTTCTTGAACACATTATAGAGAATACATTTACCCCACGATCGGGTTCTGAATATCCGGGACCAGGTTTCGCGTACACTAGGTTAGGTTAGGTTAGGTGGCAGCCCGATATATCAGGCTCACTTAGACTATTCAGTCCATTGTGATACCGCAGTGGTGAACTTCTCTCTTATCACTGAATGCTGCCCGATTCCATGTTAAGCTCAATTGCAAGGTACCTCCTTTTTATAGCCGAGTCCCAACGGCGTTCCACATTGCAGTGAAACCACTTAGAGAAGCTTTGAAACACTCAGAAATGTCACCAGCTGTACTGAACTTTTTGGTGTTCGGTCGAAGTATGAATCGAACCCACGACCTTGTGTATACAAGGCGGGCATGCTAACCATTGCACTACGGTGGCTCGCGTACACTAAAAAAAGTTTAATTGGATCCAAAGATATTGAGTTTCTCTTAAGGATTTGGTATTTTGGATTTTGGTATTGATTTCGGACCAAAGATGCGGCTTCTTTAAAATAAAGACATTTTTTAGCCACTTATCTGACCTTAAATCTAGGATCAATAAAATTAAAATTAAGATTCAGATCTCATTTATCGAACTTTCATTTTCTTTTCGCGGTATATTAATAGAGCTATTCACGTACAAACAAATGCCAGTTTAAAAAACCCAAATTATAGCGTATACCTCAAAGTAAAAAAATGTTTTCTTAATTCCACAAAAAATTTAATCCAAAGATGCTAAATCCCAAAAAATAAGTCTTAGCCTATATTTGAAGCTTTTTTTATCTTAAATCTAAAGATTTAATATTTCAGTAAATTTAAGGACGATTTCTTTAAATCAAAAATGGTGTTTCTTTATTTTAAAGAAAATTGTCGTTAGTTCAAAGACATGCGACTTTAACGGGAGGGACGCAAATTTAAAAAATTTGTGTCCTAAATTTAATGAAAAAAAATTTTTTAAGTAAAGATTATAAACTTTGTTTTAATTAAAATGTCATTATTTTAAAGTAATTTGTCCTTAATATTTTGTAAATTGCGCATCCTAAAATTTAGGTTGCATAATCTTTAATATCACGTACCTAACCTAAAAGTTAGCTTGCATAATCTTTAATATCACGCAAATATTTGTTTTCAATGTATAGACCGAGGGAGCAACGGCGGTGGAATGGTTGACATGCCCACCTTGTATGCAACGGATCATGAGTTTAATCCCAGTTTCGACCACACAACTAACAATTTTTTAGCGGTGGATAACCTCTCTCTCTCTCTCAGTAATGCTGGTGACATTTCTGAATGTATTAAAACTTCTCGCCATAATGTTCAACGCCCTTCGGACTCGGCTATTAAAAGGAAGTCTCTTGTCATTGAGCTAAGCATAAATTCGGGCAGTAGTGAATGAAGATCTACACCTTTGATACCACAATGCACTCAAAAAAAAGTGAACTCCCTATTTCACTAAAGCCAATTTAACTTTCGTTTAGTTCATGGAATTATTATGTTTGGAGAAAGTTTCCTCTACTCTAATAATTTTTTGTGTACGTTAGTTAAATTAACTAAAACCGAGGAAAAAGATGTACACAAATGAAGGAAAAAGATTAACTAAATTCGTGTCTTTTTCAAAATAGTTCAATATTTCTTTAAATGTGTACATTTTACTACAAATGCGTTCATCATGAACTTCGTATGTCACTAAAGAGTTTCTTGCAATTTTGAATTCCAATTTTTTCCTTCAAACTACAAAATGTTCTTTAACAAGTGAAAAAACTTAATTATGTCTAATCAAATTTTACTTATTTTTATGACATCAGCGTGATGTCAGCGTTTGTTACACTGTTTAGTTAAAATTTTCTAAAAATATTCAAAATTTTCTAGAATTAACCGAAATTTTTCTACCTGGTGGGTTCACTGTTTTTTCAGTGTGGGCTTAATTGGCCCAATGAGCCGGAAATATAACGAGCTGTCACTACAGCTACCTAACCTAATAGCTACCTTAACCTAATCTTGTGCACTGAAAAAACAAATACTGTCCTGAGATGAATGATTTCTTCATCTTAAAATACGAGTGTTTTTTTCCTTGTCCAAAAGTTAATACATTTTTCAATTAAGTCGTTTTGTCCTTATAATTAAGTGATTCGACTTAAAAATTAGTATCTGCACATGAAGGGAAATTTTGTTTGACTAAGGTCAACTTGGCTTTAATAATTCTGAAAAATTCTTCAAAATTAATGAAATTGTCTTCAAATTTGTCGTCTGTTTGAATCTTGGCTACAGAGCAAAAATGTGTTCAAAAATAGAACATGTCTTTCAACGATTTATTTTAAAGACGATTTTTACTTGAAACATAACATAATTTCCAAGTCAAAGTGAATTTGGAAATTTAAAGTTTCCTTAACAGGTTTTTAAAGGACTTTGAAAGTTCATGCTCAAAAAGCTCAAAGTTGAAAAAAAAACTACTAAATTCAACTTTGTTTCCTAGTATCAATTTCGCAAAACTAAAATTTGAAGAACAATTTTGTCTTACGTGTTTCCTTACTTGAATTTTCCGCTTCCTTGGCTCGGAAAGACAGAATCTTTGGAACCGGGCAAGCTTTTTTTTTTTTTTTGCATTGGCTAGGAAAGACAGAATAGGTGGAACCGAGCAAGCTTTTTTTTTGCAGTGTGGTGAAAAATTACTGGCCCTTGTCTATCGGATCTAACAGGTTGGCTGATAAGTCCCCGACCTAACAAAGAAAAACACATTTTTTTGTCAAAATTCGTTTATATTATTCAACATAGTTCCCTTCAAAAGCAATACAACGATTATAAAGACCTTCCAATTTTTTGATACCATTTTGGTATGACTCCTTCGGTTTTGTCTCAAAATAGGCCTCAGTTTCGGCGATCACCTCTTCATTGCAGCCAAAGTTTTTCCCTGCGAGCAACCTTTTGAGGTCTGAAAACAAGAAAAGTCGCTGGGGGCCAGATCTGGAGAATACGGTGGGTGGGGAAACAATTCGAAGCCCAATTCATGATTTTTTGCCATCGTTCTCAATGACTTGTGGCACGGTGCGTTGTCATGGTGGAACAACACTTTTTTTTTCTTCTTCATATGGGGCCGTTTTGCCGCGATTTCGACCTTCAAACGCTCCAATAACGCCATATAATAGTCACTGTTGATCTCAAGATAATCGATAAAAATTATTCCATGCGCATCCCAAAAAACAGAGGCCATTACTTTGCCAAAGGACTTTTGAGTCTTTCCACCGCATATTTGGCTCGGAATCAATACCAAAATCCTTATGGGAAGGTCAAAATCTTTGGATTCTAGTAATTTTTTTTTTTTTTTTGAGTGTAGGATGACAAACGCAATTAACATAGGATACCCTGAAAACCTCTACGATATATGCCTGTCAGAAGGCACCTTAGACTTAGTCCTTATATTGAAATATTAGACTTTGTATTTATTTGATATTTTGATATTGTGAATTTATGGTGAACCTAAGCGTGCCTAATTAAAGAGCTATATTGACATCTTTTAAAGCCTACCATTCAATTTGAATATTTGCTGGCGCAAAAATGGTTTGTACTATCAAACTATAGTAATTAAAATATTTATTATTGCTATTATGTTAAATGTTCCTTAAGAATTTTCACAATTTAATTTTTTGCCTTCTCACTTGTAGTGTTTTTTTCTTCTCACAAAATTTCCTTACAACTATATATATATATAGATATTGTTTATATTTTATTAACGACAAAAAAGAATCTACAATCTATATTAATAATTATATTTTCTTCTCTATATATTTATTTTTATAATGTGAAAAATACATAAACTAAAATGTCTTTCTTTTTTTTCTTTTTTGTGTTGTTTCTGTTTCGATTGCTTTTTGCAAAACAATAAAAAAAAAAACAAACAAAAATCAAACAAATTGTGTTGAAACTGCTTCTTCTACTACTACTACTACCTACCTAACTACTTCTACTACTACCTACTTACTACTGTAAATTTTTCTACTGTAACTACAACATAACCAAATAAATCGAAATAAATTTTAAATATCGATAAAATGAAAATTTTTGTAAAATAAATTTCAAAATAATATAAAATCGCCTTGTAATGAGGACTTAACAATCCAATGATGAAAAAAATAATAATAACAAAAAATACAACATCTACAACATCTTCTTCTTGTTACTACTACAACTCCAAAAAAAAATCCAACAACAACAACATCAACTACAACTCTAATAACAACAACATCATCATCTACAACAACAACTACTTCTATCCAACATCAACAACAACTACAACGCATTTAAAATGAGGTAATGTATAAGATAATAATTTTGTTGCCTTTTTTCTATGATTAAAAAAACCCGAATTCACTTTTACCAATTATTTGATGTAACCTGAGTCATAGGCAAATGAAAAAGATTTAGTATATATATATTTAATTATTAAGAATTGTAATATGTATATTTATTTCCTAGCTCGTTGTATTGACTTTTAAGAGAATATCTGTGCGTTTTAGAAGAAAGAATTTGTATTTTTCTTAAAACGTGATCAACAAAGGGTTAGTTATTTTAGCCGAAATGTAAACCATTTGGGAGGAATTATTTTATTTAAATTTTATTGAAATATCATACTTGTATATATAATATGTTCTTTAACAAAAACATATGTCTTTAGTGAGTGTCCAGCATATCATGGAATTATATTGAAAAGGAAACTAAAGGACAGTTCCCTTGTACTCGCGACAAAAGGCAACGCGAAAAGGTGAAAACTAGGACTTTGTATTTTTTGTACATGTACAGTGTTTTGGTCTATAATGATTTATCACATTTATGATCTAATAGGCAGCATTGACTGCTCGCGCTATATTAGAAAAATTTCATTGAACATTTTTCTTTATCTCAGAGGCATTTAGTGAGTCAAGTCTAGATTCGTTTACATTGCAACATTTCTCTGTTTATAGCGCAATAGCAATGCTAATCACATACAAATAAATATCAGTTTAAAAATCCATGTTATAAATTTCTACAGAAATAAAATTTTGACAAAATTTGCTATAGAAATAAAATTTTGACCAAATTTTCTATAGTAATAAAATTTTGACAACATTTTCTATAGAAATAAAATTTTGGCATAATTTTCTATAGAAATAAAATATTGATAAAATTTTCTATGGAAATAAACTTTTGACAAAATTTTCAATTGAAAATTTTGTGTCAAAATTTTCTATAGAAAAAAAATTTTGAAAAAATTTTCTATAGAAATATAAGTTGACAAAATTTTCCAATGAAATTGTGACAAAATTTTCTACAGAAATAAAATTTTCTATAGAAATAAAATTTTTACAAAATTTTCTATAGAAATAAAATTTTTACAAAATTTTATATAAAAATAAAATTTTGACAAAATTTTCTATAGAAATAAAATTGTGACAAAATGTGTTCTAAAGAAATAAAATTTAGACAAAATTTTCTATATTTCTATAACGATTTATTACATTTATGATCTAATAGGCAGATTTGACTGCTCTTGCGATTTTAGAAAAATTTCATTGAACATCATTTTTCTTTATCTCAGGCGAATTTGGTGAGGCACGTCCAGATTCGTTAACATTGCAAATTTTCTCTGTTTATTGTGCAATAGCAATGCTAATCACATACAAATAAATATCAGTTTAAAAATTCATGTTATAAATTTCTATAGAAATAAAGTTTTGACACTTTTTTCTACAGAAATAAAATTTTGACAAAATTTTTATAGATATAAAATTTTGACAAAATTTGCTATAGAGAAAATATATGAGATACTCTTTCTATAGAAATAAAATTTTGGCCAAATTTTCTATAGAAATAAAATTTTGACAAAATTTTCTATAGAAATACAATTTTGACCAAATTTTCTATAGTAATAAAATTTTGACAAAATTTTCTATAGAAATAAAATTTTGGCATAATTTTCTATAGAAATAAAATATTGATAAAATTTTCTATGGAAATAAACTTTTGACTAAATTTTCAATTGAAAAAATTGTGACAAAATTTTCTATAGAAATATAAGTTTGACAAAATTTTTCAATGAAATTGTGAAATTTTCTACAGAAATAAAATTCTCTACAGGAATAAAATTTTTACAAAATTTTCTATAGAAATAAAATTTTTACAAACTTTTCTATAAAAATAAAATTTTGACAAAATTTTCTATAAAAATAAAATTTTGACAAAATTTTCTATAGAAGTAAAATTTTGACAAAATGTGTTCTAACGAAATAAAAGTTAGACAAAATTTTCTATAGAAATAAAATAAAAAAAATACTATAGAAAAAAATTGACAAAGTAGAAATAAAATTTTGACAAAATTATCTTTAATTTTTTTTTTTTTGACAAAATTTTCTATAGAAATAAAACTGTGACCAAATTTTCGATAGAAATAAAATTTTTATATTTTTACAACTTCTCGACTAAGCAGTGGCGATTTAACAAGGAAAATTTTGGTATTTTTACCATTTTTGTCGAAATCAGAAAAACATATATATAGGAGCTATATCTAAATATGACCCGATGTCAACCAAATTTGGCAGGTATAGCTACAATGCTAATTCTACTCCCTGTGCAAAATTTCAACTAAATCGGTGTTAAAAATTCGCATCTGTGTCATATGAGTGTAAATCGGGCGAAAGCTATATATGGGGGATATATCCAAATCTGAACCGATTTCAACCAAATTTGGCACGCTTAGTTACAATGCTAATTCGACTCCCTATACAAATCACATTTCAACTAAATCGGAGCAAAAAATTGCCCTCTGTGGGCAAATGAGTGTAAATCGGGCGAAAGCTATATATGGAAGCTATATCTAAATCTGAACCGATTTTTTCCAAAATCAGTTGGGATCGTCTTTGGGCCGAAACAGTACCCTATACCAAATTTTAGGACAATCGGACTAAAACTGCGAGCTGTACTTTGCACACAAAAATACATCAACAGACAGACAGACAGACGGACATCGCTAAATCGACTCAGAATTTAATTCTAAGCCGATCCGTATACTAAAAGGTTGGTCTATGATTACTCCTTCTTGGCGTTACATACAAATGAACAAACTTATTATACCCTGTACTACAGTAGTGGTAGAGGGTATAAAAATTGCCGAAGTAGAAATAAAATTTTGACAAAATTTTCTATAGAAAAACAAGTTTGACAAAATTTCTATAGAAATAAAATTTTGAAAAATTTTCTGTAGAAATAAAATTTTGACAAATTTACCATAGATATAAAATTTTCACAAAATTTTTTATACAAAAAACATTTTGAAAATTTTGCTATAGAAATAGAATTTAGACAAACTTTTCTACAGAAATAAAATTTTGACAAAGTTTTCTATAGAAATAAAATTTTGACAAAATGTTCTATAGAAATAAAATTTTCTATAGAAATATAAGCTTAACAAAATTTTCTATAGAAAAAAATTTGCCAAAATAGAAATAAGATTTTGACAAAATTTTATATATATATTTTTCTATAGGAATAAAATTTTGACAAAATTTTCTATAGAAATAAAATTTTGAAAAAAAATTCTATAGATATAAAATTTTTACAAAATTTTTTATAGATTTAAAATGTTGTCAAAATTTTCTATAGAAATAAAATTTTGACAAAATTTATCAGATAATCTTTCTGTAAAACTAAAATTTTGACAAAATTTTGTATAGGAATAAAATTTTGACAAAATTTATGAGAGAGTCTCTCAATAGAAATAAATGTTTGACAAAATTTTCTATAGAAATAAACTTTTGACCAAATTTTCTATAGAAATAAAATTTTGACAAAATTTTCTATAGAAATAAAATTTCGCCATACTTTTCTATAGAAATAAAATATTGATACAATTTTCTACGGAAATAAACTTTTGACAAAATTTTCAATTGAAAAAATTATGACAAAATTTTCTATAGAAATAAAATTTTGAAAAAATTTTCTATAGAAATATAAGTTTGATAAAATTTTTCGACGAAATTGTGACAAAATTTTCTACAGAAATAAAATTTTCTACAAGAATAAAATTTTTACAAAATTTTCTATAGAAATAAATTTTTTTTTAATTTTCTATAAAAATATAATTTTGACAAAATTTTCTATAGAAATAAAATTTTGACAAAATGTGTTCTACAGAAATAAAATTTATACCAAATTTTCTATAGAAATAAAATAAAAAAAAACAAAAATACTATAGAAAAAAATTGCCAAAGTAGAAATAAGACTTTGACAAAATTTTCTATAGAAAAAAAACTGTGACCCAATTTTCGATAGAAATAAAATTTTGACAAAATTTCTATAGATATAAAATTATTAAAAAATTTTCTATAGATTTAAAATTTTGGCAAAATTTTCTATAGAAATAAAATTTTTAAAAGAAAAGAAATAAAATTTTCTACAGTAACAAAATTTCCTATAGAGATAAAATTTTGGGAATATTTTCTATAGAAACAAAGTTTTGACAATTCTTTTATAGAAATAAATTTTTTTGACAAAAGTTTCTAAAAAATAAAATTTGTTTCACAAACTTTTCTAAAAAATAGAATAGAAATAAAATTTAAAAAAATATTACTATAGAAAAAAATTGCCGAAGTGGAAATAAAATTTTGACAACATTTTCTATAGAAAAAAAAGTTTGACAAAATTTCTATAGAAATAAAATTTTGAAAAATTTTCTGTAGAAAAAAATTGTGACAAATAAAATTTTTACAAAATATTCTATAGGAATAAAATTTTGGCAAAATGTTCTATAGAAATAAAATTTTGACAAAATTTTCTATAGAAATAAAATTTTGGCAAAATTTTCTATAGAAATAAAATTTTGACAAAATGTTCTATCGAAATAAAATTTTGAAAAAAAATTTCTATATAAATAAAATCTTAACAAAATGTTCTATAGAAAAAAATTTGCCAAAATAGAAATAAGATTTTGACAAAATTTTATATAGAAATAAATTTTTCTATGGGAATAAAATTTTCACAAAATTTTCTATAGAAATAAAATTTTGAGAAAATTTCTATAAATATAAAATTTTTAAAAAAATTTCTATGGATTTAAAATTTTGTCAAAATTTTTTAAAAAAATAACATTAAAAAAAAAATAAAATTTTCTATAGGAATAAAATTTCCTATAGAGATAAAATTTTGAGAATATTTTCCGTAGAAATAAAGTTTTGACAATTCCTTTTTAGAAATAAAATTTTTTTGACTAAATTTTCTAAAAAATAAAATTTTGACAAAATTTTCTGTAAAATAAAATTTTGGCAAAATTTTCTATTGATTACTATTTTGACACAAATTTCTATAGAAATAAAATTTTGACAAAACAGTATTTTAACAAAATATTCTATAGAAATAAAATTTTGACAATTTAGTTAAATTTTCACACGAGGTACTTCATTCTTCCTAAAACTTTACTTTTGTTTGTGCCTAAGACCATATAACACTAAAAGGGTTGTTTGAAGATCCAAAGTAACCCATCATTTTTAAACTATAATTTACGTCAAAAGAATATATTTTATAAAGGTTATATACACTATGTGCATTGGGAATAGTTGTTACTAGAAAAGCCCATTTGTTTAGTCCCGATTCATGAAAAAATGCTACATATCCATTGAACATTTTCGTAAAAGGGTTAGGGTTAATCCTGGATTCTAAAGTACGTAGTCTTTGTAATCTTAGTTTTTTTTTTCTTTTTCCAGAAACCTCAATTTACTTCATGAGATAATCTTGTAAAAAGAAACTCTTCCAATTGACAATATGCAAGGTTGTTAAGGTAGAAAATATATGACAACACTTACTTATAGAGATGATAACAAAAGCACCATAAACGTATGGTGGTTATGATATGTGAAATAGCATGTCCATAAAAAAGGGATGAAATTTGCAATATCTTCAATAAGTTTTGGGGGTATGGAAACCCCTTTTTTGCTCCAGTAAAATTATATTGAAATTTCACAGTGCTACAGTTCTTCAATTTTGTATTGTTTTTAGGTGGCGTGAAAGTGTTTCGACTTCGATTGCTCAAAAGGTATCACGATATTTGTTTGGGAAATTTATTTTATTTTTATCATCTTTTCTTTGCAATTTGTATTTATGTTCTTATTTCTGAGCCACACCACAATTCGGAAGAGGCCTAAGGAAAGAAAAAAAACCAACATAAATTGTGTTTTATGTTTATTACCTTTTTTAGGCTTTGCCACACGCAATGCCTCCAGCATTCATACTCCAGTTTGGAAAATTCTGGCATTTTGTCGGCAAGACGAAAATTATTGAAACTTTTGTCCTTATTTTGGAGCTGCTCCAATAAATGCTATTGACTTTTTGGTTTATGGTCTCCATCTAAAATAAAAGTTTTTCCTTTTCTGTTTTTTTTATAATGGCGATGAAGTATAACGAGTGAGAGCGGGGAGGGAAGAATGATTTTACTGGTGTTCTTGTGCGTGTGTGAGGTGGCAGGGGGGGAAATTACCAATATGTGAACCATAAAAATACTGTGGATATATTCATTTATTTTCAAATTATCCCCACCTCCTTCCCTACCACCATCCGAAAATTTTCACTCTGCGACATTTGTTTTCAATTTATTTTTTTCTTTTCTTTCTCATCTGTGCTTTTTGTTTTTTTTTGTGCCATAATTTAATTGTTATTGGTATGGAGTTAGAGGTTAGAAAATAAAAAGTTTGAATACCAAATGTTGTGGAGAATTTTTTGTTTCTTTTGTTTTTTGTTCATATTTCCTTAGGGTCACATCTATATTACCATCCAATTATAGCCTTTGGCTTCGAAGCTTATGTTTACGGTCACTCCCTTGACACTCTAAATTCCATTTTCAACTTTTATTGTTTGATTAGCAAAAAAAAAACGAAAATGAGCTTCAGCACCCATGAGTTTGTACGAGTAAATTATTCTTGATATTTAGTATATATTAGATTTCTTTTTTTTTTCAAAAGTTTGGAAATGAAATAAAATACATATGGTGAATGAATTTCAACAACTAAACTTTAGCTATATTTTGATTAGAAATTTCTAGAAATATATTTTTTTAACAGTGTTCACAATTGTGTTAGTCATTAGGCCCTTACTATATTGGTCTTAAAGTAGTTATTCCAGATCGATCGTACCCAAAATTTTTATACACAGAAAAAAAAATATCACCCAAATATTTCCAATTAAAAATTTGATTGAAATTGAAAATGTTTTCAACTAATACAATTACTTAATACAATTCATTTTTAAACAAACTCGGAAGACTAAGTCAGTTAAAAAAAGTAAGGGTTTTTTTTTTAATTTTTTTATTAAAATTTATTTCAATAAATTTTTTAATACGTTTTTACGTTTTTAATTCAAAAAATTGAGTTTTGCAAATAACATCAATTAAATCTCTAATTGAATCAAATAAAAAATTTATTGAAATTTTCAAATTTAATCAATAAATTTTTTAATCAAATATTTTTTTATACCCAATTAAAACTTTGATTTATACTATCATTTTCATGATTGAAGACATTTCAATTAAAACACAAATTGGATCAATAAATTTCGTGATTGAATCAGAAAAAATTAAGTTGTAATTAATGAAGTTCGGATGGTATAGCATATGGACCATATCGGACTACTTCAATATATAGACCTCATGTAAACCGCTCCCCAGATTTGATTTCTGAAGTCTCTTGAAAGAGCAAATCTCATCCGATCCGGTTGAAATTTGGTACGCAATGTTTGTATATGCCCTACAACAACCATTAGAAAATTCATCAATATTGGTCCATAATTATATATAACCCTGCAAATAAACCGATCCCCAGATTTGCAAACTACCGAGCAAACTAAGTATATTCCTCCAAGCAACCGTGCAAAAATGTTGTCCTTCCCAGTTCATAATTATATATAGCTTCTGACCCCCCCAAAGGTTTAAATTGGGAAGCCTCATGAACAAACAAATTTCATCTGATCTAGTAGAAATTTGACCCTCTAATTCTAATGCGAAAATTGGTTCACATCGGTTGGTAATTATTTATAGACTCTGCTACATAAAATGATCAAGAATTAAAGAGCCTTATGTAGGTATTCAATCTTCCTTTTTCATCTAATATAGACAATTTTAAAAAGATTTAATAGACCTTGTAACATAACCCAAGTAATTCGATTGTGGATCACACTCTTTAGTAGAACTTTGTACGCAATCCATGGTGAAGGGTACATAAGATTCGGCTGAACTTTCGGCCGTATTGACTTGTTTTCATACCCTCCCCCATTCCGTTTGTAACACATCAAAATATTGCCCTAAGACCCCATAAAGTATATATATTCTTGGTCGTGGTGAAATTCTGAGTCGATCTAAGCATTTCCGTCCGTCTGTTGAAATCACGCTAGCTTCCGAACGAAATAAGCTATCGACTTGAAACTTGGCACAAGTAGTTTTTAGCGATGTAGGTCGGATGGTATTAAAAATGGGCCATATCGGTCCACTTTTACGTATAGCCCCCATATAAGGGGACCCTCAGATTTGGCTTGTGGAGCCTCTAACTGAACCATATTTCATCCGATCCGGCTGAAATTTGGTATATGGTGTTGGTATATGGTCTCTAACAACCATGCAAAAATTGGTCCACATCGGTCCATAATTATATATAGCCCCCATATAAACCGATCCCCAGATTTGGCTTGCAGAGCCTCAAAGATCAGCAAATTTCATCCGATCAGGCTGAAATTTGCTAGATGATGTTGGTATATGGTCTCTAACAACCGTGCAAAAATTGGTCCATATCGGTCCTTAATTATATATAGCCCCCATATAAACCGATACCCAGATTTGGCTTGTGGAGCCTCTAAGAGAAGCATATTTCATCCGATACGGCTGAAATTTGGTACATGGTGTTGGTATATGGTCTCTAACAATCATGCAAAAATTGGTCCACATCGGTCCATAATTATATATAGCCCCCATATAAACCGATCCCCAGATTTGGCTTGCGGAGCCTCAAAGAGAAGCAAATTTCATCCGATCCGGTTGTAATTTTGAACATGGTGTTAGTATATGATCTTTAACAACCGTGCCAGAATTGGTCCATATCGGTCCATAATTATATATAGCCCCCATATAAAACGTTCTCCAGATTTGACCTCCGGAGCCTCTTGGAGGAGCAAAATTCATCCGATCCGGTTCAAATTAGGAACGTGGTGTTAGTATATGGTCGCTAACAACCATACCAAAATTGGTCCAATCACACAAAAATTGGTCCATATCGGTTCATAATCATGGTTGCCACTAGAGCTAAAAATAATCTACCAAATTTTTATTTCTATAGGAAATTTTGTCAAAATTTTATTTATATAGAAAATTTTGTCAAAATTTTATTTCTAGAGAAAATTTTGTTAAAATTTTATTCGGTTCATAATAAAATTTTCACCATTGTCAAAATTTTATTTCTATAGAAAATTTTGTTAAAATTTTATTTCTATAGAAAATTTTGTTCAAATTTTATTCGGTTCATAATCATGGTTGCCACTCGAGCCAAAAATAATCTACCAAGATTTTATTTCTATAGAATATTTTGTCAAAAGTTTATTTCTATAGAAAATTTTGTTAAAATTTTATTTCTGTAGAAATTTTTGTCAAAATTTTCTTTCTATAGAAAATTTTGTCAAAATTTTTATTTCTATAGAAAATTTTGTGAAAATTTTATTTCCATAGAAAATTTTGTTAAAATTTTATTTCTGTAGAAAATTTTGTCAAAATTTTATGTCTACTTTGTCAAACTGAATTATATACGTATTGGATCGATCTTTTTTGATTTAATATATACCACGTATGGACTTACATACAAGTTAGAAGATGGTGTTAGGAGGTTTTAAGATACCAAGCGTTACCGCAACTTAAGTAATTCGATTGTGGATGGCAATGTTTAGAAGAAGTTTCTATGCAATCCATGATGGAGGGTACATAAGCTTCGGCCTGGCCGAACTTACGGCCGTATATACTTGTTTTTTTTTTTTTTTAATAAAACAAAAATTAAATTTTGAATGGACTTTGTAGATTTACACTCACATTCCTAGGGTTGAAGCATTTTCACTTAAAAATTAAATGCATTCGTGATTTTTTTTTTTTTTAACATTAAACATTTTCTTAAATATAACACTACGACTAGTTCTTTATGCGAAGACTAACTTGTAGTTACGAAGACTGAAGAAAAATATTATATTGTTCTGTGCATAAAAGAAAACTCTTCCTTTAGTGTAACTCTAAAACCTTTGCCATTCTCATAGTCTTCAACCATGCGGTGAGGTAAGGTATTTACCACCGTATCACAGCATATTGGTAGTTGTAAAAATGACAAAGTTTTATACAATTTAATCAAATAGTTTATAGTCTTATAATTAAATATAAATTTGGCCAGTTTCCAAATACATATATTGTTATAGTTTTTTTTTTTTAATTTCTATTCGCTAAAGTGCAATTAAGTTAAATTTTTTTCGCTTTTTAATTCCTTTCATAACTCTCAATTTCAGCTGCTACTAAATTTTCGTTTTTTTTGTTGTTTCTATGTCATGGAAAATTTTGCTATAAATCTAAATAAATTATACTATGAATAATAAATTGCAATTAACTTAATTTCATTTAGACATAGATGCGATGTGATGTTAATTGTTATTTATTTAAATGTTTATTTATATTTGGCTACACTATCTCCTGAGGATATATTTTTGCAATGGACCATTGCTCATTTGTGATTGTTATTTTGGAGGTATTAGGTAGGCTTATTTAAACCCATTCCCAACATATCTGTAAGTATCCATGACAATAACGGAAAAAGGATTTGAAAGGGTCACATAAATAAAACTGAGGAAGAAGGAGTATAAGCTAACACTATTTAATATTTACATATACTTAAGGCTATTTACGGAAACGGAAAGCACACTCACACACACCGAATGTATGTGTTTGTGAAAAAAAAAAAACACACTCCATGTAAGAATGCAAACAAATTTAAATAAACGATTCGAAAGGAAATCATTTTATTTATTACAAGATTTACATTCTCTCATCACAGCGATCTCCTTTAGCATGGCTTTGAATCCCAAACTATGTTCTAGGAAATGATTGCTGCGATGCCAAGTGAAGATATATGTTTTCCTTTTAGTTACCATACGAAACACTAAACCGTAAGAGCGCCATTGGACCATGTAGGATTAATTTTATTTTCAAATAAAACCTCACCATTTATTGACCAGGCAAAAGGACAAATCACTATCCTTGCCATTAGCACATAAATGTTTTTGAGCTGTTGGCATGGGTGGGGGGAGGGGTGGCATATTGATTGGCTATACAAATAAATAAAAGATTTATCATTATCCAAATTAAAAGAGATTGAAAAAAAGAGGGAGAAAAACGGAATATTCAATTGACACAAACCCAAGGAAGGAGTTTTTGTTTGTCTTCGATTTAGTAGCAGCAGCAGCTCATAAAAGCTTTGTTAAATGCAAATGACACCAATGCCACTACTATTAATGAAGTTTGAGTTAATTCAATTTCTCTTGAATTTTCCATTTCTTATTAGAGAAAGGACACAATAATTTCCTGCTGTCCCCAGCAAACTCCTTTACAAAACAGAAATTAAGGGATGTGGAAAAGTTGTTAAGCGAGGGTAACTCAGTCATTTAACTTTGTCAAGAAGAGCTAGGATAGTAGTGAAAGAATACCTTCTGGGTATTCTGGGTAGTTCGGTCCATAAATTGGACAAAAAATAAACAGATGGTAACAAATACCAGTATCCAAGTCCACAACCAGATTTTATCGAAATCCATGCCGCAGTGGTGGAAATCATTTCTATACAAATAAAATTTCTATATAAATAAAATTTTAACAACATTTTCTATATAGAAATAAAATTTTGCCAAAAATTTTGTACAGAAATAAAAATTTAACAAATTGTATAGATACAAAATTATGCAAAAATTTTGCATAGGAAGACAATTTAGTAAAAATTTTATATAGAAATAACATTTTGCTATAACTTTATATAGAATTAAAATTTTGATAAAAATTTTCTAAAGAAATACTATTTTGACAAAATTTTCTAAAGAAATAAAATTTTGACAAAATCTTCTAAAGAAATAAAATGTTGACAAAGTTTTCTACATAGATAACATTTTGTCAAAATTTTCTACAGAATTAAAATGTTGTCAACATTTTCTGGAGAAATAAAATTTTGTCAAAATTTTCAGGAGAAATAAAATTTTGTCAAAATTTTTTATAGTAATAAAATTTTGTCAAAATTTTCTATAGAAATAAAATTTTTTATAGAAAAAAAAAATTGACAAAAATTTCTACAGAAATAAAACTCTGACAAAATTTTCTACAGAAATAAAATTCTGACAAAATTTGAAAGCTAAAACTTGTTTGAAAAAGTTTTAACTTTTAAATGATATCAATTTAATTTGGGTAAATGGTCCTCTGGTACGAATTTTGGTTCAATATTGGAAAAATGTTGGTCCAAAATAAGAATTCAGTGCGGCAACGCACTGCTTTTGGGGCATTTTGAAAAATAAAGTTGGTACTAAACCAAAAAACATACCAAAGTGTCTATCATCTCCGGAGGGAGCTTCGGTGGTAAATGGCAATGATGCCGCAAAGGCATCGTCCAACATCGTGCTTTCTTCTCGACCGTTTGAAGCATATTATTCGTGCCTCGGATATTGATTTCGAGCAAATGTAAACTCATTATAAAACCTTTTGCTAGGAACAATAAATAAAGTTAAAAATATAGCACATTACTTTGTGTCATTAAATATCAGCCATCATGTATTTTGTCCTAGGTCATCACATCCACGGTTGCCACAGTTGGCAACATTCTACCTATAATGGTAGATTTTTTTTCTATTTGGTAGATTGGTAGAATTCTTTATGTTTTGGTAGATTTTGCAAAATATTCCTTACCACCTAAGAGACACTATAATTTTTTATAGAAACACAAATTTGACAAAATTTACTTTAAAAATATAATCTCGACCAAAATTTCTATAAAAATAAAATTTTCACAAAATTTTCTATAGAAAAAAATTTACAAAATTCTCTATATAAATATATAAATAATATAGAAATAAAGCTCTGACATAATTTTCTATAGAAATAAAATTTAGAAAAAATTTTCTATAGCGATAAATTTTGACAACATTTTCTATAGCGATAATATTATGACAAAATTTTCTATAGAAATAAAATTTTGACGAAATTTTATATAGAAATAAAATTTGGACAAAATTTTCTATAGAAATAAAATTTTGACAAAAAGTTTTTAACGAACTAAAACTTTGACAAAATTTTCTATAGATATAAAATTTTGACAACATTTTCTATAGCGATAATTTTTGACAAAATTTTCTATAGAAATAAAATTTTGACAAAATTTTCTATAGAAATAAAATTTTGACAAAATTTTCTATAGAAATAAAATTTTGACAAAATTTTCTATAGAAATAAAATTTTGACAAAATTTTCTATAGAAATAAAATTTTGACAAAAATTTTTTAACGAAATAAAATTTTGACAAAATTTTATATAGAAATAAAATTTTGACAAAACTTTCTAACGAAATAAAATTTTGACAAAACTTTCTAACGAAATAAAACTTTGGCAAAATTTTCTATAGAAATAACATTTTTACAAAATTTTCTATAGAAATAAATTTTTAACAAAATCTTCTATAGAAATAAATTTTTGACAAAATTTTCTATAGGAATAAAATTTTGACAAAATTTTCTATAGAAATAAAATTTTGACAAAATTTTGACAAAATTTTCTATAGAAATAAAATTTTGACAAAATTTTCTATAGAAATAACATTTTCCATAGAAATAAAATTTTGACAAAATTTTCTATAGAAATAAAATTTTGACAAAATTTTCTATAGGAATATAATTTTGAGAAAATTTTCTAATGTAATAAAACTTTGACAAAATTTTCTAAAATAAAATTTTGACAAAATTTTCTAAAGAAATAAAATTTTATATAGAAATAAAATTTTGACAAAATTTTCTATAGAAATAACCAAATAAATTTGACAAACATTCTTTTCCTCTGTTGGTTAAGCTACACTTGTAGTTTAGTCAATGCATGGTTTTAAGCTGAAAGCACAACACAACAACAATGCTGAAATAACATTTTGACAAAATTTTCTATAGAAATAACATTTTGACAAAATTTTCTAAAGAAATAAAATTTTGACACAATTTTCTATAGAAATAAAATTTTTACAAAATTTTCTATAGAAATAAAATTTTGACAAAATTTTGTAAAGAAATAAAATTTTATATAGAAATAAAATTTTGACAAAATTTTCTATATATTATATAGAAATAAAATTTTGACAAAATTTTCTATAGAAATAAAATTTTGACAAAATTTTCTATAGAAATAAAATTTTGACAAAATTTTCTATAGAAATAACATTTTGACGAAGTTTTTCTATAGAAATAAAATTTTGACACAATTTTCTAAAGAAATAAAATTTTTACACAATTTTCTATAGAAAGAAAATTTTGACAAAATTTTCTACATAAATAAAATTTTGACAAAATTTTTTAAAGCAGTAACATTTTGACACAATTTTCTATAGAAATAAAATTTTAATACAATTTTTTTTTTTTAAATAAAATTTTGACAAAATTGTATCCCCAAATGATCCCATTTCATTTCCATTCCCACATTTGTATTCCGTCTTCTTAAATTTATTTCTATTCTAACATAAAATGAACTATCTATGAAAGAAGTACTGGTACTGAGAAAGAAAAAAAACGCTAAAGAATGTTATATTAGAAGTAAGAGCCAACTGACAAGAACATACCGAAAAGTACGTCGATGTTTATATGAATTTTTTACTACTATTCACTAGAGAAGGCCAACGGTCCTAACCCTCAATAAGATTGCCAGTAGGGAAAAAAATACAGTTGTAATGTCATCTAGAGATTAAATTTTCAACAACGTTATTGAAGATTTTATGAAGTATTTTTGGCAAACAACTAACGAGCACTTTCATGAAGTAGCATTAATTTCTAATTAAAGATCGTAGTGCAGAGAACTTTAATGTCAAATTTTAAGTGGAAACGTTGGAACATTTCAACAATAAAGGCAAATGAAAATTTTGTGATATCTAATAGCAATGGCCAAAGTGGGGGAAACATTATGGCCGACCAAATGAGATTGACAAATGGCTTCTGGATCTTCAAGAATTCCTTTTGGAAGACCAACTTATATGGGAGCTACTAAGAGATTTTTACAGACTTTTCCCCATCTGTTTGATATGTAGAGCATTAAAAATCGATGGACTTGGAATTTTATGCAAAAGGCAGTATGGAATAGTCAGCAATTGGCAATTTTCCCCACTGGTTTCTGTCTTTCATTTGTCACTACATTCGCTCCATTTGAAGCCACTCTAGAAGTTTTGTGCTTTGACAGTTGGACATTTAACCAGATATAAGACAACGATATAACAGATATTTCCACTTAACACAAATGAAAGTATTTTTCTTTATTTTATTTCGCCTGTTTTCTATAGAAAAACTATCAAGGGTTGCAAGTGTTTGTTTACATGTATATCTATGCGTATACGAGTATATGTAAGTTTTAGTATAAATGTACGCGCGTGTATGTGTGTGTAATAAAAATGGGAAGAGCTTCGCAAAAAAAATTGAACTTTTTCTTACTTGGAATCAAGTCAGAAACACATCAAATAATACCTAAAGTTTCGTCCGTATGGTGCTAGTCCATACAAACACAGGGACTTGATATGAAAACAATTTCGGGTAGAGTTGCCAATTTGATATTTTATATTTATTCGTACACCCATAGAATAGAAAATTATGAACGGTGTGGACGTTTCAAAATGCTCCGTTGATGAAAGTGAATCAAGACAAAGGTGGTGTCAAACGGAGAACAGACGGTGTCAATCTGACAATGATAAAATGGCCATTAAGAGCTATACTTTTTTGCATCCTAAGAATTTTCGTTGAATCACTTTTGCTACTCTGATTGAGGTATCTCCACAACATGTATTCCGAACGCATCAACCGCTCTTCAGGCGTTGAAAAACTTTGACCTCTTTATTTTATTTTTGACGAACGGGAATACAGTGGATATCCCATAAAATCGATGTTTTTAGTGCTCAAAAATACAATTGTTTGAACTGATTTGTGAAAGCTACAATTGTGGTGATAAAGAGTGGTCCGTCTTCGGCGGTTGGTTTGCCCCATTTTTTGGAAGACAACTGGCATACAAATAGTTGTGTACAACTCAGAATGGACTGTTTTGCATTGTTCTAGAGCTGAGAATGCGATATGTCCAGTTTTCCGGTGAATAAAGCGATCATTTGCTTGGAAGTGCATTATTCAACCGTCGAACGAAACGGACGTGTTTCTTAATAGCGGATAAACTCATCGTAATAGGTACCTACTAAGAGTGTGGTGGGATATTAAGCCACCATGCAGCGAAATACAAAGTCATCCACTGGGTTGCTAACTTCAGGGCCCAGTGGATGGGTATCGACTGGAGTTATAAATTTGGGCAATGACCAAGAGTTAGGTCCACTTAGTCGACCTGTAGACGTGTCGTCAGGTGGCGACACTTTGCAAGTCGTACTTTTTCTAAGGTAACGACATCAAAAGGATGTAATCCCTCACGAAAGAGATTCAAGGAACGCAGAAATGCTTTGTTTATCCTAAAGAAGTTAGGATCAGTCGACCCAAGCACGACCCAAGCTGTCGGCTAAACAAAGCGATTCCTTAAAATGGGCTCAAGGAATTCTTGAGGCTGGAAAAAGGGAACGACCACCGGATGAGCTGCCATCCTCCAAAAGGGATCAAAGATCGTTTGCCTCAGTTGCTAAAGACAGCCTTGTGATGGCTATCATTAATAAAGCAGCACTGGACGGTATGGTTCCAAAGAAAAAATGGGGGGGGGGGGGGGGAATTAAGAATGCTCTGTCTGTCGTCTACTCACATGTGCTGGAAAAGTTTCCCGGTCCAGATCCTCGACACCAAGAGGCTGGTTGGTATCAAGGACGATTTAAGCTAGTCGAAGTACATGGTTGAACCATGTACTGGCGGTGCCACAGTTGCTCAGCGGTCGTTTCCTGTCGAGGAAATTGTAACGCAAACTAGAATAAGATGGGCGCTAAATAGCTTTGGACCATTCAAATCCCCCGGACCTGATGGAATTACTCCGGCGGAGTTACAAGCTGTAACTGACAAAATTATCCCCTCGTTGTCGGCGATATATAAAGGATGTATCAACTTATCATATATTAAGACTCTGGAGAGGATGATAGATATTTATCTTAGAACTAGCATCGATTCAAGTTTGTTCTCGAAACGACAGCATGCATACTCGAAGGGCAGGTCTACTGAGACCGCACTACATGAACTAGTCAGCTTTATTGAAAGCTCACTATCTGTCAAAGAATACACAATCGTGGCGTTTCTAGACATCGAAGGGGCGTTCAATAATGTCCATCCGAGCTCCATATTAAATGGACTGACAACTCTGAATGTTGATCCATGTATACTCAGGCTGTTAGACGAACTGCTAATGAAGAGACGTATTTCAGCCACACTAGGACAAGCAAACATACAAAGGTATGTGAACAGAGGCACTCCCCAAGGAGGAGTTCTATCACCTCTTCCTTGGAATGTTGCTAAAAATAACCTTCTGGTTACTCTAGAAAAAGAAAGGATATAAGTAGTGGCATACGCAGATGATGTGGCTCTGGCAGTCAGGGGAAAATTCCCATCCACAATCAGAGATATTATTCAGAGGGCCCTCCGGATGATTGAGAAATGGGCGAAAGACAATGGTCTTGGGGTAAATCCTGAAAAGACAGAATTAGTCATGTACTGCAAAGATCGCAAAATTCCCACGGTTAAGCCCATATCCTTAGGGAGTATTGAAATTCCCTTTGGTGAGTGTGCAAAATACATTGGCGTTATTTTGGACAAGAAGCTGAACTTTAAGCTTAATATTGAAGAAAGGGCGAGAAAAGCAACGGTAGCTTTGTACTCGTGCAAAAAGGCAATAGGAAAAAAGTGGGGACTAAAATCAAAAATTATGCATTGGCAGTGGTTAGACCTATAATGCTATATGGTGTTGTAGTCTGGTGGCCGGCACTTCAGAAACCGACTTGTTTAGATAAAGTTCAGCGTATGGCGTGTTTGTGTATTTCAGGCGCATTCAGCAAGACAGGAACAAATTCCTTTAATGTCATGCTGCATCTATTGCCTTTAGACATTTTGGCCAAACAGTCAGCTGCAACAACGGCTGTGCAGTTGCGCGAGCTATCGCTGTGGTCGGAAAAAATGTACGGTCCTCAAAATAATGCCAGATGTGCCTAACGTAGTGGATTACACTTTGGCGAGTCCACTTTTCGACAAAAAGTTTGAGACTCTAATTCCCAACAGTGAGGCGTGGTGCACACAGACCCCGGGGAATAAAGAATATATAGATTTCTTCACTGATGGCTCCAAATTGTATGGACAAGTGGGGTTCGGAGTATATTCTAATGATCTGGAACTTCGAATAGCGAAAAGATTACCTAATCACTGTAGTGTTTTTCAGGCTGAAATATTAGCAATAAGAGAGGTGGCGAATTGGCAGAGAAGTAATATTCCAAAAAATGTGGGCATTAATATATACTCAGACAGTCAACCTGCAATAAAATCCTTGGACTCTGTGTTCCTCAACTCGAAAACGGCCATCGACTGCCGCAAATCTCTCAATGAGATGGCTGAGCAGTACAATATTCACCTAATATGGGTGTCTGGCCATAGGAACATACCGGGGAACTGCGAAGCGGATGAGTTGGCAAGGCTAGGGACTACCTTACATATTCAAGGGGAACTGGAATCTGTTGGTATGCCTCTGGCCACCTGCAAGCTCTTACTGCGTGAGAAGGCTGTTATGATGGCAAACGTTCGATGGGAGAATTGCAAGGGTTGTAACGACACCAAGCAAATATGGCCCCATTTCAACTTAAACCGCACACTAGATATGCTAACGTTCTCGAGGCGTCAGATATCACTCCTGATATCTGCTATAACGGGTCGCTGCCTGATAGGCGATTTTGCAAAACTATTGGCGTGATGTATAATGACTATTGTATGAGCTGTCATGATGCGGAGGAAAAAGAATCAATTAAACACCTCTTGTGTGAGTGTTCTGCATTTTGTGTAAGGCGCAAGCAACTTTTAGGAGCATATAGCTTCAGATTGCTGGCGGATCTGGAAAACTTAACTTAAGCAGTCTGCTAATGTTTTTGGAACAATCTGGTTGGTTCAGCGAAGAAAAATAATCGAGAAGGTTCAGCGGTTAAAACTAGAAGTGCCCATATGTAATAGGTACTTTTAGTTAACGTGGTATCACAATGGACTGAATAGTCTAAGTGAGCCTGAATCTTAATCGGGCTGCCACTTTAACCTAACCTAACCTTGGAAGTGCAACAAAAATTGATCGCGCACGAAGATCTATTTTTGTTGGATTTGTCTCATCTTGAAACAATCATACAGTTGACTACTCTTTCAGGCTCATACGTGTAAATCTACGAATCATCATTTGGCACGTTGTCATAGACGTAGAAATAAAATTTTGACAAAATTTTCTATAGCGATAAAGTTTTGACAAAATTTTCTATAACAATAACATTTGGACAAAATTTTCTATAGAAATAAAAATTTGACAAAATTTTCTACAGAAATAAAATTTTGACAAAATTTTCTATAGAAATAAAAATTTGACATAATTTTCTATAAAAATAAAATTTTGACAAAATTTTCTATAGAAATAAAATTTTGACAAAATTTTCTATAGCGATAAAGTTTTGACAAAATTTTCTATAGAAATAATATTTTGACGAAATTTTCTATAGAAATAAAGTTTTGACAAAATTTTCTATAGAAATAAAATTTTGATAAAATTTTCTATAGAAATAAAATGTTAACAAAATTTTCTATAGAAATAAAATTTTGACGAAATTTTCTATAGAAATAAAATTTTGACAAAATTTTCCATAGAAATAAAATTTTGACAAAATTTTCTATAGAAATAAAGTGTTGACAGAATTTTCTATATAAATAAAATTTTGACAAAATTTTCTATAGAAATAACATTTTGAAAAAATTTTCTATAGAAATAAAATTTTGACAAAATTTTCTATAGAAATAAAATTTTGACAAAATTTTCTATAGAAATAAAATTGTGACAAAATTTTCAATAGAAATAAAATTTTGACAAAATTTTCTATAGAAATAAAATTTTGACGAAATTTTCTATAGCGATAATATTTTGACAAAATTTTCTATAGAAATAACTGTTTGACAAAATTTTCCATAGAAATAAAATTTTGACAAAATTTTCTATAGAAATAAAATTTTGACAAAATTTTCTATAGAAATAAAATTTTGACAAAATTTTCTATAGAAATAATATTTGGAAAAAATTTTCTATAGAAATAATATTTTGAAAAAAATTTCTATAGAAATAAAATTTTGACAAAATTTTCTATAGAAATAAAATTTTGACAAAATTTTCTATAGAAATAAAATGTTGACGAAATTTTCCATAGAAATAAAATTTTGACAAAATTTTCTATAAAAATAAAATTGTGACAAAAATTTCAATAGAAATTAAATTTTGACAAAATTTTCTATAGAAATAAAATTTTGACAAAATTTTCTATAGAAATAAAATTTTGACAAAATTTTCTATAGCGATAATATTTTGACAAAATTTTCTATAGAAATAAAATTTTGACAAAATTTTCTATAGAAATAAAATGTTGACGAAATTTTCCATAGAAATAAAATTTTGACAAAATTTTCTATAGAAATAAAATTGTGACAAAATTTTCAATAGAAATAAAATTTTGACAAAATGTTCTATAGAAATAAAATTTTGACAAAATTTTCTATAGAAATAAAATTTTGACAAAATTTTCTATAGCGATAATATTTTGACAAAATTTTCCATAGAAATAAAATTTTGACAAAATTTTCCATAGAAATAAAATTTGGACAACATTTTCTATAGAAATAAAATTGTGACAAATTTTTCAATAGAAATAAAATTTTGACGAAATTTTCTATAGCGATAATATTTTGACGAAATTTTCTATAGCGATAATATTTTGACAAAATTTTCTGTTGAAATAACATTTTGGCAAAATTTTCTATAGAAATAAAATTTTGACAAAATTTTCTATAGAAATAAAATTTTAACAAAATTTTCTATAGAAATAAATTTTTTACAAAATTTTCTATAGAAATAAAATGTTGACAAAATTTTCTATAGAAATAAAGTGTTGACAAAATTTTCTATAGAAATAAAATTTTGACAAAATTTTCTATAGAAATAACATTTTGAAAAAAAAAAATGCTGTAGAAAAAAAATTTTACAAAATGTCATAGATATTTTTCCACGCACCGCGATCATATTTTTAGAGCATTTCTTTCAAGCAATCAAGGCGAGCCTTTTTTGAGCGATAAACGCACGCAAATAGTTACGATTTAATTACAATTTTTGGCGAGATGAATCTACACTGAATCTATGAAATTGCTGTAAACAACACGTTCGTATTTCAAAAAGTTCTGAGTACCTATGGTATAACCTCAAAAATGTAAAGCTTTACGATAAAGCTGTCACTTGGTCGATTTCAACACTAAGGTTTACCAATTCTGAAATATAAATGCAAACATCGTACTTGATTTGATCAATTATGAAAGTTCACTACCAAAGATGACTCACAAAATCGTTCAATACGAATAGAAAGAAAGGGAAGGAAATTTTAACTTCAGACTAGTCGACTTTTTGCAAACAAAATCTAATCCGACAAACACGTAACGCGTTCCCCTTCTAAAATAAAATATTTTGCTCCTGAAACATTTGTGAGTTGATCATATTCCTTCTCTAGGTAAGAAGCATATTTTTGGATATAAACAAATCCCCATATTAGACAAAAACTCTACTCTTCGATACGGATGAAAAAGGCGAAAGTTGCCCTTCCGACTAAATCGGCCATTTTGGAGAAAATACGAAGTCTCATTTCTGTTATCTTCAGATAAAGATTTTTTCGAATTTTGATGATGTTTTTTCAAATTGTAATGACATATCTTAAAACCGATTTTTCTACTCCCAATATTGCGACAAAACTTCCACCCTTCGATACGGATGAAAAAGGCGACAGTTGACTGACTTTTTGGAGAAAATGCGAAGTCGACTTTGTGTAATCTTCAAATTCCATTAATCGAATTTTTAATTTTTTTTTGATATAGGATCGAATTTTGATGTTGGCCATAATCAACTAAGTGACTTTTAATAGTGACTAAATCGACTATTAAATTGTGATTAAGTAGGAAAGTCGTAAAACGGACTTTTCCAAATTTTCAAAGAGGCAATTTGCCATGACACTTAACATACATTCAAGAAATGTTCTTTTTTGTGAAAATAACAGTTTCTGAACATTAATCGTATAATTCCCTTCGTATGATAGCAGGCCATACAGCGACAGACATATTGGACACCATATGAATTTTCGTTTCGTTAAAGTTGCCATTTTGACATATTATGAAAGTACATTTTCAAAAATCCGCGAAAACTTCCAATCATTGCTATTTCAGAACTTATGATTTAAGAAATTGTTGCCTTTCCTCTCAAACCAATATCTTCGATATTCATTGAAGCTGACAACACTGTTTTGTAGCAATTTTTCACTGCAACACCAAATGTGGTGGTCGTCCTTTCCATGTGCTTTCGAAACCATTAACCGGTTATTTAAGTTAAAAAGGACCAACTCTTTGGGTATTTCTTATGTAATAAACAAACACAGACCCATACCCATAAAGTTACATACTAATGAAAACAAATTGTTGTACTTTATGTCCACCATAATGTGGACACATGGTAATCTAGCAATGACGCCCCCGTTCTACACCCACCAAAAACATTTATCCTCTACTTGGCTGGCAGCATCCTCAAAAGTAATAGGAGGAAAAGCAGGATATGCCATTTAACACATGCGTCGCTTAATAGTTGTGCAACAATGCTTTGTTGGCAATGGATGGCAGAAGATGGGGTGTTAATATCTCAGACGGGGATGTGAAATCGTTTATAATGTAAGTGCCTTGATAAAATCCTAGGTTATTTTGATTTTTACGATACTTGGAGTCCTGTTTACTGACAAAGTATTTGGGTAAAAAGGATATTTTGCTTTATAAACATCGTTTATTTTAAGCAGATGGATTTTATATGAAAATTCAGGCATAAAATTAGTAAAGCTAATTTGGAGAAAATTTGGATTTGTTATGCTATCCAAATTTTCATTGCTTTTGAAATAAATGGAAGTTTTATGTATCTCCTAGAGATTGCTATAAACATTTTCGGTTTGTTAATTGTATAGGAGATGTAAATCTGTAATTGTTAATAATTTCGACAGCAAGACGTTAATAGTGAAACTTTAGGAAAACATTCGATAATCCTACTAAAAATTGGAAATAATTTCCAGTTTTTAAGTTTATTATTAAAACAAGCGAATAAATTAGAAAATAGGACAACTACATTATATCCTAAACTACCCCTACTGAATTAGTAAACATGAGCATTTGTGGGGTATCATTGACAGAGGTGTGGAATATAAACCGTATTTCCGTATTTAAGAACATTTTCTATAGAAATAAAACTTCGACAAAAATTTTCTTAGAAATAAAATTTTGACAAAATTTTCTATAAAACAAATTTTGAAAAAAAAAATTATAGAAATAAAATTATAAAAAATTTTCTTTAGAAATAAAATTAAAAAAAAATAATTCTTTAGAAATAAAATTTTCCAATATTTTCTATAGAAATAAAATGTTTCCAGTTTTTTTTGGATAGAAATGAAATTTAAAATAATTTTCTATATAAATAGAAGTTTGACAAAATTTTCTATAGAAATAAAATTTTCACAAAATTTTCTATGGAAATAAAATTTTCACAAAATTTTCTATAGAAATAAAATTTTTACAAACATTTCTATTTTTTATATAAATAAATTTTCTATATAAATAAATTTTGACAAAATTTTCTACAGAAATAAAATTTTCACAAAATTTTCTGTAGAAATAAAATTTTGACAAAATTTTCTATAGATATGAAATTTTATCAAACTTTTCTATAGAAATAAAATTTTGAAAAAAAATTCTGTAGAAATAAAATCTTCATAAAATTGCTCATAGAAATAAAATTTTGTCAAAAATTTCTTTAGAATTAGAAATTTGTGGAAGTTATCTATAAAAAAAATTTGACAAAATTTTTTATAGAAATAAACTTTTGACAAAATTTTCTATACAAATACACGTTTGACAAAATTATCTATAGAAATAAAAGTTTGCCAATTTTGACAAAATTTGCTATAGAAATAAAATGTTAACAAAATATTCTGTAGAAATGAAATTTTGACAAAATTTTCCATAGAAACAACATTTTGATAAAATTTTCTATATAAAAAAAATTTTGCTAAAATTTTCCATAGGGATAAAATGTTGGCAAAATTTACTATAGAATTAACAACGTTGACAAAATTTTCTATAAAAAAACGTTTGCCAAATTTGACAACATTTTCTATAGAATAAAATTTTGACAAAATTTTTCTGTAGAAATAAAATTTTTCAAAATTTGCTATAGAATTAAATTTTTTCAAAAGTTGCTATAGAAATTTTCTATAGAAATAAAATTTTGACAAATTTTTTATAGAAATAAAATTTTGACAACATTTTCTATAGAAATAAAATTTTGACAAAATTTTCTGTAGAAATAAAATTTAGACAAAATTTTCTATAGAAATAAAATGTTGATAAAATTTTCTATAGAAATAAAATATTGACAAAATTCTCCATAGAATAAGATTTTGACAAAATTTTTTATTGAAATAAAATGTTGACCAAATTTCCTGGAGAATTAAAATTTCGACAAAATTTTATATAGAAATAAAAGTTTAACAAAATTTTGTCGAAATTTTCTAGAGAAAAAAAATTTTGAAAATAATATCTATACAAATAAAATTTTAAAAAATTGTCTATTGAAATAAAATGTTTACAAAATTTTCTATAGAAATAAAATTTTGTTGTTTGTTTTATTATTTCAGCTTAAAACCATGTATTGACTAAACTACAAGTGTAGCTTAACCAACAGAGGAAAAGAATGTTTGTCAAATGTTTGTTTTTTCCTCTGTTGGTTAAGCTACACTTGTAGTTTAGTCAATGCATGGTTTTAAGCTGAAATAAAAAAACAACCACAATGCTTAAAGAACAAAACCGAAAATAACAAAACAAAACGAATTAAATAAAATATTTACAAAATTTTCAATAGAAATAAAAATTTTGACAAAATTTTCTATAGAAATATAAATTTGACAACATTTTCTATGGAAATAAAAATCTGAGAAAATTTTCTATTGAAATAAAATTTCATCAAATTTTCTATACGAATACAATTTTGATAAAATTATCTGTATAAATAAAATTTTGACAAAATTTTCTGTAGGAATAGAGTTTTGACAAAATTTTCTATAGGAAAAAAATTGTCAAAATTTGCTACAGAAATTAAATTTTGACAAAATTTTCTATAGAAATACAAGTGTGCAAAATTATCTATAGAAATAAAATGTTAACAAAATTTTCTATAGAAATAAAATTTTGCCGAAATTGTCTATAGAAATAAAATTTTGACAGAAATTAAATTTTGACAAAATTTTCTATAGAAATACAAGTGTGCAAAATTATCTATAGAAATAAAATGTTAACAAAATTTTCTATAGAGATAAAATTTTGCCGAAATTGTCTATAGAAATACAATATTGACAAAATTTTCTATAGAAATAAAATTCTGAGAAAATTTTCTATAGAAATAACATTTTGATAAAATTTTCTATAGAAATAGAATTCTGAGAAAATTTTCTATGGAAATAAAATTTTTACAAAATTTTCTATAGAAATGGAATTTTGAGAAAATTTTCTGTAGAAGTAAAATTTTGACAAACGTTTCGATAGAAATACAATTTTGAAACAATTTTCTGTAGAAATATAATTTTCACAAAATTTTCTGTAGAAATAAAATTTTTACAAAATTTTCTATAGAAATAAAATGTTTACAAAATTTTTTATAGAAATAAAATTTTATAAAATTTTCTATAGATATAAAATTTTTACAAAATTTTTTATAGAAATAAAATTTGGATAAAATTTTCTATAAAAATAAAATTCTGAGAAAATTTTTTATAACAATAAAATTCTGAGAAAATTTTCTATGGAAATAAAATTTTGACAAAGAATTTGGTTTAAAATATATATCATTGACTTTTGGTTTTTATTTGATAATATAGTAATAGAAAAAGGATCATACGAATATGTAGTCATATATTTTTCATAGACTATACACATCCTATTTCATGCATAATGTGGGCCATAGATTGGTTCCATATCCTTACTCCTACTTTAGGGTTTTCTGTATTTTCTCTTTACACAAGAAAATACATTGAGGTGTTTTTAAACCCCCCACTTAACATGAATGTGTGTAAATAAATGTGTCTTTTTCAAATAAGAGGATTTACAGGGTATTTTTTTCGCAGCAAATTAATAATGTTTTCACACTAAAAGCATAAGGATGTTCTACTGTCTTTCATTCTCTTTAGTGATTATTTGTCAGTAGAGCTATTTATGTGCAAGCTGTAAGAGGAAGAGGAAGAACAGCTATGTCAAGCATCCTTTCAATGGAATGAATTGCCATTGTGGTGTTATATATCATAAGGTACTTGGGCTACCTCTCTTTCTCTCTCTCTTTCAGTATAAGAATTAATTAATCTTGGTAAATGTATTGCTTATTTGCTATTTGACAAATGATGGGATAAGAGTTGAGAAAATATATAAAAGCAATATTTAGTATTAGTTTTTTTAGTATTCATGGCAAATTTTCTCCTAGTCCTTAAATGAATTCATTTAGAAGAAACTGGCAAACAAATTGTAGACTTAAATAGTTACTGAGGCTTCAAAGAGCTTTGTATTCATTTTCTTAGATATTAGAAAAATGTCACCGCCTCTGTGGTGTGAAAATGCAGAGCAGTAGTTCCTGGCATGATTTGCAATATAGCTAGATTTTCATGGAACAAGCGCCACATCATCATTTGCCTGACATTGTGGTGATTCCAATTTGTTTCCCTTACAATTTTACCCTTTATTCCTGTCTGTCAAACAATGCTAGTGCATTATTCACAATATTCCTCATGGCTTTTGTTTCGCAATACTCTGCAGAGCATTGTGCCTTGATATTCCTCATAGCTTTGTTCCTATTTGGTTTTTACTTTGTCATTATCAATTTTATTCTATTGGAGACCAACGACAAATACGCAAATGATGACAACTTCCCCAGATCTCATGCTGTGATATTGGCGCCCTATGTAGACCGTAGTTTTACCCTCCGTCCCCCAACTGTCATCAGGCGGTGTTGTTGCAATGCAATCATTTGCACATAATCATTAGTAGTTGTGACTTTGTTGTCGGGTCCCTCTCCATCTCCCTCTCTATATCTCTCACTCCATGTATTTGCATTTTGTCCCTTTTGTATTTGTTTTATGGTGATTTCAATTTATTGTCAATTTAGATGTGTTTTATTTGCTTGTATTCGTGGGGAGTATACGGGGATATTAAAAAAGGGTTGATTTGTAAATTATCTGCATGTTACATGTTTTATATTGCATTTTAAATTGCCAATAATATATTTAATTTTTATGTGACAAAATACCAAATGAAAAGAGTTAGGGAAAAATAAAAAATGTATTACTATTTAAAGAAATCGGATAGAAATTTCATATTCCAGATTGTTAACAAGTAAAACTTGGAAATTAATTTATATATCCTATATGCATAGAGCATTATACCAATAATGATACACAAAAAAAAGTAACCTGTGTTTTGGAAAAATTCACTATCTCAGATGAATTGCATTAAATTGTATTGATTTTTTTTTTCGTTATTTAATGTTAAAATAACAAATTTTTACTGATACTTACAAAATTCTTCGTTCTCATAAAAGCCCTAACGAATTTTTCCTAACGAATTTTTAGACAAAAAACGAATTTTTAGACAAAAAAAAAAAAAAAAAACAATCGTTTACCATTTGCTTTTCGCGTTAAGGAAGTTTGTATGGAAGAAAAGTATATGCCTTTTGGATAAACGTTGAATCTTTTACAGAACGTGGAACATCAACAAAATATTTAATTTTTTGGTTATCTGTATCTTCCTTCACAATCAACTCAATTTCACGAGTCTTATTTAGCTCTTAGCACCTTATTCTGTAATACAAACAACGTCGAAGAAATTATTCGATGTTATAAATTTTTTAAATTTTACTTTTTGCCTGGACGGAGAATGAAACCGCGAACCCTACAGTTTGTAAGGCAATACACTATCCACTGGACTACGTAGTTATTATTGGCATTAAGAGATAATTACCGCCATAGCCATAAACGCACAAGCCACCCATACCCAATATAGCAATCATTTACAATGCATAGTTTTGGGCGCCCACAAGCTGATTTAAATCTTTATTTAACACGTTCTTAATAATAGTGTAAAAGTGTAATTCATATATATTCCAATAAATTTTGCGAGGGTTTGAAAGGATGTTCGCCACTACATACCACTATATTAATACAAAACTTCAAAATGTTCCCTATTGCAGACATAAAGGCAGAATAGAATAGTGCTAAATATAAACGATATAGACTAGGATTTTGGAATAAAATATTTTTTTATTGCAAAACTAAAATTTGGTCAACATTTTATTTCTATAGAAAAATTTATCAAAATTTTATTTCTCTAGAAGATTTTGTCAAAAATTTATTTCTATAGAAAATTTTGTCAAAATTTTATTTCTATAGAAACTTTTGAAAAAAAAAAAAAAATAATTTTTATAGAAAATGTTGTGCAAAATTTATTACTAACAAAAAATTCTATATCTATAGCAAATTTTGTCACAATTTTATTTCTACAGAAAATTTTGTCAAAATTTTATTTCTATAAAAACTTTAGAAAAAAAAAAAAAATAATTTTTATAGAAAATATTGTCCAAATTTTATTTATATATATTTTATACATTTTGTCATAATTTTATTTCTATAGAAAATTTTCTCAAAATTTTATTTCTATTGAAAAGTTTGTCAAATTTTATTTCGATAGAAAATTTTGTCAAAATTTTATTTCTATAGAAAATTTTGTAAAAATTTTATTTTAATAGAAAATTTTGTCAAAATTTTGTTTCTATAGAAAATTTTGTCAAAATTTTATTTCTATATATTTTATACATTTTGTCAAAATTTTATTTCTATAGAAAATTTTCTCAAAATTTTATTTCTATAGAAATTTTTGTCAACATTTTATTTCTATAGAAAATTTTGTCAAAATTTTATTTCTATAGAAAATTTTCTCAAAATTTTATTTCTATAGAAAATTTTGTCAAAATTTTATTTCTATAGAAAATTTTGTCAAAATTTTATTTCTATAGAGACTTTTGAAAAAAAATTTAATTTTTATAGAAAATTTTGTCCACATTTTATTTCTATAGAAAAAATTCTATATCTATAGAACATTTTGTCAAAATTTTATTTCTATAGAAAATTTTGTCAAAATTTTATTTCTATAGAAAATTTTGTCAAAATTTTATTTCTATAGAAAATTTTGTCAAAATTTTATTTCTATAGAAAATTTTATCAAAATTTTATTTCTATAGAAAATTTTGTCAAAATTTTATTTCTGTAGAAACTTTTGAAAAAAAAAATATTTTTATAGAAAATGTTGTGCAAAATTTATTTCTATACAAAAAATTCTATATCTATAGAATATTTTGTCAAAATTTTATTTATATAGAATATTTTGTCAAAATTTTATTTCTATAGAAAGTTTTGTAAAAATTTTTTTCTATAGAAAATTTTGTCAAAATTTTATTTCTACAGAAAATTTTGTCAAAATTTTATTTCTATAAAAACTTTAGAAAAAAAATTAATTTTTATAGAAAATATTGTCCAAATTTTATTTCTATATATTTTATACATTTTGTCAAAATTTTATTTCTATAGAAAATTTTCCCAAAATTTTATTTCTATAGAAAAATTTGTCAAATTTTATTTCTATAGAAAATTTTGTCAAATTTTATTTCTATAGAAAATTTTGTCAAAATTTTATTTCTATAGAAAACTTTGTCAAAAGTTTATTTCTATAGAAAATTTTGTCAAAATTTTATTTCTATAGAAAATTTTGTCAAAATTTTATTTCTATATATTTTATACATTTTGTCAAAATTTTATTTCTATAGAAAATTTTCTCAAAATTTTATTTCTATAGAAATTTTTGTCAAAATTTTATTTCTATAGAAAATTTTGTCAAAATTTTATTTCTATAGAAAATTTTGTCAAAATTTTATTTCTATAGAAAATTTTGTCAAAATTTTATTTCTATAGAGACTTTTGAAAAAAAAATTAATTTTTATAGAAAATTTTGTCCACATTTTATTTCTATAGAAAAAATTCTATATCTATAGAACATTTTGTCAAAATTTTATTTCTATGGAAAATTTTATCAAAATTTTATTTCTATAGAAAATTTTGTCAAAATTTTATTTCTATAGAAAATTTTGTCAAAATTTTATTTCTATAGAAAATTTTATCAAAATTTTATTTCTATAGAAAATTTTATCAAAATTTTATTTCTATAGAAATTTTTTAAAAATTTTATTTCTATAGAAAATTTTATCAAAATTTTATTTCTATAGAAAATTTTGTCAAAATTATATTTCTATAGAAAATTTTGTCAAAATTTTATTTCTGTAGAAAATTTTGTAAACAATTTATTTCTATAGTAAAGGAAGTCAGAATTGTCATTTTATAGGAAACTTTACTAAATTTGAGGAAACTTAGGTTTATTCCGGTTTTTGTTTATTTTTACGTATGCTTTGTTATCAGTGAATAAAATTTTCTTTTTCAGTAGTAAATTCTTATACCCAGCGAAGAAAACAGTATTAGTAAAATTCCATGCCTTATTCTAGTTAATGAACTATTCCTAACAGCTTTCATTTTAGGATTTTTTCACTGAAACAAGTAAATTTTATTATTTCACACAAAAATTTACCTTAGAGGAAATAAAACGGCTAAACTAAATTGATGAACATTTTTCCTTTAGTTTAGAAGGCACTTTTTCTGGGTGTAATAAAGGATAAATATGAGCACCGCCACAGGAAATGGTACGGATCTTTCGTTGGTTAGGTTAGGTTCGGTATAGTGTCAGCCCGATATTTCAGGCTCACTTCAGTCCATTGTGATATCACAGTGGTGAACTTCTGTCTTATCACTGATTCTATGCCCGATTCTATGCTAAGCTCAATGACAAGGGACCTCCTTTTTATAGCCGAGCGCGAACGGAGTTCCACATTGCAGTGAAACCACTTAGAGAAGCTTTGAGACCCTCAGAAATGTCACCAGCATTACTGAGGTGGGATAATCCACCGCTGAAAAACTTTTTGGTGTTTGGTCGAAACTGGGTTTGAATCCACTACCCTGTGTATGCAAGGCGGGCATGCTAACCATTTCTTCACGGTGGCTCCCGTAATTTCGGGGTCCCGACACTATCTGCAAATGTAATCATCTTTGTGGTCTATTCTTACCATATGTTTCCCAAGTATGTTGTATCCAGTTATAATTACAATAGAAGGCCACAATACCTACCATTGGAATTTCGCAATTCCTCAAAATATTATTTGTATTGATTTAAATCATGAATAAAAAAAACTCATTATTTAAACATAATTTAAAACCCCGTAAACAATCCCCTTCAAAATTCATCCATGTGAAAATTCACAAAAAGTGTATTTTTTACATTAGCTTTAACTAAACATTTAATCTTATCTCGTAAAAACAAAGTAAGAACAACATCATAAAAAAATATAATCTATAAAGTATACAACAAATTAAATTTCATCTGCAACAAATTCTTACAATATCATCATGAAATTGCCATAATATGGAAGCGGACAGAGATGAACTTCTGCATCATTAATATTCTGGCTTTTGAATGCATGACCAGAGGAAAAAAAGAACATTGCCAGAAAATTAAGCGTGAAAATTCAGCCACTAACATTATGACAGAAAAGTGTCGGAAAAACATGAATGTTGTATCGCTGGATTCCTTTCATAGCTCAAATGTGTTGTATAATCGTATATGCACAAGGAGAAAAATTGTGGTGCGAATTTATTTGATAATATTTATCAGTGGGAGTTTTTTTTAACGGTGGTCTTTTTGATATTAGTTAGCAATTTGGCTTAACCAAACAGTGCCAGCCATTTATTTTTTATTTTTTTTTGAGATTTCCATAATGTTTTGATAAAATAATGGAAATGTTCTGACATTTTTCGATCGATACGGACTATAATCGGCATATCTATTTCCGAATCTAAAATATCTTTAGATTTCTCATTACTGACATATCGGATAAAAACTTCGATTTCTAGAAGCCGAAGAAGTCAAATGGGGTGATCGGTCTATATGGAAGCTATATATTCTGACAAATCGAATAAAAACTTCGATTTCTAGAAGCCGAAGAAGTCAAATGGGGTGATCGGTCTATATGGAAGCTATACCAAGCCGTGGATCGATACACACCATAATCGGCTCACGTATTTGTGGTCCTCAAATATCCGTAGATTTCCAATTTCAAGCAAATCGGATAAAAAATACTGCTTAACAAAGCAAATGTCGTGCGTGAGCGTGAGTTACGAAAATAATTTCTTCGTGAGTGTGTGTGAGTAATGAATTTCGGAAAAATACGCTCACGAAAAAAAATCCCGCCCACGGACATAAAACGACTACGAGTTTAATTCATTTACAATTTTAGTGACACCTGGGATGTTAGGAGTTTAATAACACTCTCGATTTTATATCAAAACGTGAAGCAATATAGACCATCTTCCAAGTTGATCTACGTGCAGACAAAAAGCGAATCGATGGCAAATTTGAAGACGATTTCGCCATTAGTGAACTTTTTTGCGTGATTATAACAGACAGCCGGACGGTCATGGTTATATCTAAAGCGTCCATGTTTTTAAAAACCGGTTTTCCGCTTTTTATTTTCCTCACTTCTTGACTTCATTTTTTTTTTTTGATTTTTTTTTGATGTACTTGAATTTTTTATTCAGTTCAGGCAGGCCGTACCCGTACTTTATTTTTATGGTTTGTTAACAACAATTGAAAATTTTATGCAAACATAATCTTTTGTATAGACTTCGAAGTGGCGGATGATTTTGACTTTTCTGATTCTGTTGATGTTGTTGTTCGTTTTGTTTTTATGTCTTGGTCATTTAATGTTAATAATGTTAACTTTTTTCTGAATATTTGCATATCAAAAGACTAAAGGTTTTCAGTTTTATATTTTTTTAAGTTGAACGAGGACGAGTCAAATTGTCCCGGTTGATAAGGAAACTTCTTTTGACTTTGTTGACCTTTTGTGTGTGTTTTTCGCTGTCTGCCGCATAATAGTGACAAAGAGAAAATTTTACCATGTAATCATGAATTTTTATTTAAAATATAAACTCAACTAAAAATACATTGAAACTATATGCGAATATCCCAGCCTCGAGGTCATAAAACAAACATTTTATAGGGAAAGAAAGAGAGATGGAGAATTTATGGCAAACATAATGGATAAAACAAAAAAAGAAAAATGGAAATTTTTATTCGGGAAATTGGTGTTAAAAATTTAAGAATTTTAAATTGGTGCATTATACTACGTTCGCACTAGACACGAAATCCTCCTAGATCTCAGTAGATTTCCAATAGGCAAATATCAGCTGGCTCATAGAGGATTTCAACAAAATCTCTTTCAAAATCTTCTATACTGCCTTGTACAACTGTGGGTTTAGTACTAAAAATGCGCTTTTTGCAACCCTGTCGCAATTTTCCATGTAGATGAATGTGTGTGTGCGTGTGCACATAGGGGGTTGCGTTTGTATTGATATATTTACAAACAGCTGTTAAATCCTCAAATCTACGAAATCTTGTTATTTTGCCAGTCCGAACACTTGAGATTTGTAAAGAGATTTTGGTTCTAAATAGCGAGATTTCGTGTCTAGTGCGAACGTAGTATTAAACAAAAAATATTAAAAATATTAGATTTGATTCCCTGTTTTTATCTCAAGTCGTTTATATACATTTTTTAATTTTTCCAAATGTAATGTTTTAAATTAGAACTCGAATTTTAGTTTTGCTTAGCATAAAAGATGCATTTCTATGATACAACGTTTCTTAATTTGACAAATAGACGATAAACTTTTCCACACAGAAAAAAATTCACGAAAAATTTTCCCGTTTAAAAAATATTCAATTAAAAACTTAATTGATTCAATAAAAAGTTTTTTAATCGACTCAATATAAAAAATTAATTGAAACAAAAGTCAATCACAAAACTCAATAGTACCAATGATTTTTTAATTGCATCAACTACGTTTTTAATTGACTTTCAATAAATTTTTATACCCTCCACCATAGGATGGGGGTATATTAGCTTTGTCATTCCGTTTGTAACACATCGAAATATTGCTCTAAGACCCCATAAAGTATATATATTCTGGGTCGTGGAATATAATTCTGAGTCGATCTGAGCATGTCCGTCCGTCCGTCCGTATGTTGAAATCACGCTAACTTCCGAACGAGACAAGCTATCGACTTGAAACTTGGCACAAGTAGTTGTTATTGATGTAGGTCGGATGGTATTGCAAATGGGCCATATCGGTCCACGTTTGCGTATAGCCCCCATATAAACGGACCCCCAAATTTGGCTTGCCAATCCTCTAAGAGAAGCAAAATATAGCCCCCATTTAAACCGATCCCCCGATTTGGCTTGCGGAGCCTCTTGGAAGACCAAAATTCATCTGATTCAGTTGAAATTTGGTACGAGGTGTTAATATATGGCCTCAAACACCCATGCACAAATTGGTCGAAATCGGTCAATAATTATAAATAGGCCCCATATCAATCGATCCCCAGATTTGACCTCCGGAGCCCCTTGAAAGAGCAAAATTCATCCGATTCGGTTGAAATTTGGTACGTGATATTAGTATGTGTTATCCACCAACCATGCAGGAATTGGTTCATATCAGTCCATAATTATATATAGCCCCCTTATAAATCGATCCCCAGATATGACCTTCGTTGCCTTTTGGAGAAGCAAAATTCATCCGATCTGGTTGAAATTTGGTATGTGGTGGTAGTATATTATATTTAACAACCATGCCATAAGTGGTCCATATCAGTCCATAATCATATATAGCCCCCATATAAACCGATCCCGAGATTTCATCCGAGTCAGTTGAAATTTGTTACATTGTGCTAGTATATGGCCATTAACAACAATGCTTTACTAGGTCCATATCGGTCTATAGTTATATATAGCCCTCAGATAAATCGATCCCCAATCACACAAAAATTGGTCCATATGTTAAGCGACCCCCATATTTCAATTCTGGCTCTCTACGTACCGTGCAAAAGTCCATTTCGATTCGTAATTATTTGTAGACTTACCTATACATAATTTTTCTGTCTAATATATACCACGTATGGACTAACTCACAATGTAGAAAACGATGTTAAGAAGTTTTAAAATACCACAACCCAAGTAATTCGATTGTGGATGACAGTCTTTCGTAGAAGGTTAGGTTAGGTGGCAGCCCGATGTATCAGGCTCACTTAGACTATTCAGTCCATTGTGATACCACATTGGTGAACTTTTCTCTTATCACTGAGTGCTGCCCGATTCCGTGTTAAGCTCAATGACAAGGGACCTCCTTTTTATAGCCGAGTGCGAACGGCGTTCCACATTGCAGTGAAACCACTTAGAGAAGCTTTGAAACCTTCAGAAATGTCACCAGCATTACTGAGGTGGGATAATCCACCGCTGAAATACTTTTTGGTGTTCGGTCGAAGCAGGAATCGTGGCTGTGAAGGGTACATAAGATTCGGCCTGGCCGAACTTACGGCCGTATATACTTGTTTTTTGTGTTTTTTTTTCTAATCTCTAATTTGGTCAATATTTTACTCAGTATACAAAGCTTTCCGTTTTGCTACACTAGTCGCTCCTAGTTGTCCTTATTTTCGTTTTATCCCGATTTTCAAAAATTTGTAATGGAAGCTCGTTTTTCTTGGGAACCTAAAGAAGATTATACTATTTTATTTTACTTTCGGTAGTCATATAGAAATGTATCATAAAAATTTTGGACAGGAATTGAATGTGCTCATATATACAATAAAAAAGAATTAAAATTCATGATTATCGGGTATCCTAATAGTCTCTCTGATTTGAAAGTTAGTATTATATATTTTATGGAATATTTTAATCTAATCCTTAGAATTCCATTTCTGCAAAAAAAAAAAACTGTGACATCACAGAGAAATTCCACATTATGCGACAACAATTGCAAATGACATTTAATTAACTTTTATAATGCACTTAAAGCAAGAACAATTTAATATTGTATAAAATAACGGTAGAATAAAAAGCCCAAGTTTCATATTTCCATTTTTTAGGTTAGATTCATAAAAACTATTGTAATAAAAAATACTCTTGACAAGAGAACAAAACAGGAATTCCATTTCATATAGCAGGAAATTAAATTTTTAATTAACATCATATTATAAATACTTGTTTTTATTTATAATATGTATGGCATAGTTTTTACATATTGATACAAACAAAAGGCAATTAAATTAAATATTTCATTATTGTTCTTAAATCTTATCACTGATTATTAGCATATATGTGAAACACATCAAATAGTATGTGCTGTACTTTTGTCGAAACTATGTATTGTAGAAACCATCTAAAATATTTAGCATTTTCTTCAGGTATTATTAAATATTGTAAAAATATTCCCTCATTTGTCAAAAAATCTCTCTATAAATAAATTGTAAACTTTTTTGGAAATTTTCCACAGCTGGTTTTGGAGGAGCAAATTTCATCCGAGTCAGTTGAAATTTGGTACATTGTGCTAGTATTTATATGACAGTTAACAACCATGCCTATCCAGGTCCATATCTATATAGTTATATATAGTAGAGGTGTGCACGTGACACGAAATTGTCGTGACTCACGAAAATTTTCGTGATTCGTGAGTGAATCGTGATTCACGCTCATGACAACAGCGTGAGTGTGCGTGAGCGTGATTAACAAACCAAAATGTCGTGCGTGAGCGTGAGTCACGAAAATAATATCTTCGTGAGTGTGCGTGAGTAACGAATTACACTCACGAAAATATTCCTGCTCACCAACATAAAACGCTTAAGAGTTAAATTCAATTACAATTTTAGTGACACCTGGGATGTTAAGAGTTTAATAACACTCTCGATTTTAATAATGCTCATGTTTTCAGACACTTCGGTAAGGTAAATTAATCATAAAATTATTCGTGAGTCACGATATTTTTCGTGAGTCACGGTATTTTTCGTGAGTCACGACTTTTCGTGCGTGAGTGTGCATGAGTACAAATTTTCTTTTCGTGAGTGTGCGTGAGCGTGAGTCCTACCAAAAAATATCGTGCGTGAGTGTGCGTGAGTATGATTTTTCAGTCGTGAGTGTGCGTGAGCGTGAGTAAAATATTACTCACTTGCACACCTCTAATATATAGCCCTCACATAAATCGATCCCCAATCACACAACAATTGGTCCATCAATATCATCAATCAAGAATAATTGTATATAGTCCCCATATAAGCGACCCCCATATTTCAATTCTGGCCCCCTACGTACCGTGCAATAGCCCATATCGATTCGTAATTATTTGTAGACTTATCTACACATACTTTTTATTTTGTCTACTGTATACCACGTATGGACTAACTCACAATTTAGAAAACGATTTAAGATACCACTACCCAAGTAATTCGATTGTGGATGACAGTCTTTCGTAGAAGTTTCTACGCAATCCATGGTGGAGGGTACATAAGATTCGGCCTGGCCGAACTTACGGCTGTTTATACTTGTTTTTTCGTTTTTATACCCTCCATCATAGGATGGGGGTATATTAACTTTGTCATTCCGTTTGTAACACATCGAAATATTGCTCTAAGACCCCATAAAGTATATATATTCTGGGTCGTGGTGAAATTCTGAGTCGATCTAAGCATGTCCGTCCGTCCGTCCGTCTGTTGAAATCACGCTAACTTCCGAACGAAACAAGCTATCGACTTAAAACTTGGCACAAGTAGTTGTTATCGATGTAGGTCAGATGGTATTGAAAATGGGCCATTTCCACTTTTACGTATAGCCCCCATATAAAGGGACCCTCAGATTTGGCTTGTGGAGCCTCTAACAGAAGCATATTTCATCCGATTCGGCTGAAATTTAGTATATGGTGTTGGTATATGGTCTCTAACAACCATGCAAAAATTGGTCCACATCGGTCCATAATTATATATAGCCCCCATATAAACCGATCCCCAGATTTGGCTTGCGGAGCCTAAAAGAGAAGCAAATTTCATCCGATCCGGCTGAAATTTGGTACATGGTGTTGGTATATGGTCTCTAACAAGCATGCAAAAATTGGTTCACATCGGTCCATAATTATATATAGCCCCCATATAAACCGATCCCAAGATTTGGCTTGCGGAGCCTCAAAGAGAAGAAAATTTCATCCGATCCGGCCGAAATTTGGTACATGCTGTTAGTATATGGTCTCTAATAATCATGCAAAAATTGGTCCACATCGATCCATAATTATATATAGCCCCCATATAAACCGATCCCCAGATTTGGCTTGCGAAGCCTCAAAGAGAAGCAAATTGCATCCGATCCGGCTGAAATTTGGTACATGGTATTGGTATATGGTCTCTAACAACCGTGCAAAAATTGGTCCACATCGGTCCATAATTATATATAGCGTCCATATAAACCAATCCCCAGATTTGGGTTGCGGAGCCTCAAAGAGAAACAAATTTCATCCAATCCGGTTGTAATTTGGAACATGGTGTTAGTATATGATCTTTAACAACCGTGCCAGAATTGGTCCATATCGGTCCATAATTGTATATAGCCCCCATATAAAACGTTCTACAGATTTGACCTCCGGAGCCTCTTGGAGGAGCAAAATTCATCCGATCCGGTTCAAATTAGGAACGTGGTGTTAGAATATGGTCGCTAACAACCATACCAAAATTGGTCCAATCACACAAAAATTGGTCCATATCGGTTCATAAGCATGGTTGCCACTAGAGCCAAAAATAATCTACCAAAATTTTATTTCTATAGAAAAATTTGTCAAAATTTTATTTCTATAGAAAATTTTGTCAAAATTTTATTTCTAGAGAAAATTTTGTAAAACTTTTATTCGGTTCATAATAAAATTTTCATCATTGTCAAAATTTTATTTCTATAAAAAATTTTGTCAAAATTTTATTTCTATAGAAAATGTTCAAATTTTATTCGGTTCATAATCATGGTTGCCACTCGAGCCAAAAATAATCTACCAAGATTTTATTTCTATAGAAAATTTTGTCAAAAGTTTATTTCTATAGAAAATTTTGTTAAAATTTTATTTCTGTAGAAATTTTTGTCAAAATTTTCTTTCTATAGAAAATTTTGTCAAAATTTTTATTTCTATAGAAAATTTTGTGAAAATTTTATTTCTATAGAAAATTTTGTTAAAATTTTATTTCTGTAGAAAATTTTGTCAAAATTTTATGTCTACTTTGTCAAACTGAATTATATACGTATTGGATCGATCTTTTTTGATTTAATATATACCACGTATGGACTTACATACAATTTAGAAGATGGTGTTAGGAGATTTTAAGATACCTTGCCATCGGCAAGCGTTACCGCAACTTAAGTAATTCGATTGTGGATGGCAGTGTTTAGAAGAAGTTTCTACGCAACCCATGATGGAGGGTACATAAGCTTCGGCCTGGCCGAACTTACGGCCGTATATACTTGTTTTTTTTTTTTTTTTCTCTTATTTTCAATAATTGCTCACATACGAAATTGTTATAAAATTAATTTAATGCTATTGAATGAATAAAATTTCAGTCCAAGGCAACACATACATTCTAAATAAAAAATCTTGTTTTCTACTTAGATTATATCTAAATTTAAAATGCAACAATAAAAAGTATAAAGTTCTGATTTGCAAATGCGAAAAGAATTGTGTTCATAGAAGGAACAATAATAAGGCAGCCATTGGGAATAGCATTTACCCATGGTTCTCTCTCTATATATATGAAGAATAGACATGACTGTCATTCTACGAAAAAACATGGACAAAATAGATTTTCAAATAGTTAACCATCGACGCCATACAGCCATATTGTTTAGAAGCATTTTTCCAACAAAAGAAGATATGATGAAAATCACAATGAGATGGTATGATGGGGACCGATACACATGGACCACATGGTTGTGGGCTTTGTGGAATGGTGGTAAACAGCTAGAGGGGGAAAATTCATCACCATTAGAACAAAAGGCTAAAGAATCTCAATTATGAAGAGATACGTATACAGGATGCGACACGTACAGAGGCATAAAAATACACCAGGCGACTCTAGGAAATGAAGAGAACCACAGTCATGTATCAATAGAGAGAGTGGGACTCGTGCACACCATGGCCACCACACAATGTGAACCACTTCTACTGTAACCAGTAACATTGAAAGTAGTTTCTGTCCGCGCCATGATATACCCAAATCATTGTGAGCTACATCCACTACTGTATGGTCTACTTGATAAAGGCTCGATATAGTGAGATTATGTTGTATAAGACACAGTGTTTAGCAGGGATATAAAATAACCAAGTAATGAACATCTAATGTTAAGCAGGCCTAGTCTGACTTAGAAATCCTTAAACGATTACGTTCGGTAGGAAACGGGCATTTCTGAGAACCTAGGTTTCAATCAAACTCAGCACATATAGTATCAAGCCAAATAACTTATTTGTGCTAAAGTTCAGTCGATTAGACTAAAACTGCGACCATAATTTATGGTGTAATCGGTCTTTATTCTGATATAGCCCCCCATGTAGGCCGATCTCCATACTTGAGTTTTTGAGAACATATGTTAGCAGTAAAGCTTTTTCTCCGACTCGCCTAAAGTTATAATTACAATGTTGTATTGGCCTCACAAATAGAACAAATATTGTTTAAATTGCTCATTCAAGTATAAAAAAAATACAGAACTTAGATCTCGGTTCATCCCCCCCGGTTTATAAGGGGGATATGTCAAAAACTTTACCGATACACAATATATTCGGTAGAAGCCTAAGAAGTAAAATCGGGAGATCGGTCTATATGGGGGCTATATCAAAACATGGTCCGATAATCATCACTTTCGGAACACCTCTTTATGATCCTAGAATACCTCTAGATTTCCAATTTCAGGCAAATTGGATAAAAACTACGGATTCTAGAAGCCGTGGAAGTAAATTCGGGAGATCGGTCTATATGGGGGTTATATCAAAGCATGGACCCATACACACCATTTTCCTCACACCTCTAGATTTCCAATTTCAGGCAAATTGGATAAAACAAGAAATAACATCGGGAGATCAGTTTATATGGGGGCTATATCAAAACATAGTCTTATAATCACCATTTTCGGTACACCTCTTTATGGCCCTACAATATCTCTAGATTTCCAATTTCAGGCTAATTGGATTAAAACTACGGTCTCTATAAGCCAAAGAGCGCAAATCGGGCGATCGGTTTCTATTGGAGCTATATCAAAACCTGAACCGATATAAGCCATCTTCGAACTTGGCCTGCGTGTAGAGAAAATACGATTCTGTGCCAAATTTCAGGACAATAGCTCCATTATTGAAGACTGTAGCGTGATTACAACAGACAGACAGACGGCTAGACGGACATGCTTATATCGTCTTCGAATTTCTCCCTGATCAGGAATATATATATATATATATATACTTTATATAGTCGGAAAGCGATGACAAACTTATTATACCCCCGTCATCATTTTTGGTGGTAGGTATAAAAATCGTTAGCGCCAAATCATGACCATTTTAAACATACGAGTTGCTTGACCACACACCTTATTCTTCTGATATAGCTCCCAGTGACTTTTACTTGTTCCCAAATCTAAAAAAATTCCTTGCTGGCAAACGTTTTACCGCCAATGAAGATGCAATTACACTTGTAAACTACTACTTTGAAGACCTTGAGGAAAACTATTTTAATCAAGGGATAGAATTGCTAGAAAAGCGTTGGACTAAGTGTATTGAAGTTTCAGGAGATTATATTGAAAAATAAAAATATTTTTGAAAAACTAACTATTCTCTTTCATTAATGGGCTAAGAAGTTTCCGAGCCGCCGTCGTACAGTACTTTATTCTTACTATTTTTTGGAATCGTATGAAATTTTTCTTCTGTTTACTTCATATTGAACTTACTATATGTGCGGTCATTGAACTTTATATCCACGGTTAGTTCATAAAATGTTTGAGATATACTTACACATAGAAAAATTTCATTGGGCTATGGAAAATTTCGCCTAACATAATAAAATGTAACTACAATAAAATATTTTTTTTTGTGCAATAAAAATAAGTTAAAATTAGCGTTGGTTTAACTACGGACTTTTATTTCAGTCTACCACTAGGACAACGCAGAATAGTCCATTCTGAGTGGTACACCACCAGTTTTTTTGCCAATTGTCTTAAAAAAAAAAATCAGGAATCCCAGGCGGATCACTCTTTACCACGACAATGCGAGCTCTCATACGTCTTCTCAAACAACTGAATTTTTGAGCACTCTAAACATCGATTCAATGGGTCATCCGTCATATAGTCCCGATATGGACCACTTATGTTAAATATAATATACTACCACCACGTACCAAATTTTAACCAGATCGGATGAATTTTGCTTCTCCGAATGGCACCGGGGGTCAAATCTGGGGATCGGTTTATATGGGGGCTATATATAATTATGGACTGATATGAACCAATTCCTGCATGGTTTTTGGATACCATATACTAACATCACCTACCAAATTTCAACCGAGTCGGATGAATTTTGCTCTTCCAAGGGGCTCCAGAGGTCAAATCTGGGGATCGGTTTATATGGGGGCTATAAATAATTATGGACCGATTACGACCAATTTTTGCATTGGTGTTTGAGGCCATATATTAACACCACGTACCAAATTTCAACTGAATCAGATGAATTTTGGTCTTCTAAGAGGCTCCGGAGATCAAATCTAGTGATCGGTTTATATGGGGGCTATATATAATTATGGACCGATGTGGATCAATTTTTGCATGGTCATTAGAGACCATATACTAACACCATGTACCAAATTTCAGCCGAATCGAATGAAATTTGCTTCTCTTAGAGGCTCCGCAAGCCAATTCTGGGGATCGGTTTATATGGGGGCTATATATAATTATGGACCGATGTGGACCAATTTTTACATAGTTGTTAGAGATCATAAACCAACACCATGTACCAAACTTCAGCCGGATCGGATGAAATTTGCTTCTCTTAGAGTATCCGCAAGCCAAATCGGGGAATCGGTTTATATGGGGGCTATATATAATTATTGACCGATGTGGACCAATTTTTGTATGGTTGTTAGAGACCATATACTCATCCCATGCACAAAATTTCAGCCGGGTCGGATGCAATTTGCTTCTCTTAGAGGATCGGCAAGCCAAATTTGGGGGACCGTTTATATGGGGTCTATACGTAAAAGTGGACCGATATGGGCCATTTGCACGACCATCCGATCTACATCAATAACAACTACTTGTGCAAAGTTTCAAGTCGACCGCTTGTTTCGTTCGCAAGTTAGTGTGATTTCAACAGACGGACGGACGAACATGCTCAGATCGACTCAGAATTTCACCACGACCCAGAATATATATACTTTATGAGGTCTTAGAGCAATATTTCGATGTGTTACATACGGAATGACAAAGTTAATATGGGGGTATATTAACTATATTAACTCCTATGGTGGAGGGTATAAAAAAATAACCGTGAAAACAAGCTGATTTTCAGCTGGACAACTGATCGTAGTACTCAGCTTAAATCTTAACCGATTTTTTCAACAGAAACTGCGATCTGTATTTTGCACACAAAAATACATGAAGAATTTATTTTTATAAGAAAAACAAGTATATACGGCCGCAAGTTCGGCCAGGCCGAATCTTATGTACCCACCACCATGGATTGCGTAGAAACTTCTACGAAAGACTGTCATCCACAATCGAATTACTTGGGTTGTGGTATCTTAAAACTTCTTATTCCTGCATGGTTGTTGGATACCATATAGTAACATCACGTACCAAATTTCAACCGAATGGGAAGTATTTTGCTCTTCCAAGGGGCTCTGGAGGTCAAATCTGGGGATCGGTTTATATGGGTCCTATATATAATTATGGACCGATATCGACCAATTTTTGCATGGGAGTTTGAGGCCATATATTAACACCACGTACCAAATTTCAACTGAATCAGATGAATTTTGGTCTTCCAAGAGGTTCCGGAGGTCAAATCTGGTGATCGGTTTATATGGGGGCTATATATAATTATGAGCCGATGTGGACCAATTTTTGCATGGTTGTTAGAGACCATATACTAACATCACGTACCAAATTTCAGCCATATCGGATGAAATTTGCTTCTCTTAGAGGCCTTGCAAGCCAAATCGGGGGATCGGTTTATATGGGGGCTATATATAATTATGGACCGATGTGGACCAATTTTTGCATGGTTGTTAGAGACCATATACTGACACCATGTACCAAATTTCAGCCGGATCGGATGAAATTTGCTTCTCTTAGGGGCCTCGCAAGCCAAATCGGGGGATCGGTTTATATGGGGGCTATATATAATTATGGACCGATGTGGACCAATTTTTGCATGGTTGTTAGAGACCATATACTAACACCATGTACCAAATTTCAGCCGGATCGGATGAAATTTGCTTCTCTTAGAGGCCTCGCAAGCCAAATTTTGGGGTCCGTTTATATGGGGGCAATACGTAAAAGTGGACCGATATGGCCCATTTGCAATACCATCCGACCTACATCAATAACAACTACTTGTGCCAAGTTTCAAGTCGATAGCTTGTTTCGTTCGGAAGTTAGCGTGATTTCAACAGACGGACGGACGGACGGACGGACTCAGTTCGACTCAGAATTTCACCACGACCCAGAATATATATACTTTATGGTGTCTTAGAGCAATATTTCGATGTGTTACAAACGGAATGACAAAGTTAATATACCCCCATCCTATGGTGGTGGGTATAAAAATACTTGGATCCAAAGATTTTGTCCTTCCTTTAAGGATTTTGGTATTTTGGATTCCTAGCCTATATGGCTTTCAATTTAGGTCCAAGAAAATTAAAATTAGGAAACAAAACTGCTTTATCGAATTTTCATTCTCTTTTCCCAGTATATTAATAAAGCTGTTCACAGACAAACATATTTCAGATTAGCGGTTGAACCGTTCAGAATACTTGTTTTGGCAGTGCCTCAATTAGAGTGTCAAAGGTTCTTTGATAGTTGGTTCAAAAGCATGCAAAAATGTATAGATCCTACACTGAAAAAAATATTGTCGTGAGGTCAAAGATTTCATGTCTTTAAAATACGAATACAAATTTTGTTTGGCATAGAAGACGCATTTCTCTAAAATAAAGTTATTTTCCTTATCCAAAAGTCGATAAACTTTTCAATGAAGTCGTATTGTCCTTATAATTAAGTGATTTGACTTAAAAATGGGTATCTTAACAGGTAAGAAAAAATTTATAGGCTAAGGTCAACTTGACTTTAATAATTCAAAAAAATGCTTTAAATATAATGAAATTGTCTTTAAATTTGTTGTCTTGACTATAAAGCAAAATATCGTTCAAATATAGGACATGTTTTTCAAAACTTTATTTTAAAGAAGTTTTTTACTTCAAACATAGCATAATTTCTACTGGATGTCGAGTCCTAATTTGGAAAATAAAGTGGCCGTAAACTCGTTTTTAAAGGACTTTAATATCATATGAAGAAAAAAAGCTGAGAAAGCGAAAAATTAAAATTTGCTTCCTAGAAGCAAGTACACAAAACCTAAATTTAAAAGAGAATTGTATCTTAAAAGTATCCTTACTTGTATTCTCCGCTTCTTTGGCTCGGAATCAATACCAAATTTTTTAAAGTAAAGACAAAATCTTTGGAACCGAGTATGCTTTTTTTCAGTGTAATGGAAATATTTTGAAAAATAGTAAAACGTTTTTCAATAATTAATATTTTTTTTTGTTCTGTAATCCCGAAATATAAAAGGCAATCCTCGTTCTTGTTATAGTTTTTTTATGCAATATGCGAAATTTTCTATCACACTTTAACCACTGTGTGAAAATATATCTCTGGTTGGGGGGATGATGATGCTCATGAAATGAACACTCATTTACAATCCCAACAAATATTTCAACATTTACTGGATTTCACAAATATGCCGCAAAAGTTTTGCTAAAAGGGATTTTCATTCCCTTCTCGTGCATATTTTTGTTGTTTTTGTCTCTGGTTTCATTGTCTTTGAATTCTGATAATGTTGTGTGCTTGGTTGCTTACTTGGTTTGCGGGTTTGGTTCATCTTGGGACTGTTGTTGTTCTTCATATGGTTGAGCTGCTTATTTACTCTATATACTTTGCATCCAGCCAGCACCAAGTTGGGATGTTTTGAAAAATTCCACAATGGGTGGAAAAGAAAAAAACTTAAGTAATTTCCTGTACCATACGAGCAACAGCAATGTCAAGTATTTCCGACAATCCATCCAAGGATGGTGTGTGTAGTGGTTGACGGTAACGGTAAATATCTAAGCCATCAAACAAATGTTTTGCATAGAAAACATTTTCTTGAGTTTTCTATGCAGATTGGTAAAGTGAGTAAGGGTGTGTGAGTCAGTGTGGATATCTTCCTTAAGATGTCACGAAATTCAAAGTATACACGTGTTTTATTTTAAATCGTTAACAGAAATTAATGGTAAACATTTAAGAAGTTAATTCCAAATTACTGAACACAAAGTAATACACTGAAATATCCTACTTCTATTGAGCCGAAATATCTTTGAGCTTCGCTTAAGGATTTTGGTATTGATACAAAATCAAAAACATAACTTTTTTTGATGGTTTTAGGCCTCATAACTATTGATCTCAGGCACCTTATATTCTGAGTCGTGGTGAAATTCTGAGTCGATTTAGCAAAATCCGTCCGACTGTCCGTCCTTCTGTTGAAATCATACCTACGCTGAAAAAGACAAGCTTTTATATTTACATTAATGATTTTGGTATTAGTTACAAGCCAAAGAAGTGGAGAATTCAAGTAAGACACAAAAAGATAAAAAATTCAACGACAATTTCGTTAATATTAAAGATTTTTATACCCTCCACCATAGGATGATACCCCCCATTAACTTTGTCATTCCGTTTGTAACACATCGAAATATTGCTCTAAGACCCCATAAAGTATATATTCTGGGTAGTGGTGAAATTCTGAGTCGATCTAAGCATGTCCGTCCGTCTGTCTGTTGAAATCACGCTAACTTCCGAACGAAACAAGCTATCGACTTGAAACTTGGCACAAGTAGTTTTTATTGATGTAGGTCGAATGGTATTGAAAATGGGCCATATCGCACCACTTTTACGTATAGCCCCCATATAAACCGACGCTCAGATTTGGCTTGCAGAGCCTCTTGGAAGAGCAAAATTCATCCGATCCGGTTGAAATTTGGTACATGGTGTTAGTAAATGGTCTCTCACAACCATGCAAAAATTGGTCCAAATCGGTCCACAATTATATATATCCCCCATATAAACCGATCCCCCGATTTGGCTTGCGGAGCCTCTAAGGGAAGCAAATTTTATCCAATCCGGCTGAAATTGGGTACATGGTGCTAGTATGTGGTCTTTAATAAACATGCAAAAATTGGTCCACATCGGTCCATAATTATATATAGCCCCCACCCAGCAAAAAAAGCGTCGCCAAAAATGTAGTGAAAATGTTCTTTTTGGATCCGGAAGTGGTCCAAAAGTGGCGCAGAAGCGATGAATTTAATATGGCCTTGTCATAGGACGGATGTCCACCATGTTAACAGCCGTTGCACTGAATTTGCATCACTTCTTAAGGTATGATGCGAATTCAGTGTTTTGGATGTGAATTAAGAAATTTTGTGACATTTTGACAAATAAATAATTTTTAAAAATTTTCATGAGTTTTGATGCATTCTTACGCTTGTGTGGAATATTTGACATGAAATATTTTCAAAAATTCGCAATTTTTCCAGATGGATGTGGCATTTTTTCGGCAAAATTTAAATAATTTTGACCATTTTATTAATTCTTAACCTATTTTTAACCTATTTGATACAGAAAAAATTAAATTTTCCATTAAAAATATGAAAAAAGCGAGTTATAAAAAAATAACTCAAATGATCTTCCTGTACATCTAAAATAAAGAACTTCTTTGGGAGAACATTTTTGGAAGTGGTTTTAAAGTTGTGCCTTTAGAAGAACTTCCAAATTTTATTGCTGGGCATATAAACCGATCCCCAGATTTGGCTTGCGGAGCCCCTAAGTGAAGCAAATTTTATCCGATCCGGTTGAAATTGGGTACATGGTGCTAGTATATGGTCTCTTAAAACTATGCAAAAATTGGTCCACATCGGTCCATTATTATATATAGCCCCCATATAAACCTATCCCCCGGTTTTGCTTTGCGGAGCATCTAAGAGAAGCAAATTTCATCCAATCGGGCTGAAATTTGGTACATGGTGTAAGTATATGGTCTCTAATAACCATGCAAAAATTGGTGCATATCGTTCCATAATTATATATAGCCCCCATATAAAACCATCCCCAGATTTGACCTCCGGAACCTCTTGGAGTAGTAAAATTAATCCGATTCGGTTGAAATTTGGTACATTGCGCTAGTATATGGCCGCTAAGAGCCATGCAAAAATTGGTCTATATCGTTCTAAAGTTATTTATAGTTGATGGCCAATCACACAAAAATTGGTCCGTATCGCCAAAAATAATCTACCAAAATTTTATTCCCATAGAAAGTTTTGTCAACATTTTATTTCTATAGAAAATTTGATCAAAATTTCATTTCAATAGAAAATTTTGTCAAATTTTATTTCTATAGAAAATTTTGTCAAAATTTTATTTCTATAGAAAATTTTGTCAAAATTTTGTTTCTATAGAAAATTTTGTCAAAATTTTATTTTTATAGAAAATTTTGTCAAAATTGTATTTCTATAGAAAATTTTGTCAAAATTTTAGTTCTATAGAAAATTTTGTCGAACTGAATTATATACGCATTTAATCGGCCTTTTTTTGTTTTATGGACTAACTTACAATATAGAAGACGGTGTTAAGTAAGTTACCGCAACCCAAGTAATTCGATTATTGATGACAATATTTGGTAGAAGTTTTTGCGCAATCCTTGGTGGAGGGTGCATAAGATTCGGCCTGGCCGAACTTACGGCCGTATATACTTGTTTTTTTTTTTCATAATTATTTAAGCCAAGTTGACTTTAGTCAAACAAATTTTTCTTTGAGGTTAAGAAATCCATTTTTAGTTCGTCACTTAATTATAAGCACAAAACGTAAAATATCTCTATATATGTATTTATTACAAAAAAATTATATGGAATTAACACTTAAAATAATTTTAAAAAAATGCATGTCACTGGTAAAAAAAGTTTCGTTATATTAACGAAATGTGTCATTTCGTCCCAAAGGAACAAATTCTTTAATACAACGAAATTTTTCGTTATTATAACGAATTTTCTCTTAATCAACGTAACATTTCGTACTATTAATGACTATTTTCGTTGTATTTATGATAATGTTTCGTTAGATCAATGAAAAGTTTTTGTTGGTTCAATTTTAATGATTTTTTTTTTGTGATGGCATTCAGATCCTTTTTTTGGTTCAATTGCTTTGGTTTTGGTTCTATTGGCTCAAAGAAAATTGTTAAAAATTTTGATATTAATAAAATTCCATTACACAAAAATGTTTCGAGATTGACAAGGAAAAAAAACACACATACACACAGAAATTACTAAAAAGGTATGAAACCAGCACATGCAAATTCCTTTACCTTTGATATTTCATGTTGGAAAACTTTGAAAATAAAATTTTAGTTTTTTTTTTCTAAAGGAAGTTATGACACATCCCGACATCAATCAGTCTCTCGAGTTGTTTTGTATGATTTTGACATGAGTGTTTATTAGGGGGTGGTATGTATGAGGTAAATGCATAAAATACATATCTGACCAGCAAACAAAGAAACGCCAAAACCGCAATGGAAAAATATTTACGTAGTATTAAAGATTACGCAACCTTAGTTTTAGAATGCGCAATTTACACAATATTAAGGACAAATTTCTTTAAACTAACGACATTTTACCTAAAATAAAGTTTATAATAGTTGTTTTAGTTTTTTTTATTAAATTTAGGACAACTATCCTTAAATTAAAGAAGCACATTTTGGATTTAAAGAAATCGTCCTCAAATTAACTGAAATATTAAAACAAGTGTATACGGCCGTAAGTTTCGGAAGCTTATGTACCCTCCACCATGGATTGCGTAGAAACTTCTACTGAAGACTGTCATCCACAATCGACTTACTTGGGTTGCGGTAACACTTGCCGATGGCAAGGTATCTTAAAACTTCCTAACACCGTAATATATACCACATAGTCCATACGTGGTATATATTAAACTAAAAAAAAGGCCGATTAAATACGTGTATAATTAAGTTTGACAAAATGTTCTATAGGAATAAAATTTTGACAAAAGTTTCTATAGAAATAAAATTTTGACAAAATAAATTTTTGACAACATTTTCTGTAGAAGTAAAATTTTGACAAAATTCTCTATAGAAATAAAATTTTAACAAAATTTTCTATAGAAATAAAATTTTGGTAGATTATTTTTGGCTCGAGTGGCAACCATGATTATGAACCGATATGAACCAATTTTTGTGTGATTGGGGCTATATATATCGGATCGGATGAAATATGCTTCTCTTAGAGGATCCGCAAACCAAATTTGGGGATCGGTTTATATGGGGGCTATATATAATTACGGACCGATATGGACCAACTTTTGCATGGTTATTAAAGACCATATTCTAACACCACGTGGCAAATTTCAATTGGATCGGATGAATTTTGCTCCTCCAAGAGTCTCCGGAGGTCAAATCTGGGGATCGGTTTATATGGGGGCTATATATGATTATGGACCGATATGGACCAATTTTTGCATGGTTGTTAGAGACCCTATACGAACACCACGTACCAAATCTCAACCGGATCGGATGAATTTTGCTCCTCTTAGAGGCCTCGCAAGCCAAATCGGGGGATCGGTTTATATGGGGGCTATATATAATTATGGACCGATATGGACCAATTTTTGCAGGGTTGTTAGAGACCATATACTAACACCATGTACCAAATTTCAGCCGGATCGGATGAAATTTGCTTCTCTTAGAGGCCTCGTAAGCCAAATCGGGGGATCGGTTTATATGGGGGCTATATATAATTATTAACCGATGTGGACCAATTTTTGCATGGTTGTTAGAGACCATATACTAACACCATGTACCAAATTTCAGCCGGATCGGATGAAATTTGCTTCTCTTAGAGGCCTCGCAAGCCAAATCGGGGGATCGGTTTATATGGGGGCTATATATAATTATTGACCGATGTGGGCCGATTTTTGCATGGTTGTTAGAGACCATATACTAACACCGTGTACCAAATTTCAACCAGATCGGATGAAATTTGCTTCTCGTAGATGCCTCGCAAGCCAAATTTGGAGGTCCGTTTATATGGGGGCTATACGTAAAAGTGGACCGATATGGCCCATTTGCAATACCATCCGACCTACATCAATAACAACTACTTGTGCCAAGTTTCAAGTCGATAGCTTGCTTCGTTCGGAAGTTAGCGTGATTTCAACAGACGGACGGACGGACGGACGGACGGACGGACGGACGGACGGACGGACATGCTCAGATCGACTCAGAATTTCACCACGACCCAGAATATATATACTTTATGGGGTCTTAGAGCGATATTTCGATGTGTTACAAACGGAATGACAAAGTTAATATACCCCCCATCCTATGGTGGAGGGTATAAAAACAGTAAGTGAAATTTCAAATTTCATGCTTAATAACATATTACGATGATATCGAAAGGAAGGCGTTCTGTAATAGTGCCAAGAGATCAACCTCCGGTCGGTGTGAAAAAGTTTTTCAAATTAAGATATAAAATTGTAATTAAAACATGTAAGGAAAGTCTAAAGTCGGGCGGGGCCGACTATATTATACCCTGCACCACTTTGTAGATCTAAATTTTCGATACCATATCACATCCGTCAAATGTGTTGGGTTCTGAATATAGAGGTTTGTCCCAAATACATACATTTAGATATCACTCGATCTGGACAGAATTTGATAGATTTCTACAAATTCTATAGACTCAAAATTTAAGTTGGCTAATGCACAAGGGTAAAACACAATGGTAGTAAAAAACAAGTAAGGAAAGTCTAAAGTCGGGCGGGGCCGACTATATTATACCCTGCACCACTTTGTAGATCTAAATTTTCGATACCATATCACATCCGTCAAATGTGTTGGGGGCTATATATAATGGTTTGTCCCAAATACATACATTTAAATATCACTCGATCTGGCAGAATTTGATAGACTTCTACAAAATCTATAGACTCAAAATTTAAGTCGGCTAATGCACTAGGGTGGAACACAATGTTAGTAAAAAACCAGTAAGTAAAGTCTAAAGTCGGGCGGGGCCGACTATATTATACCCTGCACCACTTTGTAGATCTAAATTTTCGATACCATATCACATCCGTAAAATGTGTTGGAGGCTATATATAAAGGTTTGTCCCAAATACATACATTTAAATATCACTCGATCTGGACAGAATTTGATAGACTCTACAAAACCTATAGACTTAAAATTTAAGTCGGCTAATGCACTAGGGTGGAACACAATGTTAGTAAAAAACAAGTACATACGGCCGCAAGTTCGGCCAGGCCGAATCTTATGTACCCACCACCATGGATTGCGTAGAAACTTCTACGAAAGACTGTGATTTAGTCCATACATGGTATATATTAGACAAAAAAGTTATGTATAGTTAAGTCTACAAATAATTACGAATCGATATGGACTTTTTGTATGTAGAGAGCCAGAATTGAAATATGGGGGTCGCTTATATGGGGGCTATATACAATTATGAACTTGATATGGACCAATTTTTGTGTGATTGGGGATCGATTTATCTGAGGGCCATATATAACTATAGACCGATATGGACCTAGTTAGGCATGGTTGTTAACGACCATATACTAGCACAATGTACCAAATTTCAACTCACTCGGATGAAATTTGCTCCTCCAAGAGGTTCCAAAACCAAATCTCGGCATCGGTTTATATGGGGCTATGTACGATTATGGACTGATATGGACCACTTTTGGCATGGTTGTTAAATATCATATACTACCACCACGTACCAAATTTAAAGCAGATCGGATGAATTTTGCTTCTCCAAAAGGCACCGGAGGTCAAATCTGGGGATCGGTTTATATGGGAGCTATATATAATTATGGACTGATAGGAACCAATTCCTGCATGGTTGTTGGATACCATATACTAACATCACGTACCAAATTTCAACCGAATTGCAAGAATTTTGCTCTTCCAAGGGGCTCTGGAGGTCAAATCTGGGGATCGGTTTATATGGGGCCTATATATAAATATGGACCGATATCGACCAATTTTTGCATGGGAGTTTGAGGCCATATATTAACACCACATACAAAATTTCAACTGAATCAGATGAATTTTGGTCTTCTAAGAGGTTCCGGAGATCAAATCTGGTGATCGGTTTATATGGGGGCTATATATAATTATGAACCGATGTGGACCAATTTTTGCATGGTTGTTAGAGACCATATACTGACACCATGTACCAAATTTCAGCCGGATCGGATGAAATTTGCTTCTCTTAGAAGCCTCGCAAGCCAAATCGGGGGATCGGTTTATATGGGGGCTATATATAATTATGAACCGATGTGGACCAATTTTTGCATGGTTGTTAGAGACCATATACTGACACCATGTACCAAATTTCAGCCGGATCGGATGAAATTTGCTTCTCTTAGGGGCCTCGCAAGCCAAATCGGGGGATCGGTTTATATGGGGGCTATATATAATTATGGACCGATGTGGACCAATTTTTGCATGGTTGTTAGAGACCATATACTAACATCATGTACCAAATTTCAGCCGGATCGGATGAAATTTGCTTCTCTTAGAGGCCTCGCAAGCCAAATTTTGGGGTCCGTTTATATGGGGGCTATACGTAAAAGTGGACCGATATGGCCCATTTGCAATACCATCCGACCTACATCAATAACAACTACTTGTGCCAAGTTTCAAGTCGATAGCTTGTTTCGTTCGGAAGTTAGCGTGATTTCAACAGACGGACGGACGGACGGACGGACGGACGGACGGACGGACATGCTCAGATCGACTCAGAATTTCACCACGACCCAGAATATATATACTTTATGGGGTCTTAGAGCAATATTTCGATGTGTTACAAACGGAATGACAAAGTTAATATACCCCCCATCCTATGGTGGTGGGTATAAAAAACGGTTCAAATATAGGCTAAGACTTATTTTGAGGTTTTTGCATCTATGGTTTAAAGTATTTTTGAAATTAAGAGAACGCCTTGTGCTTTCAAATTGACGTTATAATTTGGATTTATAAACTGACATATGTTTGTATGTGAATAGCTTTTTTAATATATTGGGAAAACAATGAAAATTCGATAAACCAATTTTGTTTCCTAATTTTAATTTTCTTGGCTCTAAATTTAAAGCCAGATAGGCTCGGAATCCAAAATACCAAATTCTTAAAGGAAGGTCAAAATTTTTGCATTCAAGTATTTTTTTTTTTTTGTTTTTTGGAATTAAATGATTTCCCTAGACTTGAAGATTTAAATAAGGCCCCGGCCTGTGTAAATGTGACTCGATGTGGTCAAATATTGTCACAAAGCCCACACTTGACCAACTCTCTTGGTGAGATCTAGCCCATATCCTTGTAAAATCGCAACTACTTATAAAAATGTCTCAAATTTACCTATTCCTTCAATATAAATGTAATGACTTAGGAAGAACTTCCAATTTTTTTGCTAACACATTCTATATACAAAATCTATTTCAACCAATTTTCAAGCCCCACCTAATGTATTCCCTTCAAACCTTACAGGCCACATAAAAAAAAATTGAAATGCGTATGATAAGCATATAGAAGAGAGAGTGAGAGATAGATAGAAAGAGCTCTAAGAGCTTTCACAGCAAATATGCATATATGTTCATAAAACTCTATGCATCCCAATGTGCAACCATAGCGGCAATATGTGCAATGAGCCATCACCATCATCTCCACCATCACTGACACTCTGAAGAATTTATGTCTAAGAGCTTTTAAATGTTTCTCAATACCATTTCCATAGTGCTCATATGAACGAGTGAATAGTTCACATTATTATTATTTTTTTTTGTAGGTCGTCCGTTCTTATACCCATGTACCCATCATAAATTCCTTTAGGTATGACATTGATGTCCTTGCCGCCCGGCAAGTACCATCCCCAGCCACCCACAGTCATCGTTCCCAAAACAGTCATAACTTCACGTCTCATGTAGAGTTGAAAAATACATGGCTTCATGATTTCGACTCATGCATGTTAAATGTGTGAATGGGTGAATGGTGGGTGTGCGTTTAGTTTATTGTGTGAATGTGTGTGAATAAAAATGGGTGCATGTCATGCATAATGGTTAGTAACGTCATGACATAGGAGCTAAGAAAAATGTCTCAAATATTTCAAAATAGTTTAAATGAAATTTTATGCAGAAACAAAATGAAACTAAATTGAATTTTTTTCTTTTTTCCGTTAGCCAACCAGAAAAGTTAAAAGGAATTTTGAATATTTGACAGAATCAATATGAGCATGTGATGTGAGTGAAGCATTCACATTTAATTTCATAGACAAATGAATTTTATAGAACCACTTACATATATGAGATTTTTATATGGGCTATGTGAATTGGTTATATTTGCAAATTTAGGACATTGTAGTTTGTAAGGGGTTTGAAGAATTTTGTCAAAATATTTCCTAAATTAATTTATATTTTATTATTTTTCTCACATTTCCACTTGAGAGACATTTCTAATAAATCCTTTTTTCTTTTTCTTCTTCTAATTTCAGGTGAGTCATGGCAAATTTTTTGAAGTTTTTCGTTTAGCATAAGGTAATACGCAAAATGTTTTTGTACCAATTTGAACATATGGATGGGTGTTATCTCAGATCAATTGTTAACAAACATGACCCACTTATGCTATATCGTTTATGCTATATAGGCAATAAGTTAGGTATTTTTGGTATCATTAAAGCGTTAACTCGAATACGTACCAAATGAAGTATCCTGTAATAGTTATATTTGGTTATTTTAGACAACAAGTAACAATATTATTCTTTTATAACAACATAAAAATCGGTAATGATAACAGTATAACCTCTGTAAACAATATTTATTGATTTTAATAATCTACCAAAAATTTTATTTCTATGGAAAATTTTGTCCAAATTTTATTTTTATAGAAAATATTGTCAAATTTTATTTCTATAGAAAATTTTGTCAAAATTTTATTTCTATAGAAAATTTTGTGAAAATTTTATTTCTATAGAAAATTTTGTCAAAATTTTATTTGCATAGAAAAATTTTTCAAATTTTATTTCTATAGAAAATTTTGTCAAAATTTTATTTCTATAGAAAAATTTTGTCAAATTTTATGTCTATAGAAAATGTTGCCAAAATTTTATTTCTATAGAAAATTTTATTTCAATAGAACATTTTGTGAAAATTTTGCATAATTTTATTTCTATAGAATTTTTTTTTTAATTTTCTATACAAAATTTTGTCACAATTTTATGCCTATAAAAAATTTTGTCAGATTTTTATTTCTATAGAAAATTTTGTAAAAATTTTATTTCCATAGAAATTTTTGTCAAAATGTTATTTCTTTAGAAAATTTTGTCAAAATTTTATTTCTATAGAAAATTTTGTCAAAACTTTATTTCTATAGAAAATTTTGTCAAAATATTATCTCCATAGAAAATCTTGTTAACAACTTATATCCATTGAAAATTTTGTTAAAAGTTTATTGCTATAGAAAATTTTGTTAGAATTTTATTTCTATAGAAAATTTTGTCAAAATTTTATTTCTATAGAAAATTTTGTCAAAATGTTATTTATTTAGAATATTTTGTCAAAATTTTATTTCTATAGAAAATTTTGTCAAAACTTTATTTCTATAGAAAATTTTGTTAAAATATTATCTCCATAGAAAATTTTGTTAACAACTTATATCCATTAAAAATTTTGCTAAAAATCTATGAAAATTTCTGTAGAAATTAGAAAATTGTGAAAATTTTATTTCTATAGAAGTTTTTATCAAAATTTTATTTCCATAGAAAATTTTGTCAAAAGTTCATTTCTAGAGAAAATTTTGTTAAAATTTTATTAATATGGAAAATTTTGTCGAAATTTTGTCTGAAGAAAATTTTTTTTCAAAATTTTACCTCTATAGAAATTTTTTGGAAAATTTAATTGCCATAGAAAATTTTGTCAAAATTTTATTTATATAGAAACTTTTGCCGAGATTTTGTTTCTATAAAAAAATTTGTCAAAATTATATTTCTATTGAAAATTTTTTCAAAATTTTATTTCTATAGAAAATTTTATCAAAATTTTATTTACATAGAAAATTTTGTCAAAATTTTATTTCTATTGAAAACTTTATCAAAATTTTATTTCCATAGAAAATTTTGTCAAAAGTTTATTTCTATAGCAAATTTTGTCAAAATATTATTTCTATAGAAAATTTTGTCAAAATTTTATTTCTATAGAAAATTTTATCAACATTTTATTTCTATAGAAAATTTTGTCAAAATTTTATTTCTATAGAAAAATTTTATTTCTATAGAAAATTTTGTCAAAATTTTATTTCTATAGAAAATTATGTCAAAATTTTAGTTCGATAGAAAATTTTGTCAAAATTTTATTTCTATAGAAAATTTTGGGAAAATTTTGCATAATTTTATTTCTATAGAAAATTTTGTCAAAAAACTTTCCTATACAAAATTTTGTCAAAATTTTATTTCTACAGAAAATTTTGTCAAAATTTTATTTCTATAGAAAATTTTATTTCTATAGCAAATTTTGTGAAAATTTTATTTCTATAGAAAATTTTGTGAAAATTTTATTTCTATAGAAAATTTTGTGAAAATTTTATTTCTATAGAAAATTTTGTCAAAATTTAATGTCTATAGAAATTTTTTGTCAAAATTTTATTTCTATAGAAAATTTTGTCAAAATTTAATGTCTATAGAAATTTTTTGTCAAAATTTTATTTCTATAGAAAATTTTGTAAAAATTTTATTTCTATAGAAAATTTTGTAAAAATTTTATTTCTATAGAAAATTTTGTAAAACTTTTATTTGTATAGAAAATTTTATTTCTATCGAAAATTTTGTTTGTATAGAAAATTTTGTGAAAATTTTATCTCTATAGAAAATTTTGTCAAAATTTTATCCCTATAGAAATTTTTGAGAAAATTTAATTGCCATAGAAAATTTTGTCAAAATTTTATTTATATAGAAAATTTTGACGAGATTTTGTTTCCATAAAAAAATTTGACAAAATTATATTTCTATAGAAAATTTTGTCAAAATTTTATTTCTATAGAAAATTTTGTCAAAATTCAATGAACTGACTGAATTTATTCTGATAATTGGTTGATAGTTTTGCTGCAAGTAGGGGATGCTGATGAGGAATGTGGTAATTCCGAAACGTGCGTCCATCCAACCATCTTGCAGTCTATATAACATTCTTTTCCTCTGTTGGTTAAGCTACACTTGGAGTTTAGTCAATGTATGGTTTTAAGCTGAATTCAAAAAAAAAAAAAAACAACAAAATTTTATTTCTATAGAAAATTTTGTCAAAATTTTATTTCCATAGAAAATTTTGTTAAAAATTTATTTCCATAGAAAATTTTGTTAAATATTTATTTCTATAGAAATTAGAAAATTGTGAAAATTTTATTTCTATTGAAGATTTTATCAAAATTTTATTTCAATAGAAAATTTTGTCAAAAGTTTATTTCTATAGAAATTGTTGTCAAATTTTTTTTCCTATAGAAAATTTTGTCAAAGTTTTATTTCTATAGAAAATTTTCTCAAAATTGTATTTCTATAGAGAATTTTGTCAAAAATTTTATTTCTATAGAAAATTTTGTCAAACTTTTATTTCTATAGAAAATTTTGTCAAAATTTTATTCCTATAGAACATTTTGTCAAAATTTTATTTCTATAGACAATTTTGTATAGAAAAATGTTTTCAAAATTTTGTGTCTATAAAACAATTTGTCAAAATTTTAGATTTTATTTCTATAGAAAATGTTGTAAAAATTTTTTTCTATAGAAAATTTTGTCAAAATTTTACTTCTATTGAACATTTTGTCAAAATTTTATTTCTGTAGAAAATTTTGTCAAAATTTTATTTCTATAGAAAATTTTTTTCAATCTTTTTTAAGAAAATGTTGTCAAAATTTTATTCCTACAGAAAATTTTGCCAAATTTTACTTCTATAGAAAACTTTGTCAAAATTTTATTTCTATGGAAAATTTTGCAAAATTTTATTTCTAAATATCTAAAATTTTGCCAAAATTTTATTTCTATAGAATTTTTTTTTTTTCAAAATGTTATTGCTATAGAAAAATTTTTCAAAATTTCGTTTCTATAAAACAATTTGTCAAAATTTTATATCTGTAGAATTTTTATTTCTATAGAAAATTTTATCAATTTTCTATAGAAAATTTTGTCAACATTTTATTTCTATAGAAAATTTTATGAAATATCCTCTCAGTTGGAGAGGTATATTTTGCAAAATCTAAAAACCAAAACATAAAAATTGTACAATCTACCAAAGAGAAACACATATACCATTTGTGGTAGAATTCTACCAACTGTAGCAAGCGTGGTCCTCATACGACTTCTACCTCTTAACAAAGTCAACAAACATTTCCAAATCCAATTTAACCTTAATTTAGGTCATGAAATTAAACGATTGTAGTTAAATGTTCCTTTATGTTAGGATTCAATCTTTTTAGTGTCTCGCTCAATGTTCGCCTGCCGTCATTCGTTTTAAATGTGACTTAAAATCCACTCATCTGTGATCTACAATACGCAAATAAAGTATACTACTTCCAAAAATTGTAAACAAAATTAACTTTCGCTCATGCCACCAAATACAAATACAAGGCCTTAATTAACATTAAAATATTCAACAACTTTTTCTAAATATTTACTCTTTAAACCACGAAATATATACTTTTTCATAAAGTTTCGACAAAAATTTGGAAAAAATAAAATACCAAAAACCTCTTTATCCCTAAATGAAACATGCTTAACTTTGCTTTAAAAAAACGTAACAAAATTTGCAAATATTTTACATACGCACCCCATTCCATTTAAATAATTTGTGCTTCCTAGGCCAAAGCTGCAAAATACGTCTTGATGCAACCAGAACACGGCCAAACTTTCTCCTTGCAGAATACGCTTGGATAAGCAAAATAAAAGTAATGTGAGGAATTTTTATGGAGTGTGTGGCAAGAATTAAATTTATTTTGGCAAAAAAAAAACGAAATTTTCATCTTCAAACAAGTCAATACGGTCGTAAGGCAGGCCGAATCTTATGTACCCTCCATCATGGATTGCGTAGAAACTTCTTCTAAAGACTGTCATCTGCAATCGAATAACTTGGGGTGTAGTAATATATACCGATGGCAAGGTATCTTAAAACTTAACATCGTCCTCTAAATTGTAAGTTAGTCCATATTTGGTATATATAAGACACAAATAGGCAGATTAAATGCGTATATAATTCAGTTCTTGAACGGTATATAGAGGGAAGTCTACAAATAATTACGAACCGATAAGAACTTTTGCGCCGTAATTAGAGAGCCAGAATTGAAATGTGGGTTCGCTTTATATGGAGGCTATATACAATTATGAAGCTATATGTACATAACTATAGGCCGATATGAGCCAAGTTTGGCATGGTCGGTAGAGACCATATACTGTATACTGATCTGTATGTATGGGGACTATATATAATTATGGGCCAATATGGACTAAATTTTGCATGGTTGTTTATGTCCATATACTAACACAAAATTTCAACTTTATCGGATGAAATTTGCTCCTCCAAGAGGCTTGTAAGGTGGTTTTCTTTGTGGACTAAGGTGGTGCTAGTATAGCCTTAGGGTGGAAGGGGGGTAGGAGAAGGTAGTGGGGAGTGCTGGTAAATTACAAGGATTGGATGCGAACGAATCGCATTAAGATGAATCGGGTGCTGCTATCGGAAGTTCGGCTGCGGTCGTTGCCACTCGCTTTACTGCATACAGTGTCGCTAAGCAAGTAAGTGAGTACAGTGGTACGAAGGGGAAAAATGGGGAAATTAAATTAAATGGAAAAGATCAATAAGGTACAGCGGTGCGAGGGGAAAATCAATAAAATTCAAAAATAATATGTACGAGCAATTGGCTCGTTACAGGCTCCCCAAGTAAAATCTGGGGATAGGTTTATATTGGGGCTATATATAATTATGCACCGATATGGACACATTTTTGCATGTTTGTTAGTGTCTATATATTTGTATCTCGTACCAAATTTCAACCGGATTGGATGAATTTTGCTTCTCCGGAGGTCAAATCTGGAGATCAGTTTATATGGGGTCTACATATAATTATGGAGGGATATAGACAAATTTTTACATGGTTGTTAGAGACCATGTATTTACACTACGTACCAAATTTCAATTGGATCCGATGAATTTTGCTACTCCAAGAGGCTGCAGAGGTCAAATCTGGGAATCGGTTTATTTGGAGGTTACATAATTATGGATCTATATGGACCAATTTTTGCATGGTTATTAGAGACTATATATTTACACCACGTACCACATTTTAATCGGATCGGATAAAATTTTCTTCTCTAAGTGGGTTCCGCAAACCACATCTGGTGGTCAGCTTATATGGGAGCTATACGTAAAAGTGATCCGATATGGCCCATTTGCAATACCATCCGACCTACATCAATAACAACTATTTGTGCCAAGTTTCAAGCTTATTTCGTTCGGATGTTGGTGTGATTTCAACAGACGAACGGACGCACATTGCTGGATCGACTCAGAATTCATGTTACATAATTTATCAAATAAATTAAGTTCAATTTAATTCAATTAAATTAAATTAACCTATTAGAGTACTACCACCACGTACCAAATTTCAACCAGATCGGATGAATTTTGCTTCTCCACAAGGCACCAGAGGTCAAATCTGGGGATCGGTTTATATGGGGGCTATATGGAATTATGGACTGATATGAACCAATTCATGCATGGTTGTTGGATACCATATACTAACATCACGTACCAAATTTCAACCGAATCCGATGAATTTTGCTCTTCCAAGGGGCTCCGGAGGTCAAATCTGGGGATCGGTTTATATGGGGACTATACATAATTATGGACCGATTTCGACCAATTTTGACATGGTTGTTAAAGGCCATATACTAGCACAACGTACCAAGTTTCAACCGGACCGGATGAATTTTGCTTCTCCAAAAGGCTTCGGAGCTCAAATCTGGGGACTGTTTTATATGGGGTATATATATAAATATGGAGCGATACGGACTAATTTTTGCATGGTTATTAGAGACTATAGATTTACACTACGTACAAAATTTCAACGGGATCGGATGCAATTCGCTCCTCCAAGAGGCTCCGGAGGTCAAATCTGGGGATCGGTTTATATGGGGGCTATATATAATTATGGACCGATGTGGACCAGTTTTCCGATGGTTGTTAGAGACCATATACCAACACCATATACCAACACCATCCTATGGTGGAGGGTATAAAAATAGTCAATTAAATATTTAATTAACAGAACAAGTTTTTTAATTGCAACAAAAATTAATAATCAATTGATCCAATTAATTTTTTTTGACTTTCAATTATTTTTTAAATGCTACTATCATTTCTGCGATTGAAGACATTTCAATTAAAAATTAATTGGGTCAATTAATTTCGTGATTGAATACAAAAATATTTTTTTGTGTGTACCTTTTGAAAAGTAGATACATACGCCCCTGACCAACAAAGTTAACACTTGAATACGTATGCATATATGTTCTAAAACTTTACACGTTAAGACATACATTGACGTATACACGTTTGTTTCCGTGCCTTTGTGTATCGTTTTTTCTATATAAACTGGTAGTTGTACAAGTATGGCATGGAAATTTCTTTAAGATACAAAAGAAAACATCCCATGTACTTGCAATGATTATGCTCACATGAAGGCGTAGGATTCATAAGGAAGAATTTTCTTGCACCTTGTGTCACATCATACAAGGAGCAAATACTTATCCACTCTCATACTTATACTACTTATCCATATTCCAACTAGAGGCTTTAGGATGAACACTAGAATGAGTGCAAAGTTGTATAAAGATGATGATCACAGGCACATAATTATCACAGTGTCATGTACACGTACACTTATTTATGTGGTCATGACAATGTTTATGTATATGCCTGAGAGTATATATTTGCTTACACAGACTTAATGATATTTTCACCATAAAACCGGAAATTAAATGTGAATCATCAACGCTCAGAGACGATTACGCCCCATACATTCTCACATGTATACGAATACTCATGTTTCACAAATTAACTTTGGCAAAATCAATGAAAATGTTGCAATTAGATGGTCACACTAAGGAAGAAATCATGGAGATATTATTTCCCTAAGAATTTTATATAAATATGTCAATCAATTTGTATTATTGCATTCCTAATGATAATTTCTAATCAAATCAAGTGATTGGCAGCTAAAGGCAATAGCTTAATGTCATGACCCATTCAAATGTGTTAATATTAAGAGAATGTTTGACTCAAAATCCTTCAAATAGAACGGCCCCAAGAAGAAATGAAAAAAAAAATGATTTCGGTTGGAGTTGATTACATGATAATCCATGGCATGTCAGTGTTAGAGTGCATAGAAAAAAGTACACTGTAAAACTATGGGAAAATGAACTAAATTGTATTCCACCTTTTGTGAGTTCTACAATGCATGTCAAGAGAGGCTTTAATATACAAATTATCTCAAATCGGTGCATCTTACAAACTAGAATACCTTATAAATAACATATACACTGACCATTGTCACCTAAAAATCTTAGAGCTGTACTAAATTGTCATGGCATAAAGAGTATTATTATAAGAGGATGATATTGTAATTGTAGCTGGTTATATCCATGTAACAAATGATAAATACACTCGAACCCTATTGCAAAATGTAGAATCTTACTGACAGCAAAGCGAAATCCTATATAAGAGAAAGAAAGTTGAACAGAAATAAAAAAACGGCGGTTCAATGGAGAAGTCGTGACCACAACCACAGAGTTAAATTATCTGGTAGTGGTTTTTAGCCCAAGCGCTAGTTCTCAAAGACATGTTGAACAAGCATATATGGCCGTAAGTTCGGCCAGGCCGAATCCTACACCCTCATAAAAAATCGCTTCTGTAACATATACTCCCAAACATATTTTGCTTCAAGCATATATATTTTTGGGTATTGCCCAAACATTTATATGTTTGATCTCTTCCAATATATAATATGTTTGAAAGCATATTGGTCTAAACAATATATGTTTGGTTAGTCTAAGTTCGAAACATTTTGTATTTTTGCATCCAAATTCAATAATGTTGTCTTCCAAAAAACAATATGTTATTTTGTGAACATATAATATGTTTGGAAGCATTTTGCACCCAAAAATATTATATGCTTAAAAAAATTCTCCCAGACAATATTGTGCTCAAAATTTTATTTATTTATTTATATATTTACAATCATAATGGATTATGAAAATAAACAGGTAATATAGGTGCTAACAACATAGGTTTTCGACCTGAATGCTCAAAATTTTGTTTCTGCCTAATTGTATATTCCCCCACATCTTTCTCACTTCCACGACATTTTTTAGTTCTTAGCACCTTTTTCTGTAATACAAACATTGTAGAAGAAATTATTCAATTTTATGATTTTTTTATTTTAATTTTACCTTTTGCCGGACGGGGATTCGAACAGCGGACCACACAGTTTGTAAGGATCAAGAAGTAGCTGATCAATTGCCCAAGGAAAAATAAAATGTTAATTTTGTAATAACAAGCAACAACCACCAACTTAATTCAATATCGCTCCCTGTTAAATAGCGCTCCAAGCTACTAAACACATATATGTTTATAGGCTATTTCTAAATTAATATATGTTTGCATCCAAGCATATTATATTTACAAACATTTTATGTCCCAAACATAATATGTTCTACATATTAACATATATGTCCCAAACATGTTATGCTAGTTTATGAATATTATATGCTTGCACTCAAAAATATTGTGTTTAAAAATTTGTGTTCCAAACATATAATGTTTATAGCCAAACATATGAAAAACAGTCTTTTTCATCCGTGTATGTACCCTCCACCATGGATTGCCTAGAAACTTCTACTAAAGACGGTCTTCCACAGTTAAATTACTTGGGTTGCGACCGATGACAAGACATCTTAAAACTTCTTAACATCAACTTCTATATTGTAAGTTCGTCCATGCCGCAAAAGAAAGGTCGAAAGGTCGACATTTTGCTTCAAGCATATGTATTTTCAGGATTGGTGCAAACAAAATATTGTTTGTATTGTTAAAACATATTATGTTTCACCTTAGGACATACACTGGTAGTAAAAAATTTTAATGCATTTTTTTTGTGTGGATATATTTTTAAGGCGCTAATTGGTTACTTCCAATATTTTATTTGCAGCATACTCTCTAGGTCTCTCTTTCTAAACACATATATGTTTATCGGCTCTTTCCAAATTAATATATATTTGCATCTAGGCATATTATATTTACAAACATTTTATATCCCAAACATAATATGTTCTAACATATTAACATATATGTCCCAAACATGTTATGCTAGTTTATGAACATTATATGCTTGCACTTAAAAATATTGTGTTAAAAATTTGAGTTCCAAACATATAACTTATACACCCAAACATATGAAAAACGGTATTTTTCGTCCGCGTATATTCAGTTCTTGACCGGTATATAGGGCAGAAATAATTACGAACCGATATGAACTTTTGTGCGGTATTTATAGAGCCAGAATTGAAATATCGGGGTCGCTTTATATGGGGGCTATAAACAATTATGAACACGAGTCTACCAAAAATGGCAGATTTTTTTCTGTTTGGTAGATTGGTAGAATTCTTGATGTTTTGGATGATTTTGCAAAATATTCCTCTTTAACTATGTAAGAATCATCATTTTCTATAGAAATAAAATTTTGACAAAAGTTTCAACAGAAATAAAATTCTGATAAAATTTTCTATAGAAATAAAATTTTGACAAAATTTTCTATGGAAATAAATTTTTGACAAAATTTTCTATGAAAATGAATTTTTGACAAAATTTTGTATAGAAATTATATTTTGACAAAATTCCTAACGAAATAAAATGTTGACAAAATTTTCTATAGAATTATAAAACTTTTACAAATTTTTCTATGGCAATAAAATTTTGGTAGGTTATTTTTGGCTCTTAGAGGCTCCGGTTTATATGGCGGCTATACATAATTATATCGGTTTATAATTATGTATAGCCCCAATTTGTGCATGGACCAATTTGTGCATGGTTGTTAGAGACTATATACCAACACCATGTTCCAAATTTCTATCTTCTCGTAGAGGCTTCGCAAGCCACATCTGGGGATCGGTTTATATGGGGGCTATATATAATTATAAACCAATGTGGACCAATTTGTGCATGGTTGTTAGAGACCATATACCAACTTCATGTACCAAACTTCAGCCGGATCGGATAAAATTCGCTTCTCTTTGAGGCTCCGCAAGCCAAATCTGGGGATCGGTTTATATGAGGGTTATATATAATTATGGACCGATGTGGGCTAATTTTTGCATGGTTGTTATAGACCATATACCAACACCATGTACCAAACTTCAGCCGGATCGGATGAAATTCTCTTCTCTTTGAGGCTCTGCAAGCCAAATCTGGGCATCGGTTTATATGGGGTTCTATATAATTATGGACAGATGTGGAATAATTTTTGAATGGTTGTTAGAGACCATATACCAACAGACAGACGGACGGACGGACATTCTTAGATCGACTGAGAATTTCACCATGACCCAGAATATATACACTTTATGGGGTCTGAGCAAATAATGATCTAAATAGAACGTGGGCTAACGTTATTACAAATATTAAAGCGCCGTATAGTTGTTTAGACACAAACCTAAACCGTCTCTGAAATTTTCGCCGACGGGGTAAACGATATCAAAAAATTTATCCCATTTTCACACCATGATCATCCTCTACATTTTTTTTGAAATTTCAAGTAAATCGGTTCATAGGTTCAGCTTTTTCCGAGCTCAAGCAAATTGGAGAACATAAGCCCACTTTTCAATAATTCGGGTAAGGAGGGCCTTGCTCTCTGTCAAAATATTAAAAAATTATATTCCCCATAATGATTTCATAATTTCTTCTGAAAATTTGATCGGAGAAGTCCAATTTTCAAAAAGTTCGGGAAGGGGAAGGTCCCCCTGCCACTGTACTTGGAGAAATCCGGGCAAAGGGTAGGTCCGCTCCCCGGTCAAAAATCGATACTAAAACCTTCCCTGAAAATGTCTAGCAAATCGGTGAACTTAAATCCAATTTTCAAATAGCTTAGGTTCCCCTCCCCGACCCGAAGCTGACAGCAATGAACATTTTTCATGACGTCTTGTCTAAGTTTATTCGAACAATATTTTAGATATTGCTTATACTAAATATAAAGCCGCTTTGGAGAGTGTTTTGAATTACGTAGTATACGAATAAAATGTATTCTCATTCCAATGGAGACTGTTATCTGTTGACACAATTACGTAGCTTTATGGAAATATTAGAGTGGGTTAATTTTATGTTATGATGTCAGTTAACACAATTGGGTGAATTAACTGCACCAACTGTTATACCAAAATAAACTAAATAATATAATTGAGCTTTAAATAACGGATAGCCGCTCTTACTAAACTTGTTCTAAAATATGACTAGATATTGGTTTTGCATCAAGATATTTGAGATTGGTCATGGATAATGGATCGAGTTGTTATATCCCCAACATAGGGCGTTGTCCTTCTTGAACGTTTAGACATCCCAATTTTTAACCGATTTGCCTGAAACTGGTAATCTAGAGACATTTTAGATCCACACATAAGTGTCCGGAATATGGTGTGAATCGGTCCATGCTTTGGTATAGCCCTGATATTGACCGTTATCCCGTTTTGACATCTCGAGTGTCTAGATACCCCAATTTTTATCCGATTCTGTTGGAATTTAACATATTTTGTTTAGGTCCATAAATAGGTGTTCCGAATATGGTATGGATGTGTCCATGTTTTGGAATATATGTTTGCTTGGGAGGGTATCTGTTATTAAATCCACCAGAAAAAAATAAGTGTCCGGAATATGGTGTGAATCGGTCCATGCTTTGGTATAGCCCTGATATTGACCGATATCCCTTTTTGACGTCTCGAGCGTCTAGATACTCCAAATTTTATCCGATTCGGTTGGAATTCAACATATTTTGTTTAGGCCCATATATAGGTGTTCCGAATATGGTATGGATGTGTCCATGTTTTGGAATATATGTTTGCTTGGGAGGGTATCTGTTATTAAATCCACCAGAAAACCTATACATTTTCAAGTAAGCCTTAACAACGTAGAGTTGTCAAAAGAAACTATTATATTTGATTCATGATGGTGGGTATTTAAGCTTCGACCAGACTAAACTTGGAGACATATACACTGGCTTGTACTTAATATTACGTACTTGAGATTGCCAGAAATCACCATTTTGATTTATGACAAAGTGAAGGGTAGAACTTTATACCCATCTACATGTTCATATGAACCCACATTAATGTTCGCAGGTTAAAAATGTGATAAGACCTTTAGTCAGCACATATGATTTGCTCATATACACCTGAAAATACCTGGAACTTTAAATTAAAAAATAACAAAACAGTCAGTCAATTTTCTTATAGCCCGAAGTATTTGTTTATGGTATTTTCTTCATACGCGGCTCATTGAATCTTCGCGTATATTGCGTATTTAAATTAAATTTATTTTTCTAACAAAATCAATTCAATTTAATTTTCACCTTTGTATTGTATACATACGCATTAATTCGTTAAGTGTTAAAATGAGTAAATATCTATTGGAGTTGGGCAATCCATTTCATAAAATTGATAAATTTCTCGATGGTAAGTGATGGCATCAACATATCTCCTGTTTTTGTTCTCTTAGGTCGTATCAAATTTAACATTTAATGCTTTTGGCAAACACATTTCCTTACTATATTGTGTGCTACCCATATTCATTTTATCACAATTTTCCATATGGGATTTTAGTGTACTCCAAGTGTGTGTCCGCACGTTATTAGCCCCCAGTCAATCTGATGTTGTACTGGGAAAGTATAGTACTCTATTTTGGAATTGAAAGAGCTGGAATTGATTTATATTTAGTGTAGACACTTCTCATATCTAATCAGTTTCATTATTTCTCGTTGGTTGCAACAACAACGACAACAATAACAATAACAGCCACCAATGAATGTCTAATAACTTTCGCTATCATTTTTATCAATGAAAAATTACACATACTACATATGTGTCATCAATTCATTTACAATGTTTGTTGACATGACATTGTGCCAACAAAACACAAAAACGAATACATCGTTGAACTACTCATGATATAGTAGTACAAGATGTTTATGTGTAAGGTGGGTCGATTTGAATGAGGGAAAAATTACACTGAAATTGGTACACGGACGAAAAAGACTGTTTTTCATATGTTTGGGTGCAAAAATTATATGTTTGGAACTCAAATTTTTTTAATACAATATTTTTAAGTGCAAGAATATAATGTTCATAAACTAACATAACATGTTTGGGACATATATCTTAGAACATATTATGTTTGGGACATAAAATGTTTGTAAATATAATATGCTTAGATGCAAGTATATATTAATTTGGAAATAGTCTATAAACATATACGTGTTTCGAAAGAAAGATCTAGAGAGTATGCTGCAAGTAAAATAATGGAAGTAACCAATTGGCGCCTTAACAATATATCCACACAAAAAAAATTTCATTAAAATTTTTTACTACCAGTGCATGCCCTAAGGTGAAAAATAATATGTTTGAACAATACAAACAATATTTTGTTTGGACCAATCCTGAAAATATATATGCTTGAAGCAAAATGTGTTTGGGATATATATATTATATTTTTTTTGAGGGTGTAGTCTCCATACGGGAAATTGGTGCAAATTGCCACTGACGGAACTATTACAGAACTGGTACCTGTGCTCGAGTTAGTTGCAATTTTAAATAGTCGCAATTTATTTATTTCCGTACTCGCTTGATATTAAAATCTTACATCCATTACGATTTTAATATCCAGCATTTTCGCATTTAGTAAAATAAAATTATCAAAATAACCTATTGTTCGACATATTTCAAAAGTTTTTTTTTTCATTTCGGGTTCGATTGGGATGCCCAAATTGAAACATATTTCTAAGAGTTTGTCCTATACTGGTTCCTGAGGACCTGTCTATGGGGTGCTCCTGCTAAATTGTCCCAGGACGTGTTCTTGGGGATGAGTCCAAGATGCGTCCTAAAATGTACCCCGTCAAGACAAACCCATGTTAAAATGACCGGTCCCTTCCATACGTTTTGACTAGAACTGGGACTGGTCCATACACACCTGGGATTAGTCCTGTACCGGTGCTGTGGTTGATCCATTTCCCGTAGGGCTACTTAACACTAAGGATACCTTTGCTACTGATTGATTAGCATGCCTGCCTTACATACAGAGGGTCCTGGGTGCAATCCCAGTTTTGACCAAATACCAAAAAGTTCTTTAGCAGTGGTTCATCCCCTCTCAGTAATGCTAGTGACTTCGCTGAGTGTTTCAAAGCTTCTTTAAAAGGTTTCACCTTAATGTGAAATGCCGTTTGGACTCGGTTATAAAAGAGAGAAGTTCAACCCAATCATATCCACCACTGGATTGAATAGTAGAGGTGTGCGCGTGACACGCGTGAATCACGTGAGTCGTGAACAAAATCTGAAGCAACTCCGTGAACGTGCGTGAATGGTACTGAAACAAATATGTCGTGCGTGAGAAATAAAATCGGTTCGTGAATGTGCTTGAATAAAATATATACAAATCACGTTCACGAAAAAATTTAATTCATACTCGTATGATAACTGAAATTAATTTACCCAGCAAAAACTGAGTAAGCACTAGTGATTCTTCCAGTAATACCGCTAATCAAATACTTACTACTTGTAGTATTGCCTGGAATTTAATAATAACTTACCTGTGTAGACCTGTGATTCCTTTCATTAATACCAGTAAGTAAAATCATATCTTGAGGTCCGGGTTCGAATCCTACACAAACCCTCTTCTTTTTTATTATTTTATATATTATTATTTTTTTATACCCTCCACCATAGGATGGGGGGTATATTAACTTTGTCATTCCGTTTGTAACACATCCAAATATTGCTCTAAGACCCCATAAAGTATATATAAAAGGTTGGCTGATAAGTCCCCGGTCTAACAAAGAAAAACACATTTTTTTGTCAAAATTCGTTTTTATTATTCAACATAGTTCCCTTCAAGAGCGATACAACGATTATAACGACCTTCCAATTTTTTGATACCATTTTGGTAGTACTCCTTCGGTTTTGCCTCAAAATAGGCCTCAGTTTCGGCGATCACCTCTTCATTGCAGCCAAATTTTTTCCCTGCGAGCATCCTTTTGAGGTCTGAGAACAAGAAAAAGTCGCTGGGGACCAGATCTGGAGAATACGGTAGGTGGGGAAGCAATTCGAAGCCCAATTCATGAATTTTTGCCATCGTTCTCAATGACTTGTGGCACGGTGCGTTGTCTTGGTGGAAAAACACTTTTTTCTTCTCATATGGGGCCGTTTTGCCGCGATTTCGACCTTCAAACGCTCCAATAACGTCATATAATAGTCACTGTTGATGGTTTTTCCCTACTCAAGATAATCGATTTCGGGCGTCCACTGCGTTCACCATCCTCCGTGCTCATTTCACCACGCTTGAATTTTGCATACCAATCAATTATTGTTGATTTCCCTGGTACAGAGTCCGGAAACTCATTATCAAGCCAAGTTTTTGCTTCCACCCTATTTTTTCCCTGCTGAAAACAGTATTTTATCAAACCACGAAATTTCTTTTTTTCCATTTTTTCACAATAACAAAAGTTGCTTCACAAAAGACGCTCTATCTCACAAACTAATTCACTTACAGACGTCAAATTTTGACACGAATCATTTGAAGGTTGGTACTATATAAAAATAATATGCATTTAATACTAGCGACGCCATCTATGTGTCAGACCGGGACCTTATCAGCCAAACTGTTATTTGCCCATAATTAGATATAGCCCCCATATAAAGCGATCCTCAAATTTTATTTCTTGGGCCTGGTTGAACTTTCTACTAATCATGAAATAATTGGTCGATGTCCGACCGACCGACCACATATAAACCGACCCCCCAAGTTTGATTTCTGGAGCCTCATGGAGGAACAAATTTCATTCGATCCGATTGAAATTTGGCTCTCTAATTACCATGCGACTAAGAACTAAATTGGTATATAAGTATTTACTTCATCATAATATCTCTCTTTTTCTACCTTAAAAAAAAAAAAAAACAAGCAAACTTTAAAAAAATAATCAGTAATAGCCCTTCAACGAAAAACCACTAAGAAAAAACCCCAAAACAGCCTCTAGTGTATAATCCTTGCTTTGTGGTATCAAATAACCCTCTAGGCAATAATATACATAAACCCCCCAATTAAGAGAAATTTCATTATACGCTTAATTAGCAAAATATGCTTACGATTTTTTTATTTATCTTTCTTAAACAGTTTTTATTTAATGCTTCTCCGAAGAGATTTTAAGAGATAGCATATATTGTAGCGAACTTTTTTCCTAAGGTTTAATAATTCTTCCCCGTTTTTCATTATGTCCCAAGGCTTTTAAACGGAACAAAAAGGATGCAGTACAAAAAAAAAAAAAAACATGAATGAAATACCGTCCATTTCCTTCGAAACATAATTTACGAAAAAAATTGATGGAAAATGGAAACAACGAAACTGGAATGAAAAGAGAAGATAAGAGTTGAAATATGATAAATACTTATATTAATTGGAAATACATTTAAATGTAGTGATGATATTTGGAGATTTCTAGCGTAAGCACTTTTTTGCTGATTGGTTATAGCTTTAATAAAGTCTATTATTAAATCATGTTTATATAAGGGATTAAGAAATTCGTTATCAAAAATCCTTTAATAGAATGATTTAAAGAAAATAAATTTCCTAGTTTAAATTTTGCTTACATCGTATTAACAAATGTAGAACTACACAAAAAAAATTATTTTTCTGATTCAATAACGAAATTAATTGATCCAATTAATTTTTTTAATTGAAATGTCTTCAATCGCGAAAATGATAGTATCAATATCACAGTTTTAATTGGACATTGAAAAAATACGTGATTAAAAAATTAATTGATTTCATTAGCAAATTTCAATTAATTTTTAATTGACTCAATTAAAAATTTAATTAATGTTTATTGCAAAACTCAATACATTTTTTTCATTAAAAACTTAACCATTTTCAATTACTTTCTTAACCGACTTAGTGTTTTTAGTTTTATTTCATCCGATCTAAACCGACTTAGTGTTTTTAGTTTTATTTCATCCGATCCTGCTGAAATTTCGTACATGCTGTTGGTATATGGTCTCTGACAACCATTGAAAAATTGGTCCACATCGGTCCATGATTATATATAGCCCCCATATAAACCGATCCCTAGATTTGGCTTTCGGAGCCTATAAGAGAAGCATATTTCATCCGATCCTGCTGAAATTTCGTACATGGTGTTGGTATATGGTCTCTGACAACCATTGATTGAAATTGGTCCACATCGGTCCATAATTATATATAGCCCCCATATAAACTGATCCCTAGATTTGGCTTGCGGAGCCTCAAAGAGAAGCAAATTTCATCCGATCCGGCTGAAATTTGGTACATGGTTTTGGTATATGGTCTCTAACAACCATGCCAGTATTGGTCCACATCGGTCCATAATTATATATAGACCCCATATAAGCCGATCCCAAGATTTGGCTTGCGGAGCCTCAAAGAGAAGCAAATTACATCCGATCTGGCTGAAATTTGGTGCATGATGTTGGTATATAGTCTCTGATAATCACACAAAAATTGGTTCACATCGATTCATAATTATATATAGACCCCATATAAACCGATCCCCAGGTTTGGCTTGCGGAGGCTCAAAGAGAAACAAATTCATCCGACCCGGCTGAAATTTGGTGCATGATGTTGGTATATTGTCTTTAACAACCATGCCAGAATTGGTCCATATTGGTCTATAATTATATATAACTACTTATATAAACCGATCCCCAGATTTGACCTCCGGAAACTCTTGAAGGAGAAAAGTTCATCCGATCCGGTTGAAACTTAGTACGTGGTGTTAGTATATGGTCTCTAACAACCATGCAAAAATTGGTCCATATCGGTTCATAATTATATATAGCTCCATCTGTCCATAATTATATATAGCCCCCATATAAACCGATCCCCAGATTTGCCTTGCGGAGCCTCTAAGAGAAGCAAATTTCATCCGATACGGTTGAAATTTGGAACATGGTGTTAGTATATGGTCTCTAACATCCGATCCAGTTCAAATTTGGAACGAGGTGTTAGTATATGGCCGCTAACAACCATACCAAAATTTGTCAATATCGGTCTATAGTTATATACAGCCGATCCCCAATCACACAAAAATTAGTCCATATCGGTTCATAATCATGGTTGCCACTCGAGCCAAAAGTAATCTACCAAAATTTTTTTTCTATAGAAAATTTTGTCAAAATTTTATTTCAATAGAAAATTTAGTCAAAATTTATATTTGTTTCTATAGAAAATTTTGTCAAAATTTTATTTCTATAGAAAATTTTGTCAAAATTTAATTTCTATAGAAAATTTTGTCAAACTTAATTATATACGTATTTAATCGCTCTCTTTTAATTTAATATATACCACGTATGGACTTACTTACAATTTAGAAGACGGTGTTAGGAAGTTTTAAGATACCTTGCCAACGACAATCGTTACCGCAACCCAAGTAATTCGATTGTGGATGGCAGTATTCAGAAGAAGTTTCTACGTTATCCATGGTGGAGGGTACATAAGCTTCGGCCTGGCCGAAGCTACGGCCGTATATACTTGTTGTTTGCTGGGTCCTTACACAAAACTTCATAAACATAACCCTTCCTGCCACAACTGCTATGAATTATTTTAAATTTTAAGAAAATGATATAACTCCCCAAAATCCATATTGGGGAATTATAGCAAATTTGGGAGTTCTTTCATTTGAAATAAATCCCCAAAATATGAAATAATATCCCCAAAATCGTTGTTTTTATTTTCTATAGAAGAAATTGGGGATTTATTTTGTCATTCATGCTTTTGAGGATGTATTTAATGGAGACTTATTTCGTGGTGCCATTGGGTCAATGTAGAAATCTCTTAAAATTTGAGAGAAAAATACAGTACAGGCGGACAGACAAATGCATTCAGGATATGGTATATATACATCGATACACTACGATTAGTTTGCACATAATAAACTTTTAATACAGATCGTTATCCAATGAAGGAGTGTCTAAAGGTGGCTATAAAAATATGCTGTAGTTTTATAGATTTTTGCGACTCACGTTTCTAGGTTTTCAGAAAAACTATTTTTGAGCATATTAGTAGCACAAACATTTAATCCCATAACAGACATGTACGTCCTAAACTACATTATTTAAATAAAATTGATAACCGATATTTCATTCTAATAAAGCCATGTGGTGGTTCCCAAAACATCCGTTTTTTTTTGTTAGGAGAGCGGTTTTTGTTTATTAATACCATGGTATTTGTGGCACGAACATTTGAGGTTTGTTTATATGAGATATAAATATGTATGTCTCTGTGTGTAAGCCTATAAAATATCCTTGGGTTCCTTGTCATATTTTCCTTTTTTTATCAAATCGTAGGTCCAACATCAACCTATACTTGTATGAGACAAGTACATAATTTACGACTTGAGGTTTTTCTAAACCAAATTAACAGGACAAGTTTGTCGCACGACATACAGCACAACTTTACAGAAGGATTGAATGGGGGGAAATATGTCCTTTAAGGACCCAAAAGCCAATACCGAAACAAATATTTCCTATTTTGTTATATATTTTTACTATTTATTTAGGAAAATTTTATAATACCAACAACAGTGTGGCTATGGTCATCGGATGCCATATCAAATATGACCAACCAAAATATTCCAACACAATGACAGCATTTGGAAGAGACCCCTTTTTTTTTGCTGATAATAAATAATTTGAGTATTTCATCTGGAATTGAGGGGCTATTTTCTTGTTAAACTGAAACAAAGGGACCATTTAATTAAAGGGTGGCATTCCAGTTAGGAGAATGCAAGTGTGTGTATACGTGTATATACAGCCCCAACAACGTTCAGCATATTCTAAAGACACTAAGAACAAATAAAAGAGAGAGAGAGAGTGAGTTGTACGGTCAAATGTTTGGTATGTCCTTTGTGGTACAACTACCAAGTGCCTGGTAATACTTTGTGTTAACATATGCCACAGAGTTATTATTTTTGTATTACGCTTTAAAACTCTTATTCACAGGAACTTTAATGTTCCATGGGTCGGTCGGTCGTTCGGTCTCTAGAGTGCTATTTACCCCTTATTAGAAGAATGTTACCAAAGGAATTTTAGCTGCCAATGCTTTTGCCAGAAGCCTGGAACAAAGTTTTCACTTCGTTTAGGTAAAATTTGAATTTAAGCATTTGATTGTCAGCTACATATTTTTGCACCCAAAAAAAAAAGGGGTGACTGTAGGTAGGTAGCTTATTTAAGTTTCTTGCCACCATTGAAGCTTTGAAATCGTCGTTCTTGAGCATTCTTTTATGCTCCTACACACTTCAAGGATATTCAATTTATTTTAATTACTTCTTATGTGTTTGGTGTTTATGGAGAAATGGAATTTTGAGTGTAGTTAAAATCTAAAGAGTTGTCCGAAATGCTTAAAGCAAATGTATTTCTTTGGAATGTTGCAAGATGTGTAAGAGTTTTCGCTTCGATGAAAATTGAAATGTGTTTGCATATCTTTGTAATTTTAGATGTATCTGTGTATGTCTTTTGTTACAATCCTATTACATACAATAATTTCATTCATTGAAGTAAAATGAATTAAACAGAACTTAATGTTGTTAAAAACAGATAAGTTAATTTAATAAGACTAGAATATATTACGGTCACTAATGAGTGCACATAGTATATGTTTCTGCCTCATTTCATTCCAAAATGATAAAGAAAATTACCTAAACTGATTACTTAGTACGATATCAATATAACTTAAATTAAATCTAAATTTGTGTTGGCAAATGGTTAACTCTTTAAATACCTTGGCATAGGCTTTTTAATTTTCTCAGAATATTGGAAGAAATTATTATTTCAAAAATTTGGGTTTTAAATCAACTTTACTATACACTGACAAAAATATTGTCGTGAGGCCAAAGATTTTATATCCTAAAACTATAAATGCGAATTTTGCTTAGAAGAGAAAAGCATTTTTCTGATATAATGCTTTATTTTTTTTTTTGTCCAAAATTCGATAAACTTTTTAGTGAAGTCATATTCTCCTTAAGTTATGTGATCCGACTTTAAAATGGGTATCCCAACATGAAAGAAAATTTTGCTAAACTGAGGTCATCTTGGCGTTAATAATTCTGAAAAATTTTTCACAATGTATCTTACTTGCAAAGCAAACAAGTAAATATGGCCGTAAGTTTGGCCAGGCCGAAAATTATGTACCCTTCACCATGGATTGCGTAGAAACTTCTACGCAATTATGAACTTGATATGGACCAATTTTTGTGTGATTGGGGATCGATTTATCTGTGGGCTATATATAACTATAGACCGATATGGACCTCGGTAGGCATGGTTGTTAACGGCCATATACTAGCTCAATGTACCAAATTTCAACTCGGATGAAATTTGCTCCTCCAAGAGGCTCCAAACCAAATCTCGGAATCGATTTATTTGGGGGCTATATATAATTATGGACTGATATGGAGCACTTTTGGCATGGTTGTTTAATATCATATACTACCACCACGTATCAAATTTCAACCAGATCGGATGGATTTTGCTTCTCCAAAAGGCACAGGAGGTCAAATCTGGGGGCTATATTTGCTTATGGACCGATGCGGACCAATTTTTGCATGGTTGGTAGAGACCATATACTAACACCACGTACCAAATTTCAGCCGGATCGGATGAAATTTGCTTCTCTTAGAGCAATCGCAAGCCAAATCGGGGGATCGGTTTATATAGGGGCTTTATGTAATTATAGACCGATGTGGACCAATTTTTGCATGGTTGTTAGGGACCATATACTAACACCATGCACCAAATTTCAGCCGGATCGGATCAAATTTGCTTCTCTTAGAGCAATCGCAAGCCAAATTTGGAGGTCCGTTTATATGGGGGCTATACGTAAAAGTAGACCGATATGGTTCATTTGCAATACCATCCGACGTACATCAATAACAACTACTTGTGCCAAGTTTCAAGTCGATAGCTTGTTTCCTTCGGAAGTTAGCGTGATTTCAACAGACGGACGGACGGACATGCTCAGATCGACTCAGAATTTTACCACGACCCATAATATATATACTTTATGGGGTCTTAGAGCAATATTTCGATGTGTTACAAACAGAATGACAAAGTTAATACATCCCCATCCTATGGTGGAGGGTATAAAAAGCGTTTAAAAATAGAAGATCTTTTTTAACACTTTATTTTAAAGACTTTTTTATTAGGACTATAGCATAAATTCTACATGAGGTCGAGTCTCAATTTGGAAATTTAAGCTGTCAGTTACTCGTTTTTAATTGACTCTGATAGCATGGGAAGAGAAATGGTGAAAGAAAGGAATAAACTAAAATGTGTTTCCTAGAATCAAGTACGCAAAACTCAAACTTAAAAGAGAATTGTATCTTAAAGGTGTCCTTACGTCAATCCTGAAGTCAGGATTATGCGGCGAATGAACCATCAACTCGATGTTTTGAGTACTCAAAAATTCAGTTCTTTGAGACGATGTGTGACAGCTCGCTGGCATTGTCCTGATTAAGAGTGGTCTTCAGTGGTTGGGTTTCCTGATTTCTTGGAATATAACAGGAAAAAATACGGTTGTGTACCACTCATAATTGACTGTTTTGCAGTCAATTCAGTGCAACGGCTGTTGAAATGGAGGACTTCCGTCCTATGACAAGCCCATGTTAAATTCATCGCTTCTGCGTCAACTCCGGATCCAAAAAGAACATTTTTATTACTTTTTTTGGCGATGCTTTCTTTGCTGGGATATTTTCAAAAATGCACAATTTTTTTCAGATTGGATTTAGCATTTTTGTCGACAAAATTTAAATGATTTGTACCATTTTATGAATTCTTACTCTGTTTTTAACATATTTGAAACAAAAAAAGTTAAAATTATAAATTAAAATTATGAAAAAACCAAATTATAAAACATCGAATTAAAAGAACTTCCGGGGTAGTTAAAATAAAGAACATCATTCTGGAAGTGCTTTTATAGTTGTGCCTTTGGAAGAACTTCCACATTTTTTGCTGGGTAGCCTTATAATTGAAATGAATGCAATCAATACATACACATTTTAAATGGATTACATTGAAATTTACATAAATGAGAGTCCGAATGCTTTCATTTGTAATATTAATATGGCCTAAAATACAATATTGCATTTAAAACTTACACTGACAAGAAATGTTACAGGTACCAAATATACGAGTATAACATATATTATCTTTATGGTATAGATTTACTACGGAATAAAAGCAAATCAAAAGATTTTGTCTGAAATTAAATTAAGGTTTTGACTTAATTTATTTAAAATATTTTGGTATTGATCCGAACCATAAAAGAAGTGAAGAATTAAACAAAAGTTACATTAAAAGATGCAATTCAATTTGAAATTTAAGTTTTGCATTTCCGATACTGAGAAACAAATTTACATATTTAAATATTTTGTCATCGTACAAAATCATAACCATGTTAACCGTAACTTAAGATTCCAAATCAAAACTCGACTTCAAATAGAAACTATGTCTTATTTCAAGTATAAAGAGTATTCAAGATAAAATCTTTATCTCCAATTTTTTGCGTTCTTAAAACATCAAGCATATATATACGAGCTAGCCCGTTGACTCCCATTACCCCTGGCATATGGTCCCATTTTCTGTCGTATTCAATTTTGTTTCTTCATTTTCTATTCAAAGTTTTATAAACTTAAGTTCATTAAAGTTAAGTAAACTTTTTTGTTTGTTATTTTAAACAAATTTGGATCTAAAGTCTGGTGCGTGTGTTTTAATGGAATATGTAGACTTTATATTAATTATAACAAAATTGTAAATGTGGCTATAATAAGATTACAATTAAGAAGACTAAAGTATTAAAAACCAAGGGTTCATACAAACACTCTCCCGGGCGTAGTCAACCGTTCAACTATACAAGGGAACGAAAGAAACTTGGACGTATGAGTAATCAGTAATAAATGAACTGGGAAAAGTATTTTGGTCATAAGATTAATTTTGCAAACAGTTGCAAATAGCCATAAATATTTAAACTGTAAAATGCTGGTAACTATTTATGATTATTATAGCATAGTGATTATACATTAATTGTTCAATTGTTAATATATTGAAAATTTCTTCTAGGCTTATTTTCATGAAGCTTCGTTAGCGCAATATTGCCTAACCAACCAGTGTTGTCAGTATTTTTCTGGCTCTTATCCCCAAATTATGATGTTTTCGTCCCCAAAAATTCCCAATTTAAATTTAAATTCCTTACAAAAATCCCCAATAAATTTTTGACAATTTTTTTTTTGAAAACCAAAAGAAAGCAAAAGGCTCTGCTGTAGAAAATCAAATAATAATCCAGCAAGCTGCAATAAGATCAAGACTTCGAACCACAACACCAAGATACTGGTGATCGTCTTCCAAATGCTGGGGACATGAAAATGCTAGTTTGGAGTTCCTTGTATATATGAATGAATATATGAATGAAAATTTGTAAAAAATTTTCTATACAATTTTGTCAAAATTTTCTATAGAAATAAAATTTTGACAAAATTTTCTATAGAAATACAATTTTGACAAAATTTTCTATATAGTAATAAAAATTTTCTACAGAAATAAAATTTTGACAAAATTTTCTATAGAAATAAAATTTAGACAAAACTTTCTATAAAAATAAAATTTTGGCAAAATTGTCCATAGAAATAGAATTTTGACAAAATTTCCTATAGAAAAAATATTTTATTTTTAAAAAGATTAAACCGATTTCACGAAAAATGTATGGAAATTCCCCATCAAATTCCCAAGTCCCCTACTAAAAAATTTCGTTCCCATTCACGAAAAAATATCCCCAATTTTGGGGCAAAATCCCCAATACTGGCAACACTGTAACCAACTATTAAACCGAACAACCTATCCTATATATTCACATGTAACGTTAGGAATTAAACCGCACTAAAATGTTTAGTAAAAATTAATCGTAAAAGAAACAAGTTAGTAAAGTCTAAAGTCGGGCGGGGCCGACTATATTATACCCTTCACCACTCCTTCCAATTTGTTGGGAGCTATAAAGGTTTAAATTCCCATATACAAATATTTAAATCAGAACCGATTGGGAGAAGCATTTCTAAACTTCTACAAAATCTTTTGACTTTAAATTCAAATCGGCTAACGCCCTAAAAAATTAAGTAAAAACAAGTATATACGGCCGTAAGTTCGGCCAGGCCGAATCTTATGTACCCTCCACCATGGATTGCGTAGAAACTTCTACGAAAGACTGTCATCCACAAATTTCAACTCACTCGGATGAAATTTGCTCCTCCAAGAGGCTCCAAAACAAAATCTCGAGATCCGTTTATATGGGGGCTATAAATAATTATGGACTGATATGAACCAATTCATGCATGGTTGTTGGATACCATATTCTAACATCACGTACCAAATTTCAACCAGATCGGATGAATTTTGCTTCTCCAAAAAGCACCAGAGGTCAAATCTGGGGATCGGTTTATATGGGGCCTATTTATAATTATGGACCGATATCGACCAATTTTTGCATGGGTGTTTGAGGCCATATATTAACATCACGTACCAAATTTCAACTGAATCAGATGAATTTTGGTCTTCCAAGAGGCTCCGGAGGTCAAATCTGGTGATCGGTTTATATGGGGGCCATAATTATTATGGACCGATATGGACCAATTTTTGCATGGTCATTAGAGACCATATAGTAACATCATGTACCAAATTTCAGCCGGATCGGACGATATGGCCCATTTGCAATACCATCCGACCTACATCACTAACAACTACTTGTGCCAAGTTTCAAGTCGATAGCTTGTTTCGTTCGGAAGTTAGCGTGATTTCAACAGACGGACGGACGGACGGACGGACGGACGGACGGACGGACGGACGGACATGCTCAGATCGACTCAGAATTTCACCACGACCCAGAATATATATAATTTGTGGGGTCTTAGATCAATATTTCGATGTGTTACAAACGGAATGACAAAGTTAATATACCCCCCATCCTATGGTGGAGGGTATAAAAATATGGGAAATATAAAGCTAGAGCCATTTAAATGAACAAATGGTCCAAGAAATCGGTGTAGGCTTAGGATAGCTCCCATATATGATTTACAATCTTATAATTACAGAGGCCAATTTTTTACGCCGTTTCACGTGAAATTTGGCGGAAATAATAGAATTGACACTCTAGCTATGTACCCTAAATTTAGTTGAATCCTGTCAGAGTTAGATATAACTTCCATATTTAGCTTTCGTCCGATTTTGATTCATATGAAGATGTGCCCTCATACTGCATATTTTATACAAAGTGTAGATTTAATATTCTATTACACTGTGCCGAATAGGATATATGTGTAAATACACCCAATTTGAGAGAATATGGCCACAAAAACTATAGGACTTTTGCGAAATTACATAAAAATAGCTTCACATTGAAATATCTACCATATTTTTCGTTACTAACAATGTATTTAGTCCCAAGTTATTAGCCGATTTAACGACGCGTCCCAGCAAAAAACAGCGTCGCCAAAGAAATGGTGAAAATGTTCTTTTTAGATCCGGAAGTAGTGCAAAATTGGCGCAGAATCTCTTCTTACTCAGCGATTCGAATTCAGTGTTTTGGATGTGAATTAAAAAATGTTGTCATATTTTGCCATATAATTTTTATACCCTCCACGATAAGATGGGGGCTATATTAACTTTGTCATTCCGTTTGTAACACATCGAAATATTGCTCTAAGACCCCATAAAGTATATATATTTTGGGTCGTGGTGAAATTCTGAGTCGATCTAAGCATGTCCGTCCGCCCGTCTGTCCGTCTGTTGAAATCACGCTAACTTCCGAACGAAACCAGCTATCGACTTGAAACTTCGCACAAGTAGTTGTTATTGATGTAGGTCGGATCGTATTGAAAATGGGCCATATCGGTCCACTTTTACATATAGCCCCCATATAAACGGACCCCCAGAATTGGCTTGCTGAGCCTCTAAGAGAATCATATTTCATCCGATCCGTCTGAAATTTGGTACATGGAGTTGGTATAAGGTCTCTAACAACCACGCAAAAATTGGCCCACATCAGTCCACTTTTACGTATAGCCCCCATATAAACCGATCCCCAGATTTGGCTTGCGGAGCCTCTAAAGGGTGATACGGTCAAAATTTGGTCAAGGGAAAACGCGTGTAAATCGGTGAAATCGTTTATTTAAATATAAAAATATTCAGTTAGGCTTTCGCTTTTCCAAATCCGAATTGCCGGGCCTCACGCTTGACTGCTCGTCCTTAGCAGTTTTTTTGGTCTTCATTAGGTTCCGCTTGACAATACCCCAGTATTTCTCAATTGGGCGGAGCTCTGGCGTGGTGGGAGGGTTCTTGTCCTTGGGAACCACCTGCACGTTGTTGGCGGCGTACCACTCCATGGCCAAAACAGTACGGAACAACCGTGTTTCTTCAAGAAAGGCAGCAGACGTTTATTCAAACACTCTTTCACGTAAATTTCTTGGTTGTCAGTCCCGGAATCTATCTGGGGACTGTCATATGAAAATGCTGCTTTTCCCCAGATTTGACCTCCGGAGTATCGTGGATGAGCAAAATTCATCCGATTCGGTTGAAATTTGGTACATGTCGTTAGTATATGGTCTCTAATAATCACGCCAAAATTGGTCCACATCGGTCCATAATTATATATAGCCCCATATAAACCGATCCCCAGATTTAGCTTGCAGAGCCTCTAAAAGAAGCAAATTTTATCCGATTCGGCTGAAATTTGGTACATGGTGTTAGTATATGGTCTCTAACAACCATACAAAAAGTGGTCCACATAGGTCCATAATTATATATAGCCCCCATGTAAACTGTTCCCCAGATTTGACTTCCGGAGCCCCTTGGAAGGGCAAAATTCGCCCAATTCGGTTGAAATTTGGTACATGTTCTTAGTATATGTATATATATATAGAAAATTTGATACCTTGCCATCGGCAAGTGTTACCGCAACACAAGTAATTCTATTGTGGATGACAGTCTTTAGTACAAGTTTCTATGCAAACCATGGTGGAGGGTACATAAGATTCGGCCTGGCCGAACTTACTGGCGTATATACGAGTACTTGTTCGTTACTAACATTGTACTTAGTCCCATGTTATTAGCCGATTTAATGATGCATGTTAATGGACTCGCATTAGCATAGCTCCCAACGAATTTGAAAGACTTCATTCAGATGGTATCGAAAATATTTGCCTACAGAATAGTGCAGTGTATAATATAGTTGTCACTGCCCGTCTTTAGACTATCCCTACTTGTTAATCATTATTTCATGGAAGTTAAATGATTCGATTTAGAAAAATAAAAAAAAATTGTCTATGGTTCTTTGTATTTACCAATATATATACATATATATTCTTTACATTTATTTAAATACATAACTTATATTCATTTTTCTTCTCATTCCAGGTGAGACCAAATATTTTAATGAAGTAATACCTAACATAAGATTTCTTAAACAGGTAATAAGTTCAAAACTATATATGATATATATTTTTAAATTTATATGAAATCTATCTTATCTATAATAAACGATAAACGGTTCTAGTAAATAACAATATGGTAGAAACTAAGGATTATTTTTCGGAGAGTTAATTGTATAATATAATCCATTAGATTTCGATACTTTTCACAAACTGCCAATGTCATATCATCGTATGCCATCACTTTTATAAGTTATTTGTAAGAGAGTATCGAAAAATTCCTCAAAGCATCATTCCAATGTGAAGGTGACAAACCTTATCTTTATCTTTTTCACTTTTAAGACAGAGAAGAATACCACTAGAGAAGAACACCACCAATTTGGAAACAAATTTAATTAAAAATTAATTGATTTTACTAATATTTTAATCAAAATTAAACTCAATCATAAAGATTAATTGAATTTATTAAATTTTTTAACTGGAATAATTATTTTTTTAAGTATGCGCCGTTCCTCTATCTCATAAGAAAGCTTTCTTTCGTATTCCAAACGAATTCCAAAACGAAAGAAAATTTGTTAAGGTTCTTCTATTTCATATTTTGCTGTCAAGTACGAGTCCAATGTGTGCAATATGTGTTTATACCCTGAAGCACTTTTTGGAATATACGGTTGCTCAAGGCCAGCCTCTGAGTCGATCAATCCGTCTGTGTGTGAACACATTTTTATGATCATAGTCTATGTCACACTTTTCGTACAATAAACCCTATCGCTTTTGAAAGAAATCGTTTCAGATTTAAATATAGGTCCCATATATATCATTCGTCCCATATGCATTTATATGGTCCCAGAAGTCAGAGTTTTAGCCTGACTTTAATTTTACACAAGGAGTTCAATTAATAAGTTTGAAATCGGTTCAGATTTAGATATAGCTCCCATACATATCTTTCGCCCAATTTACATTCATGTGGGAGCCACTGTGGCGCAATGTGGTTAGCATGCCCGCCTTGCATACATAGGGTCATGGGTTCAATTCCAGTTTCGACCAAACACCAAAAAGTTTTTCAGTCATCCCTACTCAGTAATGAGTGGGGATGACATTTCTGAGTGTTCCAAAACTTCTTTAAATGGTTTTACCGCAATGTGGAACACCGTTCGGACTCGACTATAAAAAGGAAATATCAGGCTGCTACTATACATAACCTAACCTACATCCATGTGATCTCAGAGACCAACTTTTTACTCCGACAAACGTGAAATTTTTTTATATATTGCTTTCATATATATTTCCTTCGATATACACTCATATGACCACAGAGGCCAAAGTTTTACACTGATTTGCATGAAAATTTGCAAACGTTTGCTTCCCAAATTTGGTAAAAATCGCCTCAGATTTAGGTAAAGTTTTCATGTACGAGTATATCGAAAATGTAGATTTACAAAGTGCTGCATAAAATGAATAGACTCTCCTTACTTGTTTTTTTTATAACCTAACCCAACCTAACCTAACCTAAGTGAGCCTGAAATATCAGGCTGCCACTATACATAACCTAACCTACATCCATGTGATCACAGATACCAACTTTTTACTCCGATAAACGTGAAATTTTGCAGCTATACGTGCCAAATTTAGGTTGACATCGACTCAAATTTATATATTGCTTTCATATATATATTTCCTTCGATATACACTCATATGACGGTAGAGACCAAAGTTTTACACTAATTTGCGTGAAACTTTGCAAACGTTTGTTTCCCAAATTTGGTAAAAATCGCCTTAGATTTAGGGAAAGTTTTCATGTACGCGTATATCGAAAATGTAGATTTACAAAGTGCTGCATAAAATAAATAGACTCTCCTTACTTGTTCTTTTATAGCCTCCACCATACGATGGGGAGTATATTAACTTTGTCATTCCTTTTGTAACACATAGAAATATTGCTCTAAGACCCCATAAAGTATATATATTCTGGGTCGTGGTGAAATTCTGAATCGATCTAAGTATGTCCGTCCGTCTGTTGAAATCACGCTAACTTCCGAACGAAACAAGCTATCGACTTGAAACTTGGCACATGTAGTTGTTATTGATGTAGGCATTATCCACTTTTACGTATTGCCCCCATATAAACGGACCCCCAGATTTGGCTTGCGGATCATCTAAGAAAAGCAAATTTCATCCGATCCGGCAGAAATTTTGTACATGGTGTTAGTATATGGTTTCTAACAATCATGCAAAAATTTATCCACATCGGTCCATAATTATATATATAGCCCCCATATAAACCTATCCCCAGATTTGACCTCCGGAGCCCCTTGGTCTATAATTATATATAGTCTCCATGTAAACCGATCCCCAGATTTGGCTTGCGGATCCTCTCAGAGAAGCAAATTTCATCCGATCCGGCAGAAATTTTGTACATGGTGTTAGTATATGGTCTCTAAGAACCATGCAAAAATGTATGCATCGGTCCATAATTATATATAGCCCCCATATAAACCGATCCCCAGATTTGACCTCCGGAGCCTCTTGGAAGAGCAAAATTTATCCGATTCGGTTGAAATTTGGTACGTGCTGTTAGTATTTGGTCTTTAATAACCATACAGGAATTGGTCCATATCGGTCCATAATTATATATAGCCCCCATATTAACCGATCCCCAGATTTGAGCTCCAGAGACTTGTGGAGATGCAAAATTAATCCGATCTGGTTGAAATTTGGCACATTGTGCTAGTATATGGCCGCTAACAACCATGCCAAACTAGGTCCATATCGGTCTATAGTTATATATAGACCTCAGATAAACCGATCCCCAATAACACAAAAATTGGTCCATATTGGTTGATAATTGTAGCAAGCCCCCATATAAAGCGATCCCCATATTTTGATACTGGCTCTCTAATTACCGCGCAAAAGTCCATATCGGTTCGTAATTATTTGCAGACTTACCTATATATACCTTTTTTGCCTAATATATACCACGTATGGACTAACTTACAATTTAGAAGACGGTGTTGGGAAGTTTTGAGATACCGTGCCGTTGGCAAGTGTTACCACAACCCAAGTAATTCGATTGTGGATGACAGTCTTTAGTAGAAGTTTCTACGCAATCCATGGTGGAAGGTACATAAGCTTCGGCCTTGCCGAACTTACGGCCATTTTCAGTAGAAGCGACTTTTCTAGAGATTTTGTACAACTCTAAAAATTTGTTTCTAAATCGGTTCAGATTTAAATGTCCGTATATAAGAATATAAACCTTTATATATAGCACCCAACAAATTTAGGATGGTATCATAAATATGGATCTACATAATGGTACAGTGTATAATATAACCGGCCCAACCCGACTTTTGACTTTCCTTACATGCTAAAGTTTGAATTAATTCTCAAACCAAATGATACACCAATATGATAATCAATGCATTCTCATTCAAGCGAAACAAATGGATTTTCGTACGATTTTCAGTAACAGGGCGTCCTGTTCTATACATCTGATTGCTGTTTCTATGATCCTTTGTCCTTCGCCCTTCGCCCTTACTGAATCTGATGTCTGCCTTGTCTGGTTCAATGAGGTCCCTACTGACCCGTCTGTATATATATGCTGAGCCTCATTGAGTACCGTCGAGCCCTTATTGCCTCAACGGGGACCCTATCTCGAATACCTAAACCTTCGAGTCCCTACTGACTCGCTGAGATCCTAACTGATCTAAAGGTACTTTCTGGCCCATTTTAAGTGTAAGATTATATTTTATAAAATAAAGTTATATTTTGTAATGTCCCGGCTACTAATAGCTGTGAAAATAAATAAATAAATCACAAACATTTTTTTCTGTGTAGTCAGAAGGACAAAGACCCTATGAGTTTTTTTAGTCCTTTCAGCAGTCTTTTCAATATAACGTTGAGGTGCTCTGTGCAATTACACAATCATGAGGGCTCTAAGCAGCTTTCCAGTGTGGAGAATACTACTCGTTAAATAGATACTGTATGGTATAGCCGACCAAACCATATAATACTCTTTCTATGGTGGTTTTTATTTCTTATTTGTTGCTCCGTTTTTGGGATTAAAATCCCTCACTTTAAAATTGGAAACATTGTCAGATTAAACATTTCTCTCAAACTTAATTCTTTTAATAATTCTGATAGCTTTTAACTATTGCTGCAGTCATATTGATAGCTATTTGCAGTATTTATAAACTGTAAAAAGTCCTTATCTACCCCGTATGAATTTATTTAATATTCCGGCAATTTTTATCTTCACAGTGAAGCGCTGAACCTAATATCCTGCTGGTCACAGGATATTTGCCACTACTTGTTTTTTTTTTCATAGTGATAGTGACAATGGCTGATAGAGGAGACAATGTTCGGGTAACGCCATGGGGAGGGGTTGGTGGTCATCTTGAAAAGAATCAATGTCAAATACAATGACACTGAGTATTACCCACCCCCTCCCCCTTCGAAAAAAACCTAAGTTGCACAGAAAAGTTGACAGATAAAATAGAAAGAGTGCCACCATACCGGACATACCCAAGGAAAGCTTTTCTGCTAAAAGATGTCTATCTAGTATCCCTGTTATGTAGAAGTGTCCATTACAAACGATCGACCGTACCAGCAAAGTAAGTAGTAAACTATTGCTAACTAGAAATCTTCCTCTTTCGGAGAAGTTGGACCATTAGAGCCAAGGACTAAAATATATACTCGAACTTTTATGGACAACACCCCGCCTCGTATTCCGTCCTTTGAATTCTTGTCACCAGCATAACCACTATCGCTTTTACCACTCAAAGCAAGAACTTTACATCAACTTTATTACTATCAAATCAAACTAACTAACAGGAAAAAATATGCAAGGGCCATGTCTGTATGCTACAATGAGTTCTACAGCTTGCCACCATCATCAGCAAGGCCACCACCAAACTCTGTGTATATGCTCATAATGCTGATGAGAAAGAGGAAATTTCATTTATCTTGAGTATGGTTACCACTCGTTATTGTCCTCAGAGAGAGAGAGAGAGAGAGAGAGAAAACACAAATACGGAAGATAGGCAACCATTTATTACAAGGGTAGAGATAGGAGAGGGCCTTTTTGAGGATTCAGATACATGGCCTTTCCTTAAGGATTTTGGTATTGATTCTAAGCCAAAGATACCGCTTCTTTAAAATAAAAATTAATTATAAGAGAGTGATCCAATTCAAAATCTTTTGTCCATATATTAATAAAGCTATTCACGTATAAATAAATGTCACTTTAAAAATTATATTTCATGTTAGCCTGATACCGAAACAGGCAATCAACGTCCAAATGCATTATATCTAATTTTACAATTATTAATCGAGCTTTATGGACAGATTTAGATTAAGGAACATGATTAATAGAGTCATTGAAAAGAAAACGCCAGATACAAATCTATACACGCCTGGACTGTACATGTTTCGATTCGAGCGAATGAATCTTTCCACAGCCTTTGGTATAGATCTGGCTGGGAGAGATAACTCAATTTTGGGGCCTTTATGCTAACTCCTTATGGAGAAAAAAAAGTCACTTTAAAAATTTAACCACTCATACTTAAATTTTTCATACTTAAATTTTTTCTTTGTTTCAAAACTAAAAAAACTTTAAACCAAACGTAAAACCTGCTTTGCATACACATACAAATGCTGGTGAAATTTTTGGGTGTTTCAAAGCTTCTCTAAGTGATTGCACTGCATTGAGTACAGGGTTGGCCTGACGCAAACTGTGACTTTTGCGACATACGCTTACGACGATATAATACGTATGTCGCAAAAGTCGTAAACCTAGCGCGAAAACCTAATTTTAAATTAAAGAAAATGTGAATATTTGTTATTTTAATTTAGTTAGTTTCCTCGATAAAAGGTATGAAAAAATGCTTTATATTGTATTTATTCAAAACTCTACTAGATTTACATCTGTCATTCGCAACTTCAGACTATTCCTGGTTTTCATGGTCCATAATGTCCATCCAAGCTTTAGTTACATCAACGAATAACTAGCTACAGTTTTGAAAAATTTTAATTAGTATAGAAATTGGCTCTAATAAGCCTCTATAAACCGCAATTCACTTATGTAAGACTTTAGTAGTTTTCCTTCCTTCCAGTTTCTGCAGAAATTTGTGAAAAGTTAACTATGAGCGAGTCTCGACTGCACCATAAATTAGTTCATAGTAGTTTTGGCTTGGGTTTCATATTGAACTAACTACATTCTCAAGTTTTTTTAAACTCGTTAATAATTTTATGAACAATCCTGAGAATTAAAACTTCTTCGCTATATCATCATATCGTTCACTGCCTAGCTGAAAGAACTGAAGTATTTTGAGTTTGCGACGTTTGCTACTTTTTCTATATTTACGACGTTTGCAACTTTGCGACAATCGCAAACCTTAAAAGGTTTGATACAAACCATCTCTGATTGTGGAACGCCGTACGAAGAGAGAATTCACCACTCTTGTATCACAATGGACTGACTAGTCTAAATGAGCCTCAAGATCTTAGTTTCTTTAAATCAAAATTGTCCTTCTTTACGAAATATGTTCTATACTTTAAAGACATACGACTTTAATTGAGGGATGAACATTTCAAAGATTCGTGTCCTAAATTTAATGCAGGGATTACAATTTTTGCCCTTTATATATCAGGATTAGAGAAGAAAAACAAATATTCAAATCGCTTTATTGTTATACCCGCCACCATAGGATGGGGGTATATTAACTTTGTCATTCCATTTGTAACACATCGAAATATTGGTATACGACCCCATAAAGTATATACACGCAGAGAAGGAATGTGGTCACCTCAACCATATTTCAAGAGCAATATATTATTTTTGAACGGTGAGCATGGAACATTTTTCTCGCAATAATGTTATTTTCTCGGCAAACAGATACTTGGTTGCCGAAATCAGGTACATAATTTTCGAGAAAATAACATGGTTGCGAGAAAAATGTTCCATGCTCACCGTCCACAAATAATATTTTGCTCTTGAAACATGTTTGAGGTGATCATATTCCTTCTCTGGGTGTATATTCTGGGTCGTGGTGTATATTCTGTTAGTATATGTCCTTTAAGAACCATGCAAAAATTGGTCCATATCGATCCATAATTATATATAGCCCCCATATGAACCGATCCCCAGATTTGGCTTGAGGAGACTCTAAGAGAAGAAAATTTCATCCGATCCGGTTGAAATTTGGTACATGGTGTTAGTATATGGTCTCGAACAACTATGCAAAAATTGGTCCACATCGGTCAATAATTATATATAGCCCCCATATAAACCGACCCCCGATTTGGCTTGCGGAGCCTCTAAGAGAAGTAAATTTCATCCGATTCGGCTGAAATTTGGTACGTGGTGTTAGTGTATGACCTCAAACACCCATGCAAAAATTAGTCCATATCGGTCCATAGATATATATATAGCCCCCATATAAACCGATCCCCAGATTTGACCTCCGGTGCCTTTTGGAGAAGCAAAATTCATCCGATCTGGTTGAAATTTGGTACGTGGTGGTAGTATATGATATGTAACAACCATGCCAAAAGTGGTCCATATCAGTGCATTATCATATATAGCCTCTTGGAGGAGCAAATTTCATCCGAGTCAGTCGAAATTTGGTACATTTTTCTAGTATATGGCCGTTAACAACCATGCCTAACTAGGTCCATATCGGTCTTTAGTTATATATAGCCCTCACATAAATCGATCCCCAATCACCCAAAAATTAGTCCATATCAAGTCCATAATTCTATATAGCCCGCATATAAGCGCCCCCATATTTCAATTCTGGCTCTATACGTACTGTGCAAAAGTCCAAGTCGATTCGTAATTATTTATATGCTTACTTATATGTACATTTTGTATCCAAGAAGTTTTAAAATACCTTGCCATCGGTAAGTATTACCACAACCCAAGTTATTCGAAACGAAAACGCCTTAAGGTTGTTTCAATCTTACGATAGGTCACATGACGATCTTGCAATATCAGTTGGCACTCAACATCCATGGTTTTCGGATCAACAAATGATTTTGGACGACCTTAACGAAATTTGTTTTAAGGTGAGATACGATCTCGATTGAATTCGATAAACAAAACTTCATCGCCTAAAATTTAATTAAATTAATCGATGCACTGTGGTTGTGTTAATCCACGTGGAAAATTATAATCGCACCAAAAATTTCACGATTTCGGTCCATATATTGGGCAAGATGAATCTTTTATGTTGGTCGAATGTCAAAACGTTTTGAGTACGTATAACTTTAAAAATATCAAGCTTTACGATAGAGATGTTAGTTGGCAGATTGCAAAAATAAGGTTGTTGAATCACAAAATATAAAAGACAGTCCTCATATACCCCGAACCACTTTGTGGAACAGGGTAATGTAAATTAGTGCATACAACCAAAGAAATAATAATTTCCCCAGCAACGAAATTTTAGACAAACGAATTTCCCCTTTCGTATAATGTATTTTCTTGTAGAGAAAATCAACACAAATTTATGCCAAATAATTCAACGATGGTCTCGAAACTATTATCTTTTTTTGGGTCAACAGAAAACTTTGTTTGTCTGAAATTTCGTTCTTCGGATAAGAAAACTCTTCTTTCAGTGTATGTTTGCAGCAGCCACAAGGAGACGAGATAGGCACATATTGTTTTTTGCAATTTTGCTCAGGACCGGCTCCTAAGTCAATATTGCCCTGTCCGTCCGTTCTTCCATCTGTCTGTGAAGACATTTTTTGTAATCAAAGTCTAGGACGCAGTTTAGTCCAATCGAATAATATTAATTTGGCACAAGTATCTATTTGGGGTCAGAATAGAGCCCAATCGATTTTGGAAGAAATCGGCTCTATTTGGCCCTTTTTTTCACTCATATGACCACAAGAAATTCACTGAATTTCTACACTGGGAGCAAAATTAACATTGTAGGTATGCATGCTAAATGTGGTAAAAATAGGTTCAGATTTATATATAGCTCCCATGTGTATCTTTAGCCCGATTCATCCTCATATGACCACAGCTGCCAAAATACAAAAAAATCTGATTCAATGACGAAATTAATTGATCCAATTAATTTTGTAATTGAAATGTCTTCAATCACAGAAATGATAGTATCGATTAAAAAATTAATTGATACTATTAACTTTCGTGATTGATTTTTGTTTATATTAAAAAAAAATGTTGAATTAATTAAATTTTTAATTGAATATTTTTTAAGACTCCAATAAGACTTGGGAAAATTTTTGTGAATTTTTTATCTGTGAACGTTTTACTCCTACTTACTAGGAATTATGCCCATGGAGTAAAATTAACATTCTAGCTATGTGTGCTATATCTAAATCGGTTCAGATTTATATATACCTCCCATGTATATCTTTTGTCAGATTTTCAGTCAATTGTATTATATGTAGTATCCATATAAACTGACCCAAAGGGTCACGTAGAGCCTTCTGTCGGAGCAACATTCATTCGATCCGTTTGTAGTTTGAAGCATGACATCAAAATGTGCCTTCTGACAACCATGGGTTCACATTGGGTTCACATTGGTTCATAAGTATGTATACTCCCCATATAAAGGAATGTTTTCCTTAGGTGTATGTCTTCTTATAACCCAACAAAAATAAAGGGTGATACGGTCAAAATTTGGTCAAGGGAAAACGCGTGTAAATCGGTGAAATCGTTTATTTAAAAAGTCAAATTAAATTTCTTTTTCAAGTTCAATTAGTATATAATTCAGGAAAAATATTCAGTTAGGCTTTCGCTTTTCCAAATCCGAATTGCCGGGCCTCACGCTTGACACCTGCCATCAGATTTTGTACAGCCACCTTGTCCACCTTCTTCGCCGCAGAAAGCCAGTTTGCCTTGAACTGCTGCTCGTCCTTAGCAGTTTTTTTGGTCTTCTTTAGGTTCCGCTTGACAATAGCCCAGTATTTCTCAATTGGGAGGAGCTCTGGCGTGTTGGGAGGGTTCTTGTTCTTGGGAACCACCTGCACGTTGTTGGCGGCGTACCACTCCATGGCCTTTTTACCGTAATGGCAAGATGCCAAATCCGGCCAGAACAGTACGGAACAACCGTGTTTCTTCAGGAAAGGCAGCAGACGTTTATTCAAACACTCTTTTACGTAAATTTCTTGGTTGACAGTCCCGGAAGCTATGAAAATGCTGCTTTTCAAGCCACAGGTACATATGGCTTGCCAAACCAGATATTTCTTTGCGAACTTTGACAGTTTTATGTGCTTGAAAATATCTGCTACCTTTCCCCTTCCTTTTGACGTATAAAACTCCTGTTCCGGAAGCTGCTTGTAGTCGTCTTTGACGTAGGTTTCGTCGTCCATTACCACGCAGTCAAACTTCGTCAGCAACGTCGTGTACAGCCTCCGGGATCGCGCTTTGGCCGTCGTATTTTGTTTATCATCGCGATTTGGAGTCATTACCTTCTTGTAAGTCGATAGTCCGGCTCGTTTTTGGGCTCAATGCACGGTTGTAGACGATACACCTAGCTTATTTGTGGCATCTCGGAGAGAGAGGTTAGGGTTTCGCTTGAAACCACCGGCAACTCTCTTTGTCGTCTCAGCGGCTTCCCGTTTTCGATTTCCCCCCGATCCAGACTTCCTGGCTGTCGACAAACGTTCCCCAAACAATTTAATTACATTTGTAACGGTTGATTTGGCAACTTTTAGCGATTTTGCCAGCTTTGCGTGAGAGTAGCTCGGATTTTGGCGATGTGCCAGCAAAATTTTGATACGCTGCTCTTCTTGCTTGGACGGCATTTTGACAACTGAAGAGTGAATTCCAAAATCAAAATAGGAGCAACATTCTACACACATACACACCTTCAAAATGAGGGGTGTTCAGGGGTGTTTTTTTAATGCAAAATTGAAAGAAATACGTCAAGTTTATATTGACCAAATTTTGACCGTATCACCCTTTAAGTCCATAATTATATATAGTCCCCATATAAACCAACAGGGATTTAACTTGTGGAGCTCCATGTGAATCCTTTATTTTAATATAGCACCCACGTTTACAAAATCATTAAGAAAATGTCAAAATCTTTTAATCCAAATACTCTGGTTTGCAAGGCTCTATATAAAAGTTAAGGCCTCTTGGTATTAATCCTCGAAAATTATACCAATGTATTCTCCGTCACCCACTCTTAAAACTATGGTCGTATGTTGATGTGTCTGGAGCCATTAACTTCTATAACCATCCTTATGTTTTTTTATCTCTAGCAGTAAAAAGGCTTTCTTATATGGGTTTTATGTCGGTATGTACAGATGCGTGTATGTTAAGTAAATGCTGGTAAAAACCAAAACTAAATCAGTAACATGCATCAAAAGGCTAGAAAAAAACACACACATGGAAAAATCTAAAAAACAAAAAACTAGCAAAATTTTTTTTATATGCACATTTAGAATAATCAAGATGAATGATATAGAATGTCACTCTAACATATTCCAACATTTATGTAAATGTATGCCCACGTTTTCATTTTTTACTCCAACTACAGTTTTTCATAAACGTGTGCTTTTCGTTTAAAGAAAAAGTACAAATTTTTTGATACTAAACATTAACGATTTGTAAGAGATGTTAAAAATATTTAATATATACCAACTCCAAAATAATGTTTTTTTTTCTGGCTAACGGCATTTTCCTCAATATTTTTCTCACTTTCCAATAATTTATTTACTAAAATTCACTAAAATTTCTTGTCTTGAAAAACGGATATACAGTTTTTTCCTTATCCAAAAGTCGGTTTGGCCTTATAGCTAACTGATTCGAATTAAAAATGGGTATCTTTACACGAAAGAAAATTTTGTTTGAATGAGGTCAACTTGGCTTTAATTATTTTGAAAAAGTCTATTAATTTGTTGCCCTTTCTACAAAGTAAATAAGCGTTAAAAAAATAGGAGAACCCAACAATTCTATTTATATACCAGATAGTAGGACACACACAAACCGATTCAAATAAACTTAATATATAGAAAACAAACCATAGTAGTAACAACCGTCAGATCTTCCTTCTCTTACAAACAATATACCAAACACATCCTTAGTGTAGGACAAAAACGGGGAAAAAAGTTTTTTTTTTTAAGACATACTTTCATTTAGTGTAGGTGTTTTTCGCCTGGTTTGGTACAAGCGAACTTTGTGTGTGTGCAGAAAATTTTTTCTACATTTTGGTTTTATGAGAGTGTAGTTTGCACATGAAATGAAATCAAATGCACAAAAGAAAAAAGAATGACAGAAACACTTATGTGTATATCATTCCTACATGACATTTAAAAGTGATAAAGGTGAAAAAGTTCTCTTCACTCCTGTAGTTTCTCTAGAAGGTTTTTTCATAAATATGTGTTTTTTATGCATTATTACTATCTATGCTTGATTCTGGCAATTATTTAACGTAAATCTGATGTTTAAATATGGTTGCGACATATTTTCTATTTTATTTTTATTGCATGAATTATTCCGAAAATTATGACTTGAAAGTAGTAAAATCTAATAGAAATGAATTTTCTATATAGGATCGAGTACATTCAATGAATTGGAACGAATTGGAGAATATTGAATTTCGGAATGAAAAACTCGTGATAAAAAAAACCAAATCGGTCACCAACATTTCTCGTTACCTTTTTAATTCAAAACAAAAACGAAATAACTTTATTACGTCTTCCTCCAGCTTTTTCAAAAACACAAAAAATCTAAGAATAGAAACGTGCTCGTGGTTCACGGTTGAATATAGGTACTTTTTTTCAGTTCTATAACTACAAAAATATTAACATTTTATACCCTCTACCATAGGAAGGGAGATTGCTAACTGTTTGTAGGGAGCCACCGTGGTGCAATGGTTAGCATGCCCGCGTTGAATACACAAGGTCGTGGGTTCGATTCCTGCTACGACCGAACACCAAAAAGTTTTTCAGCGGTGGATTATCCCACCTCAGTAATGCTGGTGACATTTCTGAGGGTTTCAAAGCTTCTCTAAGTGGTTTCACTGGAATGTGGAACGCCGTTCGGACTAGGCTATAAAAAGGAGGTCCTTTGTCATTGAGCTTAACATGGAATCGGGCAGCACTCAGTGATAAGAGAGAAGTTCACCACTGTGGTATCACAATGGACTGAATAGTCTAAGTGAGCCTGATACATCGGGCTGCCACATAACCTAACCTAACCGTTTGTAATGCATTGAAATATTGGTTTCACACCCAAAATTCTATTTCTATAGAAAATTTCTTCAAAATTTTATTTGTATAGAAAATTTTCTTAAAATTTTATTTCTATAGAAAATTTTCTAAAAAAATTTTTTCTATAGAAAATTTTCTCAAAATTTAATTTCTACACAAAATTTTCTCAAAATATTATTTATATAGAAAATGTTCTCAAAATTTTATTTCTATAGAAAATTTCCTCAAAATTTTATTTCTATAGAAAATTTTCTCAAAATTGTATTTCTATAGAAAATTTTCTCAAAATTTTAGTTATACAGAAAATTTTCTCAATATTTTATTTCTATAGAAAATTTTCTCAAAATTGTATTTCTATATAAAATTTTGTCAAAATTTTATTTCTATATAAAATTTCGCTAAAATTTTATTTCTATAGAAAATCTCGTTAAAATTTTATTTCTATAGATTTTTTTTTTTTAATTTTATTTCTATACATATAAAATTTTGCCAAAATATTTCTAAACAAAATCTTGTCAAAATTTTATTACAATAGAAAATTTTGTCAAAATTTTATTTCTTTAGAACATTTTTGCACGTTTTTATTTCTATAGTAAATTCTTCCAACTCTTTATTTCTATGAAAATTTTGTCAAAATTTTTGTGTCTTAGAAAATTTTTGCAAATTTTGAAATTTGAAGTGACGATTATGACAATTTCTTAGGAAAAAAGTGACGATTTTACTTGATATTTTATTGGCAGCCCTGTGGGGGTATTTAAACAAATTTGGATTGACGCATGTTGAGTGCGATGGTGCTGAGTCCCGTTGAAATGCCCGTGTTCTGCTGTCAAATTTCAATAATGTCGTTAGCATATTTTTCAAAAAAAAACGAGATTTATTTTGACCCCACGGTCTACGAATATTAGCGAAAAGTGACCATTGGCCGTTACGGGGTCCTACACTATTATGGCATTTGAATTTTGTTGGTAATTTTCAATTGACCGCTTTGGTCAGTAAAACTGAAAATTTTATTTGTTCAAAAACTGCTCAATTTGGATTGACTTGGGAGAAAATCAAATTCGGTAAATGACCACTTTAGTGGAAGCAAAGGATTTCAAGGTCATTTTTCTATATGCGATGCATTCTTTCTCATGATACCACTTCAAGTTCTACCTTTTTTATACCCTCCACCATAGGGAGGGGGTATATTAACTTTGTCATTCCGTTTGTAACACATCGAAATATTGCTCTAAGACCCCATAAAGTATATATATTCTGGGTCGTGGTGAAATTCTGAGTCGATCTAAGTATGTCCGTCCGTCCGTCCGCCGGTCCGTCCGTCTGTTGAAATCACGCTAACTTCCTAACAAAACAAGCTATCGACTTGAAAGTTGGCATAAGTAGTTGTTATTGATGTAGGTCGGATGGTATTGTAAATGGGACATACCGGTCCATATTTACGTATAGCCCCCATATAAACGGACCCTCAGATTTGGCTTGCGGAGCCTCTAAGAGAAACATATTTCATCCGATCCTACTGAAATGTGGTACATGGTGTTGGTATATGGTTTCTAACAATCATGCAAAAATTGGTCTACGTCAGTCCATAATTATATATAGCCCTCATATAAACGGACCCCCAAATTTGGCTTGCGATTGCTCTAAGAGAAGCAAATTTCATCCGATCCAGCTGAAATTTGGTACATGGTGTTAGTGTATTGTCTCTACCATATACTAACCATGCAAAAATTGGTCGATATCGGTCCATAATTACATATAGCCCCCATATAAACCGATCCCCCGATTTGGCTTGCGGAGCCTGTAAGAGAACCAAATTTCATCCGATCCCGCTGAAATTTGGTACATGGTGTTAGTATATGGTTTTTAACAACCACGCAAAAATTGGTCCACATCGGTCCATAATTATATAAAGCCCCCATATAAACCGATCCTCAGATTTGGCTTGGGGAGCCTCAAAGAGAAGCAAATTTCATCCGATCCGGCTGAAATTTGGTACATAGTTTTGGTATATGCTCTCTAACAACCATGCAAAAATTGGTCTACATCAGTCCATAATTATATATATACCCCATATAAACCGATCCCAAGATTTGGCTTGCGGAGCCTCAAAGAGAAGCAAATTTCATCCGATCCGGCTGAAATTTGGTGCATGATGTTGGTATATGGTCTCTAATAACCATGCAAAAATTGGTCCACATCGGTTCATAATTATATATTGCCCCCATATAAACCGATCCCCAGATATGGCTTTCGGAGCCTCTAAAAGAAGCAAATTTCATCCGATCCGGTTGAAATTTGGTACGTGATGTAAGTATATGGTCTCTAACAACCATGCAAAAATTGGTCCATATCGGTTCATAATTATATATAGCCCCATCGCTCTATAATTATATATAGCCCCAAATAAAAACCGATTCCCAGATTTGCCTTGCGGAGCCTCTAAGAGAAGCAAATTTCATCCGATACGGTTGAAAATTGGAACATGGTGTGAGTATATGGTCTCTAACATCCGATCCGGTTCAAATTTGGAACGTGGTGTTAGTATATGGCCGCTAACACCCATACCAAAATTGGTCCATATCGGTCTATAGTTATATATAGCCGATCGCAAATCACACAAAACTTGGTCCATATCGGTTCACAATGATGGTTGCCACTCGAGCCAAAAATAATCTACCAAAGTTTTATTTCTATAGAAAATTTTTCAAATTTTTATTTCTATAGAAAGTTTGTCAAAATTTTATTTCTATAGAAAATTTTGTCAAACTGAATTATAACGTATTTAATCGCTCTCTTTTAATTTAGGAGGTTTTAAGATACCTTGCCAACGGCAATCGTTACCGTAACCCAAGTAATTCGATTGTGGATGGCAGTGTTTAGAAGAAGTTTCTACGTAATCCATGGTGGAGGGTACATAGGCTTCGGCCTGGCCGAACGTACGGCCGTATATACTTGTTTTCTTTCGTTCACTTTTTGTACGCGATGCAATACTGCTATCAATCTGTCTATATGCGACCTCCACCAAAATATGAAGTAGAACCCACATATTAAATAAAACTTTATACATCCGTATATACCAACTGAAATTATAACTGAAGCTTGGGTGTTCTCGTCCCTTTCTAATATTTTCCATATTTGCGTTTTTTTTAAATTTAAATTTATTTACTTAGTTGTAGGAAGTTAGTAACATTTAAAAATGTTCATGCTATAAAAACGTTTACATTTTTTTCTTTTTTAATTTAATTTTTGTTTTGGAATTTAATTCTTCTCTATCACAAAAAAAATCTAAAACTCTTTTTTTTACAAATTTATTTCCGTATATATATCAAGCATTGGTATAAAATTATATCTAACATGGATTTATTGGTATTCAGTTGTAAAACGTGTATACTAATGTAAAATTATATTTTTGTCCAATTTCATTTCGAGAAGCACTTTATGTGCATTTCAACAAAAAAATAAATATCCTTGAAATACATAAAATGCATTTCAAAAATTGGTTGTTCGGTGGGTATGTTTTATTATATTTTTTTGTTTTTGCCCGACATTCACTTCTTTTTATGAGGATTACATTACAGTCATAACAATGCTCGCCCTCTCACGCATATCGCTATATATTTTATCGGAGGGAGGATTTTTTTTTTGTTCCTCTGTTCTTTTTTTTTTTTTTGGTGAAAGTATGATTTAGTGCACATATGTCGCAAGTGCTATGAATTTATTTTAGTTTAAGTGGTATTATATGACTATTTGAGTGGTAAAATAATGTCGTTTTACGAATGAAATTCAACATAGCCAAATGTATCATAGGATTCAGCAAATACCATAGAACAATGTCGCATAGACAGATATTCATTCGATTGTATGCGTGTGTGTGTGTGCGTATATATACATATATATAAAAATGTGAAATGATATAAAGATGCACAATGATGTTTAAGGACATCTATAGGAACAGAGGACTAAGAGAAATTTTTATCCTCAACTTTCATATTTAGCGTGGTCACACCATGCTATGCTGGTCACGTATAAAAGAAATAATTTTCAGTTGGTTTCTAAAAGCACGGCCATCAGCCAGAGACCAAGAATACTAGAAGTTCTCAAAATCGCGACACGTTTTTAACTAACTGCTTGATAAAAAATATTATGATTGTTTTGTGAAAAATAATTTAAAAGATTTCCGAGTTGTATAGAGAAAACCTAATACTGACGTTTTGTTTTGTTTGCTTTCCATATCCTTCCGCCTGTATATTATCTAAAGTTGGAATATTTTTTATGATTATAGATAGTGGGGATATTTTTATTGTGTTTTCATTTTTGTTTCCTAAGGTTATAATATAAGCGATTTTAAAAATCCGCTTTGGGGAGTTATTAATTGTAAGAGATTTATTATGCTTATGTTTCTTACACATACGCATGAAATCGCTTTTTTTCATAAATTAAATTTTGAACAAACCCTCCACCCTTGCGTTTGGTCTAAGACCCCATAAAGTCTATATATTTTGGGTCGTGGTGAAATTCTGAGTCGCTCTACCAATGTTCGTCCTTCCGTCTGTTGAATTCATGCTAACATCCGAACGAAATATGCTATCGACTTAAAACTTGGCAAAAGTAGTTGCTATCAATGTAGGTCGGATGGTATTGCTAATGTGCCACATCGGTCCATTTTTACGCATAGCCCCCCATAAACGGCCCCCAGATTCGTAGCCTCTTAGAGAAACAAATTTTATCCGATCCGGTTGAAATTTGGTACGTTGTGTTAGTACCAGGGTTGGCCTGTCACAAACTGTGACTTTTGCGACATACATTTGCGAAGGTGTAATAAGTATGTCGCAAAAGTCGTAAACCTACTGTAGAAAACCTAATTTTGAATAGAAGAAATTATGGACATTTTTTAATCTAGTTCGGCTCCCCGTTTTTACGCATAGCCCCCCATAAACGGCCCCCAGATTCGTAGCCTCTTAGAGAAACAAATTTTATCCGATCCGGTTGAAATTTGGTACGTTGTGTTAGTACCAGGGTTGGCCTGTCACAAACTGTGACTTTTGCGACATACATTTGCGACGGTATAATAAGTATGTCGCAAAAGTCGTAAACCTACTGTAGAAAACCTAATTTTGAATAGAAGAAATTATGGACATTTTTTAATCTAGTTCGATAAAAACAATGCAGTCGCTGTCAGTTTCTGCAGAAATGTATGGTATCGAAACTGCCGTTGGTGAGTGTGCAAAATACCTAGGGGTTATAACAGGATGGCTGATAAGTCCCCGGTCTAACAAAGAAAAAAAAATATTTTTGTCAAAATTCTTTTTTATTATTCAACATAGTTCCCTTCAAGAGCGATACAACGATTATAACGACCCTTCCAATTTTTTGATACCATTTTGGTAGTACTCCTTCGGTTTTGCCTCAAAATAGGCCTCAGTTTCGGCGATCACCTCTTCATTGCAGACAATTTTTTCCCTGCGAGCATCCTTTTGAGGTCTGAGAACAAGAAAAAGTCGCTGGGGGCCAGATCGAAGCCCAATTCATGATTTTTTGCCATCGTCCTCAATGACTTGTGGCACGGTGCGTTGTCTTGGTGGAACAGCACTTTTTTCTTCTTCATATGGGGCCGTTTTGCCGCGATTTCGACCTTCAAATGCTCCAATAATGCCATATAATAGTCACTGTTGATGGTTTTTCCCTTCTCAAGATAATCGATAAAAATTATTCCATGCGCATCCCAAAAAACAGTGGCCATTACTTTGCCAGCGGACTTTTGAGTCTTTCCACGCTTCGGAGACGGTTCACCGGTCGCTGTCCACTCAGCCGACTGTCGATTGGACTCAGGAGTGTAGTGATGGAGCCATGTTTCATCCATTTTCACATATCGACGGAAAAACTAGGGTGTATTACTAGTTAACAGCTGCAAACACCGCTCAGAATCATCAACACATTGTTGTTTTTGATCAAATGTGAGCTCGCGCGGAACCCATTTGCACAGAGCTTCCGCATATCCAAATATTGATGAATGATATGACCAACACGTTCCTTTAATATCTTTAAGGCCTCTGCTATCTCGATCAACTTCATTTTACGGTCATTTAAAATCATTTTGTGGATTTTTTTGATGTTTTCGTCGGTAACCACCTCTTTCGGGCGTCCACTGCGTTCACCGTCCTCCGTGCTCATTTCACCACGCTTGAATTTTGCATACCAATCAATTATTGTTGATTTCCCTTGGGCAGAGTCCGGAAACTCATTATCAAGCCAAGCTTTTGCTTCCACCGTATTTTTTTTCCTTCAAAAACAGTATTTTATCAAAACACGAAATTCCTTTTTTTCCATTTTTTTCACAATAACAAAAGTTGCTTCACAAAAAGACTCACAAACTAATTGACTTACAGATGTCAATTTTGGACACGAATCATTTGAAGGTTGGTGCTATATAAAAATAATATGCATTTAATACTAGCGACGCCATCTATGTGTCAGACCGGGGACTTATCAGCCAACCTGTTATTAGACAAGAGGCTGAACTATCAGCTAAGAAATGACGAAAATAAGCCACGATTGCCCTGTATTCGTACACGCAAAAAAATAATTCTTTCGTCCCAAACGAAATTTTAGACAAACAAAGTTCGTTTCTCATTTGCTTTTCGCTGTAAGAAAGTGTATTTGGGAGAAAAGTATATACTTTTTGTGATACACGTTTATTCTTTTCCTGGATGTAAAAACAATTTCATAAGGACAAACTCCAAAAAAAATTGCATTTCCCTCTAATTGCATTTTCCCTCACATCTTTCTCACATCCACGATTTTTTTAGTTCTTAACACCTTTTCCTGTAATACCAATAATGTAGAATAAATTATACGATTTTATAAATTTTTAAATTTTGTTTACCTTTCGCCTGGACGGAGAATCGAACCGCGGACCATGCACTTTGTAAGCCAACACACTAACCACTGAACTATGTACCTGCTATGGTCATCAATAGTTAATTATCAATATAAGTTATATTTATATAGCATAGCTTGCGGCGCCCTCGAACCGAATAAACAAAGTTTCTTTAACAGAAACAAACATTTAGTTTGGCACCGTGGTGCAGTGGTTGCTACGTCCGACTTGCATGCCACGGGTCGTGGGTTCGATCCCTGCTTCGACCACATTTTTGTTTTTGTTTTTTTTTTTTTACATATATTCCAGATATGTTCGGAAGATTCCGAAAAAATGTTCAACATTACATTGTAGTATATTAAATTTTGAACTGTAAAATGTGTCTTATTAAAGACCTAAAGTCAGAAAAGAACAATGTTTGATATAAACGAAATGGACTGTGTTGTTGTTTCAAAAATAACTTTTTTTATTGAAAAAATAAAAATTTTGTAACAAACGAATTTTTTTGGTGATAAAAGTTTAAAATTTTCGAAGCAATTCCAAAAACTCTAACAAAAGAAAAACGTTTCCGGTACACGTTTTCCAAACGCTTTTTTCTTTGCGTGTACAAAAGGCAATAGGGAAAATGTAGGGACTTAATCCCAAAATTGTGGACATTCCTAAGAATTGAAACTTCTTCGCACATACCATCGTCTTGGACATCATCGAATTCGCTGCCAAACTGACGCGGCTAATGTATTTTCAGTTTGCGACTTTTGCTACTTTTTCTACGTCATTTAAGACGCGTATGTGACATTTACGACTTTTACAACTTTGCGACAGTCGCAAACCTAAAAAAGTTTGATACAGACCATCTCTGGTTAGTACATGGTCGCTAACATTCGTACACAAATTCCCAGCAACAACATTTGGAAGTTCTTCCAAAGGCACAACTTTAAAAGCACTTCCAGAAGATGCACTCCCAATGATGTTCTTTATTTTAACTACACAGGAAGTTCCTTTAATTCAATTTTTTATAACTTGGGTTTTTCATACTTTTAATGGGTAATGTTAACTTTTTATACCCTCCACCATAGGATGGGGGTATATTATCTTTGTCATTCCGTTTGTAACATATCGAAATATTGCTCTAAGACCCCATAAAGTATATATATTCTGGGTCGTGGTGAAATTCTGAGTCGATCAGAGCATGTCCGTCCGTCCGTCCGTCTGTTGAAATCACGCTAACTTCCGAACGAAACAAGCTATTAACATGAAACTTGGCACAAGTAGTTGTTATTAATGTAGGTCAGATGGTATTGCAAATGGGCCATATCGGTACACTTTTACGTATAGCCCCCATATAAACGAACCCCCAAATTTGGCTTGCCGATCCTCTAAGAGAAGCAAATTTCATCCGATTTGGCTGAAATTTTGTACATGGTGTTAGTATATGGTCTCTAACAACCATGCAAAAATTGGTCCACATCGCTCCATAATTATATATAGTCCCCATATAAACCGATCCCCCAATTTGGATTGCGGATCCTCTAAAAGAAGCAAATTTAATTCGATCCGGCTGAAATTTGGTACATGGTGTTGGTATATGGTCTCTAATAACTATGCAAAAATTAGTCCACATCGGTCTATAATTATATATAGCCCCCATATAAACCGATCCCCCGATTTGGCTTGCGGAGCCTCTAAGGGAAGCAAATTTCATCCGATCCGGCTTAAATTTGGTACATAATGTTAGTATATGGTCTGTAATAACTATGCAAAAATTAGTCCACATCGGTCCATAATTATATATAGCCCCCATATAAACCGATCACCAGATTTGACCTCCGGAGCCTCTTGGAAGACAAAAATTCATCTGATGCAGTTTAAATTTGGTACGTGGTGTTAATTAATTTCCTCAAATACCAATGCAAAAATTGGTCGAAATCGGTCCATAATTTTATATAGCCCCCATATAAACCGATCCCCAGATTTGACCCCCGGTGCCTTTCGGAGAAGCAAAATTCATCCGATCTGTTTGAAATTTGGTACGTGGTGGTAGTATTTAACAACCATGCCAAAAGTGGTCCATATCAGTCCATAATCATATATAGGCCCCATATAAACCGATCCCGAGATTTGATTTTGGAGCCACTTGGAGGAGCAGATTTCATCCGAGTCAGTTGAAATTTGGTACATTATGCTAGTATATGGCCGTTAACAACCATGCCTAACTAGGTCCATATGGCTCTATAGTTATATATAGCCCTCAGATAAATCGATCCCCAATCACACTAAAATTGGTCCATATCAAGTTCATAGTTGTATACAGCCCACATATAAGCGACCCCCATATTTCAATTCTGGCTCTCTACGTACCGTGCAAAAGTCCATATCGATTCGTAATTATTTGTAGACTTACCTATACATACAGTTGTGCTCAAAATAATAGTAGTGCTGTGCTGAATTTTTTTCTGCTTGGTCCATATCAAGTTCATAGTTGTATACACCCACATATAAGCGACCCCCATATTTCAATTCTGGCTCTCTACGTACCGTGCAAAAGTCCATATCGATTCGTAATTATTTGTAGACTTACCTATACATACAGTTGTGCTCAAAATAATAGTAGTGCTGTGCTGAATTTTTTTCTGCTTCTTCTATTCCTTCAACTAAAGGTTTATTTTATCTTTGTTTTTTACTATATATATATTGTTTGGAGTGTGCATAATAAAAAAATACGGTTGGTTTAACTTCTGATGCTATTGTTGTTGTATCGACAATCGACATAAGAAGAATCCCTTTGCAAGCTCCAAAACAAATAAAAGGGTTATAAGCTAGCTTACAAACAATTAAAAGACGAAAATAATTTAGCTGTCCATAGTACAAGAAAAGTCACTCTCCTTTCAAAAAAAAACATGTATCGAAAAGAATAAAGTATGACCAAGAGGATTTCCATTGGTCAGTACAGAAATGGAGGAACATTCCCCAGTACAGAAATGGAGGAACATTGGATGGATGAGTCAAAAATGGTGCTTTATGATTGAAAAGCATCCCGTCTATATGTTCGGCAACCTAAAAACACTGAGTACAGTACCAATTTTACGACAAAAACTGTAAATCACGATGGTGCTTTAATTTATTTGAGCGCAGCTGTACCTTTTTTGTCTAATATATACCACGTATCGACTAACTGACAATTTAGAAAACGATGTTAAGAAGTTGTAAGATACCACAACCCAAGTAATTCGATTGTGGATGACAGTCTTTCGTAGACGTTTCTATGCAATCCATGATGGAGGGTACATAAGATTCGGCCCGGCCGAACTTACGGCCGTATATACTTGTTTAATTTACGTTTTGGATGTAAATGTTTCTCATCACACCTTAAGAAATGATGTAAATTCAGTGCAGCGGATGTTGAAATGGTATACATCCGTCCTATGATAAGGCTATGTTAAATTCATCGCTTCTGCGTCACTTCCACTTCCGGATCCAAAAAGAACATTTTCACTACTTTTGTGGCGACGCTTTTTTTTTGCTGGGATGTGGCAAGTTACGATTTCATGCTCTCCACATCCATATTTTGTGCTTCTGAAAGCGTTGAAATTCATACACAGAAGAAGCGCATTTAAGTGGGACATTTCTTTATAAATACATCGAAGAATTCGTTGCAAGGGTAAGTGCTGCTTGACTTTTCTTCCCTTTACAAAGCTGCTGAAAATTCAGCTTTTGCTGGGATTGGACTGAAACTAAATCGGGCTGCCAATTTAACCTAACCTAACCATCTACATATTCTCATTTGGGATTTCCCTTTTCTTTAGAAAATTTTTTAAGTGAGTTGTTCTTATGAGCAGTTTTCTCTCTATTTTTCTTGTTCTTTGCACCGAATTGGGATGCTTTCGTCACCAAAGACCCAAAATTTAATTACAAAAATGCCCATTAAATGTTTTACAAGTTTTGGCTTTATTTTAATATATTTATTTTTGTTTTTGAAATATTTATTTTTGCTTTATCAAATATGTAATAAGAATTTTAATTAAAAATATGAGACTTGTTAATAGATAAATTGTTTTGTGAAATTTTTATTTGGCTTCGAAGAAAAAAAATCATAACTCATATTAAAAACTCCATCAGGTCTAATTAAGAGTACTCAGTAAACATTTTAAAATATTTATTTATTTAATAATTCCCTTGGAAATAATATTTTCATTTTATTTGACATTTATTAATGTGTGCGACTTAATTTTTCTCATCTAACCATTTCTGGGGGGGTTTGAAGTTAAACGAGATTTTTTCCAGTCAATTGCTATATATCGAAACATTTTTTCTGACTACACAAATGCATTGCTGATTGTGCAATGGGATGTGATTTTTTCACATTTCATTCATATTTCAAAATTGGCAGATAAAAAATAAAAAAATAAAAAAAAACGAAAAGTGACGGCGGAAACGTGACTTTTAACTTATGGCTATAAAGTGGTCATAAATTGTGGTAGAATGAGATTTTCCTGTTATATTTTCTTGTTTTGTTTTTCGTTTTTTATGTTTGATTATCATCATCATAAATTTTCCTCACGGTCCAGCTAGTTCGAATAGTGTTCAGTTTTACTTCCGAAGTGTCAGTGAGCGCAAAGCAAATTCATAAAGCGAATTCCAAACAGCTAAACCTGCCGCAACCCCCACTTAGGCATGAAATTATTCAAACAATAAAAGCAGCCAAAGCAACCATACCATAACCATGATAGGCAAAAGGGGCTGGAGGGTTTTGAGGAGGGTATGATTTCTATGACAATTGTCAAGTTGGTGCGTGATAATCCTATTTAATAAGTTCTTGTGAACCCATCAAATGGATGAGTCTCCTTCTGTGGCAAAAATACACTGATCCCTCCCCCGCCAATTGCCTTTCCAACAACCCCAAACCACAAATGCCAATTGTATGTCCTGCATATAAAATTCAAATATGTTCCTTATTTTGTCCAACAATTCCATCTACTACATACATACATACCACTGTAGTCCCTGCTCTGCTGGCTGATGTTAAGCATTATTAATAGGTTCCTTTTATTATTGAGCTGTCAACGGAATTCAACGGAGGCATATAATGATGCATGTGCCTTTCTTCTACACTGTAGAATAACATAAATTCTTTGGAGAAATATTTCCATCAAGTGAATACATTCTTGGATTTTTCAAGAAATACAATGGACCAATGTATTTGAGTGTGTGTGTGTGTGTGTGCGGTCATGTACGAAGGATTTTAATATCCTCAATTTACACAAAGGGTGAGCTATGATCTTGGCCATAGATAAAATGGTGTTAAATGGCATTTCAATTATGACAAATAATCCATCATGACTTTATTTTAATTAATTTCCTCTTGGATATATAGTCAATGTATGTGAACACATTCCAATTTTCTCCATTACTCATACACTCTTACAAACCAACATGACTCAATGTCGACGTAGGAATGTTGATTGACGAATGAATCCTAGAGATGTCATTACGAAGATCTGGAATAAAACTTTGTGAAAATCAATTGGTTGTACAAATAGATTAGTTATGACTACCAATTTCATTGAGACTTTTATTTTTTCTTAATTCAAACAACTGTCAGTAGCAATTATTTCTGCTGTATGTATGAATGAAAAATCATATCGATTGACGGTATCAGCCATAAGCACATACACTCAAAAGAAGGGGGTGGGGGCTAAAGCCAATTTAACTTTATTTTAGTTAATGGAAATTAGAAAGTCTTAAGGATGCCTGATAAGTCCCCGGTCTAACAACGAAAAACACATTTTTTTTGTCAAAATTCGTTTTCATTATTCAACATGGTTCCCTTCGAGAGCGATACATAACGACCTTGCAATTTTTTGATACCATTTTGGTAGTAGATACCATTTTGGTAGTTTTGCCTCAAAACAGGCCTCAGTTTCGGCGATCACCTCCTCATTGCAGCCAAATTTTTTCGCTGCGAGCACGCTTTTGAGGTCTGAGAACAAGAAAAAGTCGCTGGGGGCCAGATCTGGAGAATACGGTGGGTGGGGAAGCAATTCGAAGCCCAATTCATGAATTTTTGCCATCGTTCTCAATGAATTGTGGCACGGTGCGTTGTCTTGGTGGAATAACACTTTTTTCTTCTTCATATGGGGCCGTTTTGCCGCGATTTTGACCTTAAAATTCTCCAATAATACCGTATAATAGTCACTGTTGATGGTTTTTCCTTCTCAAGATAATCGATAAAAATTATTCCATGCGCATCGCAGAGGCCATTACTTTGCCAGCGCACTTTTGAGTCTTTTCACGCTTCGGAGACGGTTCACCGGTCGCTGTCCACTCAGCCGACTGTCGATTGGACTCAGGAGTGTAGTGATGGAGCCATGTTTCATCCATTGTCACATATCGATGAAAAAACTCGAGTGTATTACGAGTTAACAGCTGCAAACATTTTCCCCTTCAGAAAACAGTATTTTATCAAAACACGACATTCCTTTTTTTCCATTTTTTCACAATAACAAAAGTTGCTTCACAAAAGACGCTCTATCTCACAAACTAATTGAGTTGTAGACGTCAAATTTTAACACGAATCATTTGAAGGTTGGTACTATATAAAAATAATATGTATTTAATACTAGCGACGCCATTTATGTGTCAGACCGTGGACTTATCAGCCAACCTGTTAATATTACATTTTAGGCTCAGTTTAGATTTTTTGAATTGTCTACCTTTGGCACGAATTATGGCCATCAAACGGCTGTTGAAGTTGCCACACCCTGCACCAATGTGGCTTTGAGGTATTATGGCCCTTTCCCGGCGAAGCGCCGTCTTGAGATAATCGTCACATTGACCAAGCCGCAAAAATCAAACAGATTGAGATCCGGAGATTTTTGTGGCCATTGTGTGGTGAACTAAATTCTACTCCATATTTTGAGATTTCCACAGAACGTTGTTAAAAGCAGGAAAATAAAATAAAGTGTTGAAAAACATGTCCTATATTTGAACGATTTTTTGCTTTGTAGTCAAGATGCAAAAAGACAACAAATTTAAAGACAATTTCATTAAATTTAAAGAATTTTTTTGAATTATTAAAGTCAAATTGACCTTAGCCCAAACATTTTTTCCTTCATGTTATGATACCCATTTTTAAGTGAAATCACTTAATTATAAGGACAATACGACTTCAGTGAAAAGTTTATCGACTTTTGGACAAGGAAAAAAAACTTTATATTAGAGAAATGCGTCTTCTATGTTAAGCAAAATTTATATTCGTATTTTAAAGACATGAAATCTTTGACCTCACGACAATATTTTTTTTTCAGTGTAAACCGATCTTATTCAAAGTTTGCTAGATCCAGCCCTCTATAGTACTAACTGTATGAGCAAAATTTCATTTATATCGGTTCAGATTTTGATATGTAGCTGCCATATATATGTATCGCCTTATTTTGAATTATTTCCCCTAATAACCTTATTTTTGACCATACACACAAAGAACATTTCATTAAAACTCAGCCAACGAAAAATTTTCATTGAAAAATTGAAACGAAACATTTCCATTAATACAAAGAAATTATTCGTTAATAGTACGAAACGTTACGTTAATTAACAGAAAATTCGTAAAAATAAAGAAAAATTTCGTTGTTTTAACGAATTTGTTTTGTTGGCTGACTATTCGTTAATATAACGAACATTTTCTATTAGTGTCATTTATTAAAAAAATTTCAAATTCAAATTTTGCACAAGATAACCTTCTTTAGTATCTATCAAACCTGCATAATATTATACAAATTGATTCAGATTTTAATATAGCTCCCATATATATGCATCGCTCGATTTTCATAAATTTGGCCATAATACTCTTATTTACTAAACGATGTTACTCAACTTTAAAATTTTGATGTACTAGCTGATCGTATTGTGACTTACATGATAATATTTCCCGATTTTTACAATTATGGATTTATTACCCACACTAATTGAGCGATTTCCTCTTTTTTTTTAGAATGGACTCAATATAAGTGACATACTACCCAGCAAAAAAAAGTTCTTCCCAAGGCACAACTTTAAAAGAACTTTCAAAAATACCCTCCCAAAAATGTTTTTTTATTTTCACTGCACAGGAAGTTCATTTGAATCAATTTTTTTACAACTTGCCTTTTTCATAGTTTTAATGGGAAATTTATTTTTGTTTTGTTTAAAATAGGTTAAAATCAGATTAAGAAATAATAAGATGATATAAAATGTTTAAATTACGAATTTTTGAAAATATTTAATGTCAAACGCACCAGACAAGCGTTAGAACGCATTCAAAATCATAAAAAATTTTAAAAATTACACCTTAAGAAGTGATGCAAATTCAGTGCAGTGGTTGTTGAAATGGTGGACATCTGTCCTATGACAAGCCCATGTTAGATTCATCGCTTCTACGGCAATTTGGCACCACTTCCGGATCCAAAAAGAAAATTTTCACTACTTTTTTGACGACGCTTTTTTTTTGCTGGGTAACTCTGTAGATGTAAAATCAAGTAACATATAGCTCCTAATGTTTCTTTTGAGATTGAGACAAAGGTACCATAAGCATACACCCCTTAATTTTCTTAAATAAAGAAATACGTTTTTCCCCCAGAACCTATTTCGATTATACACCACAAATACTTATGTTTACTAATTCAGTAGTTGTGGTTTAGAGTATAATATAGTCGGACCTGCCCGTCTTTCAACTTAACATACTTGTTTAATAATGAACTCAATATTAGTGGCATACTTACTCTGTAGTATAGATCCTAATACCAGGTATTTCTGTTTAGATTGAGATGAAGCTCCTTTACAAATGTACCCGCTAATGTTTTTAAATAAGGAAATGCGGTTTATATTTCAAACCTGTATCAATAACATAAACTGTGAGAAAAAAAAAAACAATAATTAAATTTCCAATTTTTATATGGCAAATTCTCTTTAATAGAAATTTTATTATATTTCAATTTGACAGAAAGGCATTTCCATAACTACCATTCAACCATCTTATTGTCATTTTATGATTTCGTAGTAAATGCATTAGGATTATTCTCATGGAATTATTGTCACAATAAAATCCACTTCTCATATTAACTTTTAGTATTTGTTTCCCTAGGCGACTTGATTTTTCCTAGGAAAATCTCTTATTTATTATCCTTTCACGGAGCTACCGCAAATTGCAACAAATCCTGATCATGTTTATATTGCCCACCCCCACCCCTCCTCACCCACATTACTTTCTGGTGCTCCATGTCCAGCAATGTGATAATTGTGAACATAGATATTAGTACACTTAGATTGTTGGCTTTGCATAGGTCTTAGGCTTTTCTTAATTGTTTTTAATGCTGCTTTTATCGGCTTTGGATTCATCCCAGCAAAAGAACTTTGCAAAAACAACCAAGGATTCCTTTATATGCCACACTCTTTAGGCAGTGTATATCTTATTACCTTAATAAGACAAATGGTTCTTAGTATTCCACAATCTCCAACACATCGTCTTCTCCGCTATCAGCCATTGCTAAAGATTATAGGACACATGCCATAGAAGAAAACTGGCAAGTGATTATTAAGACTAAAGATGGTTATTTATGCTAAGATGTGAAAAAGATTAACATAATATTCCAATGGTCAGTCACTATACTTTTGTCCGTCCGTCCGTTCATGGCCTCCCTCCTTTGCCTTACTAGTGGAAAAGTCACAAAGCTATTAGAGAATATGTTAAGAAGATATGAACCTATAATGGAGCTTTGAAACTATGTCTGTAGACTTTTTTCCTTTTCTGCAAGATAGACATGAGATGTGATGAGATGATGGCAATGACCAAGAATGTCACATCATTTCTAATATTTTCTTATGGTTTGCCATTTTCATTTTTCCTTTGAGGGTGTGTGTGTGTGTTTTTTTTTTCTCTTATGCTTTTTAAGGAATCAGAAAAGCTGACGTGTCTTAGTGTTGATGAGGTTACTTAATACCTTTGCGTGTTTTCCGTTTCGCCTCTGGCAAGTGTGTTAGTGTGGAAGGAGAAAGAAAATCCTTCATTTTCATTTTTAATATCCCAACATAAAATGTAAGGTGAAATTGATAATATAGAAAATGTTTTAATTGTATGAGTCACGATATGAGTACATGTTTATATCATGCACCTACATAGTGGCTGAAATGTAATGCTACAAAGCCAAGCGCTACATTTTTTTTTTAATTTTATTGTTCGAAAGCAAAACAGAACATGGAATTTTAGAATCAGTTTAGATTTGTTCGAATTTGCTACCTTTGGCAGCAATACAGAAAAAAACACCCGTACACTAGAACAAATATATTCTCGTGATCGTTAAAGATTAACCAACCTAAGCTTTAGTATGCGCAATTTACAAAATCTTAAGGACAATTTTTTCTTTAAATAATAAAATTTTAATTAAAATTAAGTTTATAATCTTTGCATCAAACACTTTTTTTATTAAATTTGAGACACAAATTTCGGAAATTTGCGTTCCTCCATAAAAAGCCATATGTCTTTGAACTTAGGTATATTTTCCTTAAAATAAAGAAACACATTTTTTATACACTCCACCATAGGATGAGGGGGTATATTAACTTTGTTATTCCATTTGTAACACATCGAAATATTGCTCTAAGACCCCATAAAGTATATATATTCTGGGTCGTGGTAAAATTCTGAGTCGCTCTAAGCATGTGCGTCCATCCGTCCGTCTGTTGAAATCACGCTAACTTCCAAACGAAACCAGCTATCGATTTGAAACTTGACATAAGTAGTTATTATTGATGTAGGCCGGATGGAATGGCAAATGAGCCATATCGGACCACTTCTACGTATATCTTCCATAAAAACGGACCCAAAGATTTGGCTTTCGTAGCCTCTAAGAGAATCATATTTCATTCGATCTGGCTGAAATTTGGTACATGGTGTTAGTATATGGTCTCTAACAAACATGCAAAAACTGGTCCATATCGGCCCATAATTATATATAGCCCCCATATAAACCGATCCTCAGATTTGGCTTGCGAATCCTCTAAGAGAAGCAAATTTCATCCGATCCGGCTGAAATTTTGTACGTGGTGTTAGTATATGGTTTCCAACTACTATGCAAAAATTGGGCCATATCGGTTCATAATTATGGGGGCTATACCATATAAACCGATCCCCCGATTTGGCTTGCGGCACTTCTAAGAGAAGCAAACTTCATCCGATCCGGCTGAAATTTGATACGTGGTGTTAGTATATGGTCTCTAACAACCATGCCAACATAGGTCCATATCGGTTCATAATTATATATAGCCCCCATATAAACCGATCCCCAGATTTGACCTCCGGAACCTCTTGGAGGAGCAAAATTCATCCCATTCGGTTGAAATTTGGTACATGGTGTTAGTATATGGTCTCTAACAAACGTGCAAAAATTGGTCCATATCGGCCCATAATTATATATAGCCCCCATATAAACCGATTACCACATTTGACCTCCGGAACCTCTTGGAGGAGTAAAATTCATCCCATTCTGTTGAAATTTGGTACATAGCACTAGTCTATGAACGCTAACATCCATGCAACAATTGGTCCATATCGGTCTATAGTTATATATAACCGATCGCCAATCACACAAGAATTGGTCCATATCGCCAAAAATAATCTACCAAAATTTTATTTCTATAGAAAATTTTTTCAAAATTTTATTTCTATAGAAAATTCTGTCAACATATTATTTCTATAGAAAATTTTGTCAAAATTTTATTTCTATAGAAAATTTTGTCAAACTGAATTATATACGTATTCAATCGGCTTTTTTTGTATTGATTCATCCTCACACTCAATAAAAAGTGAACCCTCTAGGACAATAAAGCCAATTTAACTCTATTTTAGTTAATGGAAATTTGTATATTTTTTATTTAACATTTCTCCAATTTTCAAATTTTTTTTAAATTTTATTTCTACAGAAAATTTTGTCAAAATTTAATTTCTATTGAAAATTTTGTAACCATTTAATTTCTATGTTATATAAAATTTTGTCAAAATTTTATTTCTATAGAAGATTTTGTAAAAATTTTATTTCTATAGAAAATTTGTCAAAATGTTATTTCTATTAATTTTCTTTTTGTTCGACCTTTATCAATATATAATGAAATGATAAATCAAGACATTTAATCATTTCATTAAAATGTTATTTCTATAGAATTTTTTTCAAAATTTTATTTCTATATAAAATTTTGTCAAAATTTTATTTCTATAGGAAATTTTCTCAAAATTTTATTTCTATGGGAAATTTTTTCAAAATTTTATTTCTATAGAAAATTTTGTCAAAATTTTATTTCTATAGAAAATTTTGTCAAAATTTTATTTCTACAGAAAATTTTGTCAAAATTTCATTTCTATAGAAAATTTTGTCAAAATTTTATTTCTATAGAAAATTTTGTCAAAATTTTATTTCTATAGAAAATTTTGTCAAAATTTTATTTCTATAGAAAATTTTGTCTAAATTTTGTTTCTATAGAAAATTTTGGCAAAATTTTATTTCTATAGAAAATGTTATCAAAATTTTAGTTGCATAGCAAATATTGTCAAAATTTTCTATAGAAAATTTTGTCAAAATTTTATTTCTATAAAAACTTTGCCGTCTTTGGCCTCAGGGCAATATCTTTTTCAGTGTATATATTGGGTTTATAATCTTCACATTCGATTTCTTCTTCTAGATTCGATTTTTTTTTCAATTTGATTGAGTAACGTATTCAGAAATTTCAAATCGTATGGAAGGTATTCATACATCCTCACACTAAAAAAAGTGAACCCTCTAGGACAATAAAGACAATTTAACTATATTTTAGTTAATGGAAATTTGTATATTTTAGTTAAAATTTTTCCAATTTTTAATAAGTTTCCTTGACTTTGATAACTTTTTATGTGCGTTAGATAAATGGAAAAATATAAACAAATGAAGCATAAACATTCAGTTTATAAATATTTTGCCACAAATACTCTCATCTTGAGCTTCGTATAGCGCAAAATACAGTTTCAACTAGTGAGTTTCAAAGGAAATTATTACATTTGACAGGGTTATTTATGGAGGCTATTTAGAATTCCGCCTTAGTGGTTTACTCTACCAATTGCTACCGATATATTTCACTGGGTTATTTTAATTTTCTTTCTGTAACTCTAATCCTTACCAAGAGGCAAAAAAATGCGTAGACAATCCAAGAAAATTTTAATGGTATGTTTTGGATCACTAGCAAAGTAAATAGCATTATAGAAAAAAACCGGAAAACCTGCTACTGAAAAACACCATAGAAATGAAGAGTAATTTAAGCTAGTGAAAGCCTCCATTTCCCCCCTACTCGGAAGGAAAAAAACCAGTACAATAGCCAGTGTAGGAAAATAAAGCCTTAAATATAGGCATTAGTGCCCTTTTTTGTGAGATTTTTATTGCTTGAATGCCTATTTTGAATACCGAAGCGTGTCACAATACAAAAGGGCTTCTTAAAAAAAAAAAACAATCCTGTGATGCCTACACATATGGGTCCTGAAGAATGTATACATATATGTCTATAGCGTTGTGGGTTAGTAAAACGTTAAACACACACTTAGTAAAGTAGGGAGAACCAAGGAAAAAAAGCGAAAATAACAAATAAACAAAATCCATTTAGGTATTTGCCAAAAAGGCACGCACTCGAAAATATTTCCCAAAGACTTCACACGTCCTTATAATCATAAAACCAAACCAACACAACACGAAGAAAAAAAAAACAACGACTATGGCACAGCGTTTTCCCACTACCATGACGACTTAAGCAATAACAACCACAGAAAAAAAGCTGCCTGCCAAGAATTAAGAATGGAACATATGGTATACCATACCATCCATAGAGAAGGACATACATCTAGCTGTGCGTTCACACCCTCTCAGGGAAAAAAACTTCAAAACACGAACTCTTTCTCCAACCCCAAACTTGGGGTCTTAGCTAACAATTAGAAATGTTTCTCTATTATAGGATTCGAAAATTCTCAAATGTCCCCTTAGCAAGAAAAGTATTTTCCTTCTGTTCCCCTTCCTCCGGCCCTCCTACACATACATTTCACACTTTCTGGTCATAAGCTAGGTGCAGATAACATTGTCCTTTGCGAAGGATTTAAGTCCCATATGCTGATGACATTTCCATTCATGTTTCTTGGTAATTTGATGGACATATGCAAAACAGAGAGAGAGAGAGCGGGAGAGAGAGCGAGAGTTTTGGGGGAATTCCAAAGTCACTTTCGGAAAAGTTTGAAAAGATTGATTTGAAATTTTAAAAAGAAAAATTATATTTGTATTCAAGCGAGTTGGATGGCATGTTGAAAGCTCATATTATCACACAAGGATAAAAATGAGTTTTAATTTTTTTTCTTAAATCCTTGCAAAGAAAGAAGATTTAAATATGTAGAGAAATGTTGTTTCCATCAAACAGAAAAAACACTTTAAGATATCAGAGTATTCAGCTCTTGGTCGTTTTTCGAAATTCACAATCACTACTTCAGTTCGCAATTTGGTTTTGATGTACATTAAAAAAATATATATTTTCGTAAGCACAAGATGACAAGAGACAATGACAAGAGACCTCGTTTTTATAGGCGAGTGCGAACGGCATCACACATTGCAGTGAAACCACTTAGAGAAGCTTTGAAACACTCAGAAATGTCACCAGTATTACTGAGGTGGGATAATCCACCGCTGAAAAACTTTTTGGTGTTCGGTCGATCCAGGAAGCGAACCCACGACCTTGTATATGCAAGGTGGGCATGCTAACAATTGCACCACGGTGGCTCCCTTGACGTGATCTATAAATATCCTTTTGTTTATGCAGTTTTCACAATAAATTTATATTTTCTTTTATTTACTGTTTATAAAACACAATAGGGACAAACAAAATAATGGAAATTTCCAAACAAGTATATACGGCCGTAAGTTCGGCCAGGCCGAATCTTATGTACCCTCCACCATGGATTGCGTAGAAACTTTTGCAAAAGACGGTCATCCACAATTAAATTACTTAGGTTGCGGCCGATGGCAAGACATCTTAAAACTTCTTAACATCATCTTCTAAATTGTAAGTTAGTCCATGCGGGATATATAGTAGACAAAAGCAATGTCGATTAAATACGTATATATTCAGTTCTTGACCGGTATATATAGCGAAGAAATAATTACGAACCGATATTAACTTTTGTGCTATAATTATAGAGCCAGAATTGAAATATGGGGGTCGCTTTATATGGGGGCTATATACAATTATGAACACGAGTCTACCAAAAATTGCAGATTTTTTACTGTTTGGTAGACTGGTAGAATTCTTTTAAGGTTTGGAAGATTTTGCAATATATTCCTCTCCAATTATGAAATGCTTCATAAATTTTCTATAGAAATAACATTTTGACAAAATTTTCTACAGAAATAAAATTTTTACAAAATTTTCAATAGAAATAAATTTTTGACAAAATTTTGTATAGAAATTATATTTTGGTAAATTTCCTAAAGACATAAAATGTTGACAAAAATTTCTATAGAAATAAAATTTTGACAAATTTTTCTATAGAAATACAAAATTTTGACAAAAATTTCTATGGAAATAAAATTTTAGTAGACTATTTTTGGCTCGAGTGGCAATCGTGATATTTCTGTGATTGGCGATCGGTTTATATGGGGGCTCGAGTGGCAATCGTGATTTTTCTGTGATTGGGGATCGGTTTATATGGGGGCTACATATAATATAGATCGATACGGACCAATTTTGGCATGGTTGTTATCGGCCATACACTAACGAAATGTACCAAATTTCGACCGGATCGGATGAACTTTGCTCCTTCAAGAGGGTCTGGAGGTCAAATCTGGGGATTGGTTTTTATAAGGGCTATATATAATTAATGACCGATGTGGACCAATTCTGGCATGGTTGTTAGAGAGCATATACTAACACCACGTACCAACTTTCAACCGGATCGAATGAAATTTGCCTCTCTTAGAGGCTCCGCAAGCCAAATCGGGTGATCGCCATATATGGGGGCTATATATAATTATGGACCGATTTGGACCAAATTTTGCACGGTTGTTAGAGACTATATACCAACATCATATACCAAATTTCAGCTGGATCGGATGAGGTTTATTTCTCTTAGAGGCTCCGCAAACCAAATCTGGGGATCGGTTTATATGGGGGCTATATATAATTATGTACCGATATGGACCAATTTTTGCATGTTTGTTAAAGACCATATGATAACACTTTGTACCAAATTTCAGCCGCATCGGATGAAATTTGCTTCTCTTAGAGGCTACGCAAGCCAAATAGGTTTGTAATGCCGTCATCGAAATATCGATTTCCGACCATATAAAGTACATATTCTTGATCAGAGAGAAAGGGAGAGATTCTAGGACGATATAACGATGTCCCTATTTCCGATGTCCGTTGTAATCACGCTAAAGCCTTCCCAAATGAAGCTTTCAAGCTGAAATTTGCTGAAACTTTTCTATGTTTGAAAAGTCGTGGGTTCGATTCCTGCTTCGACCGAACACCAAAAAGTTTTTCAGCGGTGGATTATCCCACCACAGTAATGCTGGTGACATTTCTGAGGGTTTGAAAGCTTCTCTAAGTGGTTTCACTGCAATGTGGAATGCCGTTCGCACTCGGCTATAAAAAGGAGGTCCCTTGTCATTGAGCTTAACATGGAATCGGGCAGCACTCAGTGATAAGAGAGAAGTTCACCAATGTGGTATCACAATGGACTTAATAGTCTAAGTGAGTCTGATACATAGGGCTGCCACCTAACATAACCATAATAACCATAATTCTATGTTTGAATACAGCAAAATTGATAAGAACTTGATATTTTCTACCCAAATGTAAATCCGAATACTTAAGTATTATATTATATTGAGACATCAAAAATACAAGGATATAAGACAAGATATAATTTTTGCTGACAAGGTTATTGTGTTTGTTCATCATGGATTTTTGTTACATACTCGAACTAATACTCCACACATATCTTAATACCGAATTTCATTTCTCCATTTCTTTCTCTATGTAATTCGTAAAAGAATTAAAGTCATATTAAATAATTTCATTAATAGCAACTCCATTAGGACACAGGGATAATAAAATTATTAAGGCATTCTACAGTAGACACATACTTATCTGTGGCTCACACACATAAACACGTCCTGGGCATATGTATACTTTTATTCAGTCGTTCATTACTAAAAGCAAATATATACTTTAAAAAGAACAAACAGCAAAAGTCAATGGTATACATAGTAGACATATTTTTTTTGCTTTTTTGATATACACTCGAGGAAAATATTAGTTTAAAATATAAACTAAAAGATATTAAATGCAATTGTGATAAATTAAAAAAGTATTAAAGATGACCTAAACTTCGAAATTCAAGTTAAAATTATGTTTTGTTTCAAGTAAACAACGCCTTTAACATGAGCCACCAAATTTAAAGACGATTTCATTAATTTTAAAGAATTTTTCAGAACTATTAAGTCTAAGTTTACCTTAGTTAAACAAAATTTTCTTTCATATATTTATTTTATTCAAATTGCTTAACTATATGTACAAAAGGACTTCATTGCAAAATTTTATCGACTTTTTGGCAAGAATCAAATCTTTATGTCAGAGAAATACGTCAGCTAAGCGAAATTCGCATTCATATCTTAAGGACATGAAATAATTTCTTCAGTGTCGAAGGACTTGATAGCGTGTAATGCCATCTTCTTTCAAAATTAACAAGTACTGATCCTAAAAAACTTTTCCAGGACTGGTACTTTGGAATGAATCCAAATCATGTTGCAAAAGTATAGATTTTTTACTATTTGGTAGATTGGTTGAATTCTTGATATTTTGGTAGATTTTGCCAAATGTTCCTCTCCAGCTGAGGTATTTCATAATTTTTCTGCAGAAATTTTATAAAGAAATAAAATTCTACAAAATTTTCTGTAGAAATAAAATTTTAACAAAATTTTCTATAGACATGAAATTTTGACAAAATTTTCTATAGAAATAAAATTTAGACAAAATTTTCTATAGAAATAACATTTTGACAAAAAATTTTTATAGAAATACAATTTTGACAAAATTTTCTATAGAAATAAAATGTGGACAACATTTTATAAAAAATAAAATTTTGGCAAAATTTTCTATAGAAATAAAATTTTCACAAAATTTTCTATAAAAATAAATTTGTGAAAAAATTTGCTATAAAAATAAAATTTTGACTAAATTTGCTATAGAAATAAAATTTTGGCAAAAACTTTCTAAAGAAATAGAATTTTGACAAAATTTTCTAGAGAAATAATATTTTGAAAAAAAAATTGCTATAGAAATAAAATTTTGACAAAATTTTCTAGAGACATAAAATTTTGACAAAATTTTCGATTGAAATAAAGTTTTGACAAAATTTTCTATAGAAATAAAATTTTGACAAAATTTGCTATAGAAATAAAATTTTGACAAAATTTTCTATAGAAATAACATTTTGGAAAAAACTTTCTACTTTTGACAAAATTTTCTAGAGAAATAAAATTTTGACAAAATTTGCTATAGAAATAAAATTTTGACAAAATTTTCTATAAAAATAAAATTGTTCCAAAATATTCTATAGAAATAAAATTTTGACAAAATTTGATATAGAAATAGAATTTTGACAAAATTTTCTTAGAAATAAAATTTTGACAAAATTTGCTATAGAAATAAAATTTTCTATAGAAATAACATTTTGGCAAAAACTTTCTACTTTTGACAAAATTTTCTAGAGAAATAAAATTTTGACAAAATTTGGTATACAAATAAAATTTTGACAAAATTTTCTAGAGAAATAAAATTATGACAAAATTTGCTATAGCAATAAAATTTTGACAAAATTTTTTATAGAAATAAAAATTTGACAAAATTGTCTTAGATATAAAATTTTTGCAAAACTTTCTATAGAAATTAAATGATGGCAAAATTTTCTATAGAGATAAAATTTTGACAAAATTTGCTATAGAAATAACATTTTGACAAAATTTTCTATAGAAATATAGTTTAGAAAAAATTGCTATAGAAATAAAATTTTGACAAAATTTGCTATAGAAATAAAATGTTGACAAAATTTTCTATAGAAATAAAATTTTGACAAAATTTTCTATAGAAATAACATTTTGACAAACATTTTTTATAGAAATACAATTTTGACAAAATTTTCTATACAAATAAAATGTGGAAATTTTATATACAAATAAAATTTTGGCAAAATTTTCTATAGAAATAAAATTTTAACAAAATTTTTTATAAAAATAAATTTGTGAAAAAATTTGCTATAAAAATAAAATTTTGACTAAATTTGCTATAGAAATAAAATTTTGACAAAATTGTCTATAGAAATAAAATTTTGGCAACAACTTTCTAAAGAAATAAAATTTTGACAAAATTTTCTAGAGAAATAATATTTTGAAAAAAGAAATTGCTATATAAATAAAATTTTGACAAAATTTTCTAGAGACATAAAATTTTGACAAAATTTTCTATTGAAATAAAGTTTTGACAAAATTTTCTATAGAAATAAAATTTTGACAAAATTTGCTATAGAAATAAAATTTTGACAAAATTTGCTATAGAAATAAAATTTTGACAAAATTTTCTATAGAAAGAACATTTTGGCAAAAACTTTCTACTTTTGACAAAATTTTCTAGAGAAATGAAATTTTGACAAAATTTGCTATAGAAATAAAATTTTGATAAAATTTTGTATAAAAATAAAATTGTTCCAAAATATTCTATAGAAATAAAATTTTGACAAAATTTGCTATAGAAATAGAATTTTGACAAAATATTCTTAGAAATAAAATTTTGACAAAATTTGCTATAGAAATAAAATTTTGACAAAATTTTCTATAGAAATAACATTTTGGCAAAAACTTTCTAATTTTGACAAAATTTTCTAGAGAAATAAAATTTTGACAAAATTTGGTATAGAAATAAAATTTTGACAAAATTTTCTAGAGAAATAAAATTATGACAAAATTTGCTATAGCAATAACATTTTGACAAAATTTTTTATAGAAATAAAAATTTGACAAAATTGTCTTAGATATAAAATTTTTGCAAAACTTTCTATAGAAATTAAATGATGGCAAAATTTTCTATAGAGATAAAATTTTGACAAAATTTGCTATAGAAATAACATTTTGACAAAATTTTCTATAGAAATACAGTTTTGACAAAAATTTTTATAGAAATAAAATGTGGACACAATTTTCTATACAAAAAAAATTTACTAATTATTTTCTATACAAATAAAATTTTGGCAAAATTTTCTATAGAAATAAATTTTTAAGAAATTTTCTATAGAAATAAATTTGTGACAAAATTTGCTATAAAAAAAAAATTGAAAAAATTTGCTATAGAAATAAAATTTTGGCAAAAACTTTCTAAAGAAATAAAATTTTGACAAAATTTTCTAGAGAAATAAAATTTTGGAAAAAAATTGCTATAGAAATAAAATTTTGACAAAATTTTCTAGAGAAATAAAATTTTGATAAAATTTGCTATAGAAATAAAATTTTGACAAAATTTTCTATAGAAATAAAATTTTGACAAAATTTTCTTAGAAATAAAATTTTTCCAAAACTTTCTATAGAAATTAAATTATGGCAAAATTTTCTATAGAAATAAAATTTTTACAAAATTTGCTATAGAAATAAAATGTCTACAAAATTTGCTAAAGAAATAAATTTTTACAAAATTTTCTATAGAAATAAAATTTTGATAAAATTTGCTATAGAAATAAAATTTTGATAAAATTTTCTATAGAAATAAAATTTTGACAAATTTTTCTATAGAAGTAAAATTTTGACAAAATTTTATATAGAAATAAAATGTTGACAAAATTTTCTATAGAAATAAAATTGTGACAATATTTGCTATTGAAATAAAATTTTGATAAAATTTGCTATAGAAATTAAATGTTGACAAAATTTCCTATAGAAATAAAATTTTGACAAAATTTTCTATAGAAATAAAATTTTGACAACTTTTTCTACAGAAACCAAATTTTGACAAAATTTGCTATAGAAATAAAATCTTGACAAATTTTTCTATAAAAATAAAATTTTGGAAAAATTTTCTATAGAAATTAAATGTTGGCAAAATTTTCTATAGAAATAAAATTTTGACAAAATTGTCTATAGAAATACAATTTTGACAAAATTTTCTATAGAAATAAAGTGTGGACCAAATATTCTATAAAAATAAAATTTTTTCAAAATTTTCTATAGAAAAAACATTTTGACAAAATTTTCTATAGAAATAAAATTTTGGCAAAATTTTTCTATTGAAATTAAATGTTAGCAAAATTTTCTATAGAAATAAAATTTTGAAAAAAGTTCTATAGAAGCAAAATTTTCACAAAATTTTCTATAGAAATAAAGTTTGATCACACTTTGTCTAGGAATAAATTTTTGGTATTTTTTGTTTTTTTTAGAAATAAAATTTTGACAAAATTTTCTATAGAAATAAAATTTTGGCAAAATTTTCTATAGAAATTAAATGTTGGCAAAATTTTCTATAGAAATAAAATTTTGAAAAATGTTCTATAGAAACAAAATTTTCACAAAATTTTCTATAGAAATAAAGTTTGATCAAACTTTGTCTAGGAATAAAATTTTGGTATTTTTTGTTTTTTTTTTTAGAAATAAAGTTTTGACAAAATTGTCTATAGAAATAAAATTTTGACAAAATTTTCTATAGAAATACAATTTTGCAAAAATATAGAAATAAAATTGTTTTACAATTTCCTATAGAAATAAAATTGTGATAAAACTTTCTATAGAAATAAATTTTTCTCTAGGAATAAAATTTTTTCTCCCTTTTGTAGAAGTAACAATTACAAGCTAAAAACCTAGACACATTTGGGAGCCACCGTGGTGCAATGGTTAGCATGACCGCCTTGCATACACAAGGTCGTGGGTTCGATTCCTGCTTCGACCGAACACCAAAAAGGGTTTCAGCTGTGGATTATCCCACCTCAGTAATGTTGGTGCCATTTCTGATGGTTTGAAAGCTTCTCTAAGTCGTTTCACTGCAATGTGGAATGCCGTTCGGACTCGGCTATAAAAAGGAGATCCCTTGTCATTGAGCTTAACATGGAATCGGGCAGCACTCAGTGATAAGAGAGAAGTTCACCAATGTGGTATCACAATGGACTGAATAGTCTAAGTGAGCCTGATACATCGGGCTGCCACCTAACGTAACCTAGACACATTTATAATTCATTATTTATTATTTTATGATCCCTTCTACTCTCATACACCTAAATAAATTGTCGCTATTATGAGCGATGATAAAATAATAAATACACTTTCAAAATAAAATAATAAATACTTTGTTTTAAAGAAATATTTTTTTTTCTTCAAAAATTTTGATCAGAAACTGTAATATATGATTTTTTATTTGGTATTTTTGTGGTAAAATTTTCTTCAAATTTTGGTAGATTATTATTGGCTCGAGAGCCGACCGTGATACCACTACGTATGTGATCAACTTTGTTATTTAAGAAAATTTCCCTTGCCATAATAAACAGGGGAACGGAGTTACTACCCCGTAATGCTTCATTGGTTTAGTTTTCAAGAACAATTATTTGTATTTGATTCCCATTAAATTTTTCGAGAGTTTAATACCATACAATTATGTGCACACACACACACACACATACATATGCATATACCAGAATATATGGGAATGGATATGTGCGTGTTTGAAAATCCTTGTAGACAGTGGCAAGAAAATAAAGAAGATATCTCAATACATAAGAGTTTATAAAGTTAGCTGATTCTTGTGCTTCAAATTTCTGTTTGGCTTCCCATTTAGGCCACACACACAACAGCAGTATAAAACTGGGCAAATATTCTGACACGCACACACACACAAATACGACTTAAAAAATAGAACAAATAATGGTGAGAAAAAAACGTATTTTGTAATCAACGCAAAGATACTTTCTCACATATTAGTCTAAATGTAAGGAGCAAATATACACATACACACACATGTTCATACACTTTTCCACACATACTTATCCATATGGGAAGTCATACAGAAGACCATGTTTGGGGAATAAGATAGGACACTGGGAAAAGGAGACATTTCGAATGTGTCTGCCTCATTCGCATTCTTTACATTCAATTCCTCTGGCAACTTCATTGTCGTCGTCATCAATGTGTAATGTTATAAGTTAAACAAATGATGACAATGCGTATGTCTGTCTGTCTGTGCCAAAGAGAGAAATTCTCGTTTGTTTTTTTTTGTTCTTCTTCTTACTTTTTAGTTTAGGCCAAGAAAAAGGACTACCAGAAAGCAAACGGAAAATAAATTCATTAATAACTTCATAAGTGCATGTACATATTTACATTCATAAATGTGAATATAGATATGACAATAATGCCGTCTATATGTTTTGCTCTTAAAAAAAATTTTTTGAAGAATTTAATAAATTGTGCGGTTGTCTTTTGGGGTTTTGTTGTGGCATTTATTGAGACCAGAAATGTGGTTACCACGGGGTGAAGAGGAATGAGTAGATTGCTCCAATACGACATATAGAGAAAACAAAGATTTTAATTACTTCAGAAACTTTTCCATTTTAGGGCACAATATATATTTATTTTTCAAACAAGTTTTGTTTGACGCCCAGTCTATCTTGAAACATATCCTTTAGTTCTATCCGATGGTTTGTTCTATGAAATAGCATCCAAAACTTTTCAAAATATTAATTGTTTTGTTTTAGACCTTTGTGTGATAATTGTTTCTATTCTGAGAATTTGTTTTATCTGTTTGAATATGAAATATAGTTTCTTCATATTTGTTTATTAAATTTTAGAGAAAAACAATTTTCAAACTAAAAACAATTAAGCCGAAGGCAAATCAAAATAATTGCAATTACAATGAGAAAAAAACTTTCCATATTCCTTAGGATTTTGTCTTTAGGCTAATGATTTTGGTATTCATTTCGACCTAAAGAAGTGGAGAATTGAAGTAAGGTTACTTTTAAGATATTATCCTTTATACTTGGGATTAACAAAAAAATATAGAATTTATTATTTATTTTTTCTGCTTTTTTTCATGCGCTTTTTAAGTCCTTTAAAAACGTAGTAAATGCAACTTAAATTTCTAACTGCTGAATAAAATAAAATTATGAAAAGTAAGTCTTATTTTTAAACGCTATTTTTTTTTTGTAGTCAAGATACAATAAGGCAACAAATTTAAAGACGCATTCAGTAATTTTAAAAAATTTTCTAGAAATACTAAAGCCAAACAAAATTGTATTCCATGTATCCATTTTCAATTTTAATCACTTAACAATTTTTTTTTATTTTGATAAAGAAAAAAAAAACATTTATCAAATAAATGAATCTTCTATGCTAAGGGAAAATCGCATTCGTATTAATAATAATTTTAAAATTTTTTCTAGAAATACTAAAGCCAAACAAAATTGTATTCCATGTAAATATATCCATTTTCAATTTGAATCACTTAACAATTTTTTTTTTCTTTTGATAAAGGAAAAAAAAAAACATTTATCACATAAATGGGTCTTCAATGCTAAGGGAAAATCGCATTCGTATTTTAAGCACAAGAATTTTTTGGCCTCACAACAATATTTTTTTAGTGAATGTTCAGTGAAATGTATGGCTGCACTGAAAAAAATGTTGCCCGCTTCCAAAGATTTTGTCTTTACGTTAACAATTTTGGTATTAATTCCGAGCCAAAGAAGCGAGAATACAAGTACGGATACTTTTAATACACAATTCTCTTTTAAATTTCGGTTTTGTGTACTTTCTTCTAGGAAGCAAATTTTGATTTTTAGATTGTTCAGAAATTTGTCTTCATATGCTATCAAAGTCCTTTAAAAACGAGTTAAAGAAAACTTTATTTTCCAAATTCAGACTCGACTTTCAATAGAAATTATGCTATGTTTCACGTAATAATCAGATGGGTGAAAAATATATGTGGCAGCTATATCTAAATCTGAACCGATTTTTTCCAAAATCAATAGGGATCGTCTTTGAGCAGCAACAGGACCCTATACCAAATTTTAGGACAATCGGACTAAAACTGCGAGCTGTACTTTGCACACGAATTAAGGTCCTTTTCGCTCTAGGACGCATAGTTTAGGAGATATGAGTGAAAGAAGTTTTTCATATAAAAATCTCAAAATTTTCGGGATTTGGGTCGATTTTTGGATTTTCTATGGGTGATTTGCTTTAGGACGCTTATGACCCAAAGAAGTTTTTCATATAAATATAATTAAATCGACTCAGAATTTAATTCTAAGCCGATCCGTATACTAAAAGGTTGGTCTATGATTACTCCTTCATGGCGTTACATACAAATGCACAAACTTATTATACCCTGTACCACAGTAGTGGTGAAGTGTATAAAAAGGTCTTTAAAATAAAGTTGCGAAAAACATGTCCTATTTTTTGAACGATTTTTTGCTTTGTTTTCAAGATGCAAAAAGACAACAAATTTAAAGACAATTTCATTAATTTTGAAGAATTTTTCTGAATTATTAAAGTCAAGTTGACTTTACCCCAAACAATTTTTCTTCCATGTTATGATACCCATTTTTAAGTTAAATCACTTAATTATAAGGACAATACGACTTCATTGAAAAATTTATAGACTTTTGGACAAGGAAATAAACTTTATATTAAAGAAATGCGTCTTCTATGCTAAGCAAAATTTGCATTCGTATTTTAAGGATATGAAATCTTTGGCCTCACGACAATATTTTTTTTCAGTGTGGAGATTATCCTCCGAACAAACAAAAATTAAAGTTCTTCCCAACTCCTTATTTTAATGTACTTCCCAAAATACTCTTCTAGAGGAGCACAAAGTTTTCGCTACACAATAATTTACTTTTGCGGTAATATATAAAAATCTGTATAAACTAGAGTAACGAAAAGTAATATAATGGAAATTTACAAAAAAATGTGTGAAAATTGTGTCTATCCATTTCCTGATGAACGTGGAATTTGTGACAAAATGTTTGCTGGTATTATTCAAAACGTCTCTGTATAGATATAGAAGTCGGAAAAAATTTGAAAAAATATATGTTCTTCAAGTTTTCCTTATTTTTATACCATGCACCACTACAGGGTGTAATAAGTTTATGCATTTGTATGTAACGCCAAGAAGGAGCAGTCTTAAACTCATCGTTTAGTATACCGATCGTCCTAGAATTAAATTCTGAGTAGATTTAGCGATGTCCGCCTGTCTGTCTGTATATGTAATTTTGTGTGCCAAGTACAGCTCGATATTTAAGTCTGATCGTCCTCAAATTGGGTATAGGGCCTTTCTTCAGGTCAAAGATAATCGCTATTGATTTTGAAAAAAGCGATTCTGATTTAGATATACACTGAAAGAAAAAATACTTTCCTCTGGAACGAAATTTTAGACAAAACGAAATTCCCTTTTCTTATAATGTATTTTCTTTTAAAACAAATAAGCCCGAATTTGTGATAAACGACTCAACGATTGTCTCTGATATTTTTTATTTACTTTAAAAGAAATTTTTTTAGCGCTAAAAGAAAACTTTGCTTGTCTAAAATTTCGATCCTCAGAAAAGAAAATTTTTCTTTCTGTGCAGCTTCCATATATAACAGGTTGGCTGATAAGTCCCCGGTCTAACAAAGAAAAACACATTTTTTTGTCAAAATTCGTTTTTTTTTTTATTCAACATAGTTCCCTTTAAGAGCGATATAACGATTATTACGATCTTCCAATTTTTTGATACCATTTTTGTAGTACTCCTTCGGTTTTGCCTCAAAATAGGCCTCTGTTTCGGCGATCACCTCTTCATTGCAGCCAAATTATTTCCCTGCGAGCATCCTTTTGAGGTCTGAGAACAAGAAAAAGTCGCTGGGGTCCAGATCTGGAGAATACGGTGGATGGGGAAACAATTCGAATCCCAATTCATGAATTTTTGCTATCGTTCTCAATGACTTGTGGCACTTTGACTTGTGAATTTTTGCTATCGTTCTCAATGACTTGTGGCACAGTGCGTTGTCTTGGTGGAACAACACTTTTTTCTTCTTCATATGGGGCCGTTTTGCCGCGATTTCGACCTTCAAACACTCCAATAACACCGTATAATAGTCACTGTTGATGGTTTTTCCCTTCTCAAGATAATCGATAAAAATTATTCCATGCGCATCCCAAAAAACAGAGGCCATTACTTTGCCAGTGGACTTTTGAGTCTTTCCATGCTTCGGAGACGTTTCAACGGTCGCTGTCCACTCAGCCGATTGTCGATTGGACTCAGGAGTGTAGTGGTGGAACCATGTTTCATCCATTGTCACATATCGACGAAAAAACTCGGTATTACGAGTTAACAGCTGCAAACACCGCTCAGAATCATCAACACGTTGTTGTTTTTGGTGAAATGTGAGCTCGCGCGGCACCCATCTTGCACAGAGCTCCCGCATATCCAAATATTGATGAATGATATGACCAACACGTTCCTTTGATATCTTTAAGGCCTCATTCAAAATAATTTTGTGGATTTTTTTTTGATGTTTTCGTCGGTAACCACCTCTTTCGGGCGTCCACTGCGTTCACCGTCCTCCGTGCTTATTTCACCACGCTTGAATTTTGGATACCAATCAATTATTGTTGATTTCCCTGGGGCAGAGTCCGGAAACTCATTATCAAGCCAAGTTTTTGCTTCCACAGTATTTTTTTCCCTTCAGAAAACAGTATTTTATCAAAACACGAAATTCCATTTTTCCACTTTTTTCACAATAACAAAAGTTGCTTCACAAAAGACGCTCTATCTCACAAACTAATTGAAACAGACAGACGTCAAATTTTGACACGAATCATTTGAAGGTTGGTACTATATAAAAATAATATGCATTTAATACTAGCGACGCCATCTATGTGTCAGACCGGGGACTTATCAGCCAACCTGTTATATGGCCCCAGAGACCAGAGTTTCATATTGATTTGCTTCAAATTTTGCACAAGGAATACAAGTACGTCAAATTTGGTTGAAATCAGTTGAGATAGAGAATAAAACACAAACTATTTAGGAAATTATTGTAATTTTATTTTATTATGATATATTGGTATTACTCAATTACGTATGAAACAAAATATTGGTCAAATGGGCGCCGCGATCTCAGTGGCACACCTTCATCCGATGGTCCAAATTTTCGATGGCGCTGAGGCATAATGGAGGTTCTATGCCGTTAATGTGGCGAATTATCTCATCATTTAGCTCTTGAATTGTTGCTGGCTTATCAACGTACACCTTTTCTTTCAAATAACCCCAAAGAAAAAAGTCCAACGGTGTCAAATCACATGATCTTGGCGGCCAATTGACATCGCCATTACGTGAGATAACACGGCCATTGAATTTGTTGCGCAAAAAAACCATTGTTTCGTTAACTGTGTGGCAAGTGGCACCGTCCTGCTGAAACCACATATTGTCCATATCCATATCTTCCAATTCGGGCCATAAAAAGTTCGTTATCATCTCACGACAGCGAACACCATTCACAGTAACTGCCTGACCGGCCTCATTTTGGAAAAAATACGGCCCGATGATGCCGCCAGCCCATAAACCGGACCAAACAGTTACTCTTTGTGGGTGCATTGGTTTTTCGACAATCACTCTTGGATTCTCATTCGCCCAAATGCGGCAATTCTGTTTATTGACGAATCCACTGAGGTGAAAATGTGCCTCATCACTGAAGATGAAGGTGCACGATATGCATTTTGATTTGAAAACCCATTTTCATAATACGTCTGGATAACTTTAACACGTTGTTGGATTGTGTATCTCTCCATGGTTCAAATTGCGTAAGTCTGAAATAGATAAATGTCAAATAAAATTCGGAAAACAACTTGGCGTTTAGGTGTGGTTCACATTCAACATCGGCCCTTACAATTTAACCACCCTTTATATATATATAACACTCCTACGACCACGGAGACCAAAGTTTTACTCCGATTTACGTGAAATTTTGCAGAGATAGTAGATAGATAGTAGAGTAACATTACACCTTTGAGTGCTATATAGCTCCAATATATATCTTTCATCCAAAGTTTTACTCCGATTTCCGCGAAATTTTGCAGAGATAGTAGATAATAACATTACACCTTTGAGTGCTAAAATTGGTCAAAATCGGTTCAGATTTAGATATAGCTCCTATATATATCTTTCATCCGATCTGGCCCCAGAGTCCATAGTTTCAACTTAATTTGCTTCAAATTTTTCACAAAGACCTCAAATTATTCCAAATTTTGATTGAAATCGATTCAGATTTAGATACAACTCCCATATATATCATATGACCACCGGAGGCTAAAGTTTCATTCCAATTTACTTGAAAATTTGCACTGAGGATACAATTAACATTTTATGAATATGTACCAAATTTGCTTTAAGTCTGTTAATATTCTGATATAGCTCGCATATATATTCACGTCTGATTTTGGGAAATATGGTCGAATATTCCATATTTTATACCCAGTTTAAATGGGATTGTACTCCAATTTTCTGGATATTTTACTCAAAGAATAGGTTTAGCATTATATTTAAGTGTGTCGATTATGATACAATTCGGTTCAAATTAAATTAAAGATTCCATATTCCAGTTCTTTCGGTTTAAAAAAATATTGCCAAACATGTTACACAACATTTTCTGGCGATTTCCCCATATTGTAGTCATACCCCCATGTTCCAAAATTCGGAATCGCAAAATCGTTTGACCATAATTTCATAACTCTGAAACTTATAAACATAAATAATAACTTATAAACATAAACATAATAAATATTGATATTATAGTTATCTTTAATGAGAAGATCAAATTAAAATTGTATTGGAGTCCGAGAGTATCTCAATTTTTTCGTTACAAAAAAATAAATTCTTGTGATTTTCGATTCCGAATTTCGGATCATGGGGGATAGTCTACCCTCTGCAATGCTAGACATTTCTCAAAATGGTAACGACTTGTGTAAATGTCGCCCGATTTTGCTAAGTAATATCTCACAACCCACAATTGACCACCTATGTTGGCGAGATCTAATCAATATCCATGTAAAATCGCCACTGCTAAATGCCAAAAATTTTAAAAATATCTCAAATTTACCTATACCTCTAATATATACGTATGCAATTGCATAAAGCCTCCCTATATTATATCTTCAATAATATCTGAGAATTGTCCTTAGCTACTAGTGACACATCATCGTTTTTATTTTTTGTGGAAAACAAAATGCTGTTTATAACAACTCTCCGATATAAAGTTGATCCAACTTTTCTTCGGTGTTTGTATCTAATAGAAAAATTCACTGTCAATCAAACAATGTTGATTTTCAACTCAACGAATAAAACATACAAACTGCAAAAAAGTCAGTTGGAAAGACAATATTGTTTGTATGTTCACAAAAAATAAAGGATGAATTAAAAATTTAATTGAATTACTGCTTAATGAAAATTTTAAATATATAAAACTTCTTTTCATCAATAAAGAATTCGTTTGGAAAGAAGATGAAATAAATTCGAACTTATTTTCACCTCTAAAAAATAATAAATTCATTTTTTTTTAATTTTCGATTTCGTAACAATTTTATATGGATATCCCAGCAAAAAATTTTGAAGTTCTTCCAAAAGCACAACTTTAAAAGCACTTCAAGAAGATAAACTCACTTTTTTATAACACGTTTTTTCATATTTTTATTAAGTAATTTTAACTTTTTTTGTTTCATATTGGTTAAAAACAGTTTAAGAATTCATAAAATAGTACAAATTATTTAAATTTTGTCGAAAAAAATGCTAAATCCAATTTGAAAAAATTGTGAATTTTTGAAAATATTTGAGGTCAAACGTTTCAGACAAGCGTTAGAATCCATTAAAAATTATACAAATTATTTATTTGACAAAATATCACAGAATTTTTTAATTTACATCCAAAACATTGAATTCGGATCACACCTAAAGAAGTGATCCATTTCTCTGGCTGTTGAAATGGACGACTTCCGTCCTACGACAAGCCCATGTTAAATTTATCGCTTCTGTGTCAATTTTGCACCACTTCCGGATCCAAAAAGAACATTTTTATTACTTTTTTGCCAACGCTTTTCGTGCTGGGATGTTAAGCACAGTATAAAATGTCACAAATCAATGTTAAAAATAATTAAATTCTGCTTCTTAATAGACCACACATAAAATACACTTTATCTATACTATTTTATAAAATTTGTTTTGTTTGTAAAAATTATATATAAAACAATTATAAAATCTATTTAAAAAATTTCTTTCTATATAATTCACTTTCAATTCATCACCAAATATTAAATATTATACCCTCTGAACAAACTTGAAATAAACTGCTTTAAATTTCTCCCAAAAAAAAAAAATATCCAAAATTATTTGTTCAACATTAAATATGAATCAGTAAGATTGCCTAGCCAAGCACTTTACTTTGAAGTGTAGTTTTTGTTGATGTGTTTGTTTTTTTTTTTTTTTTGTGATCTGTGTCATTTACAATGTACTACATTCATTTTCGAACAAGGAGAAAAGTCATGTTTATATGGCAATGAAAAGTTCATTACTTGGTAGAAGGGGATTTATATGATGAACTGTTCCCAGCGAATTTAAATGCCCCTTTTCTATAAATTTTACTCATTTCTAAAGAAATATCACTCAATTGCTTATTCGTTTGTCCTCTCAATAGTAAGAACTTAGTGTAATCTATTGTATGTTATGAGTATGCGCTATATTTTTGCTCATTGCAAAGTGTTTGTGTGAGAATAAGCATGTGCACCTAAAAACATACTGAGTTTTTTTTTGCTCATAAAAATATCTCTTAAGTGCAAATTTACTCAATGAGAGAAAGAGTTCTAATAAATTTTAAAGAGAGTATGTGGCTCCCTTTCTTCATGAATTTTGCGCACTTAATTGAAGCTCTGTTTGCGTATGCTAGTATTGGTTTGTGGGGGGTAGAAAGTCTCTGCTGAACTCTCTTCGCTGCTTATATAGACTACAACGTCGCTGACTGCAGCATCACGATGCAGCAGTAGGCCAAAGGGAAGGTTACCCAGCATCCTTTAATAATAGTCTTCGTTACAGTCCTACCCTCTTCGCTCGCCCTGTGGAATTACACTCAACTTTCAACATAATCATTATCACCACATCGTTATCACTCGTATTATCACCACCAATACCATCAGCATCACTGCTATATGCTAGAGGAAAAAAACCCAGCAACAACAAAAACACGATTAATAATCTCCTAGAAAGACGACAATGTCACGAACTCATTCACGACCACGATTGCCGCCTGCATCTATATAGGGCTAACATTGTTAAATTGCTGCAACAACAATAAAATCAAAATAATTGCAAACAAAAAAAAATCAAACAACAAACGAACGAACGAATAAAAACGGCACTTTTTGACTCAACAAATCACCCAACAACACATGGTCCTTTTTCGCATATAAACCTCAGGAAGTTAGAGGATAACTCCTACTCTTACACCAACATTACAATAACCAACACATATGTTGACTGATAACAGTCGCTTAGACTGCCTGCTAGCCATTCTGATTGACACCAGTTAACCAGTAACGACGGTAAAAAAAGAACAAGAAATTTAATATTTCTATGATTTGTGAGAAAAACAAAGTGTTAAACAATAATAAGAAACGAAAAATAATTGTGCAAAAATACCCCTTGTGAAAAAGAAAAATTTCATGTTAAACAATTTTCTAGAGTCGTGTGTGTGTGTTTGTGTGTTTTATGCGTCTGTGCCAAAAACGAAGAACCATGAGGAACTCATAAATCACTCTTTGCAAAATTTATGGTGAAAACACAATTCCGTTGGTTGCTGTGTTTTGCTGCTCGTTTTTTTTATTTTTTGGTTTTGTAGTCGTTGTTGTAGTTGTCATTGTTGTTGAGTCCTTTGGCCATACTTTCGGTGTTGTTTTGTTACGACAACGAATCCTTTCCTATATTCGACGACGACTCGTGGCCGATTTTTTATTCTAACGTGGCTGTTAGTGGGCCACATAAAACAAAAAACACGAATAACAACAAAACGAGAGAAAGATAGGCAGGAGAGTTAATTCTCTTCTCAATTTCTCATAGCCAAAAAGGACTTCGTATCAAAACCTTCACAACGATTACACTCTGCTAACTTCTACACAAATCTCTTGCTCTCTCAATATACAACTTGATTGTTAGCTTGTATACATGAGTTAGTGTGTGCGTGTGTGAGTGAGTTTTTGTCGAGAGACAGAGAGAGAGAGAGAGAGAGTAGAGCTCATCATCGTGCGTATGCGTTTGCTTTTGGCCAACAGCAACAGCAGAATATACTCGCCAAACCAACAGTTTCGTTCTGTGTGTGAAAATATTCCTCGACACTGACAGTTCACGAGCAGTGCCATGAAGGCTGTTAGTTCAGTGCTCAAAGTGCTTTTAACCAAGTGGTACTACCGCTTAGTTTACAGCTGCGACAAAAAGCGCCAGCTATGGTGCCTCTTATACAACAGTTCAACTAAAATCAAACAATTGCCAAGCAAGCCTACAACTATTACCACTTCGACTAATACCAATACCACAACTACTACTACTACCACTATTTCAACAAATACAAAGACCACTTATTCATATAACAACGATAACAAAAACAGGAACCACTACCACCATAAGAACCAAAACAACAATCACAACTACCATAACTACAAAAACCTCATCAACATCATCATCGACATCAATAATATAAGAACAACAATCACAGCAGTAGCAACCGCAACAACAACAATTAAAAATAGCCAAATTATAAACGTAACGTCATCGTCACCATCATTGAACGTATGTTTGTACAAATACACATTTCGTTGAGGCCGTGGCAATTGAACAACCTTGCCACCTCATAGTTCTAGCTCTCATCCCTTGAGCTAACAACACAAAAGTGAAATCTTTTGCATATTGAGACAAACCGCAAAACAAACAAACAAACAAACAAACAAAGTACAAAGTAGCCAAAAACCAAAAAGAAAAAATCGTCCATACAGCAGCCGCAAAATCGATCCGAGGATCGATTAATTCCCAAAACGTATTAAGTAACAATCAAACTACGTAATACCAACACAACGGTGTCTCAGGCGAGATAGTATTCAGTGAAAGCGCCAGCGAAATATGAATTTCATTGGTATGATTATATGAACATTTCTAAAACAAAATTTAAAAAAAATATCGATGTTGTGAATTTTTAAATTTTAATTTTCTTATTTAAATATAATTTAGATTTGTTTATAATTTTTATTTTTTCTAATATACAAAAAAAAAATCTTTTCACTGAATATTATATTGTCTTGTTAATTCTTCTATATGTATCTAACAAAAAATCCAACAAAAACAAATAAAACTTCAAACACTGCCAAAAACTATAAAAACAAAACCTACAAAAACATAACAATCCAACTATCTTCTACCTCTGTCTAACCATAACTGTGCTGTATTCTTTCGATTACGACTACGAATCTGTGTTTCTTAAAATTGTATGTGTGTGTGTCTTCATTTCAATAACGTAAGTTTCTTAGTTTAATTTAATTTTTTTTCTATTCTATTCTATATTGATTTTTTTCTGGTTTCTTTTTCACTCACCCTTATAACAGAAATGTGAGTGAAGATTTTCAATCACCCTAAAAGTATGCCAATTAAATATTTATATGTGTATATGTGTGTTTGATTTTAAATACTATCAACTATCGCATTTAAATAGTATTAATATCATTTGTTGTAAAGTGATTTGATAGAAAAGAAAAAGCAGTCCATGGGAAGAGTTTAAACAGAATTTAGAAAGATATAATTTAAATTAATAACAGAGTAAATTTCATGAGAACTATTTGTTAAATATTTTCTAATTTTTTTGTCTTTCAATGTACAAAAAAAGTTTTATGAGAAATTCTAATAGGAGTTTTATTAAAGAATAATCTCTAAAACGGAGATTAAAATATGTTAGATGTTTTTTGTTTTTCTTTATTTAATCCTCTAGATTTTTATTTTATATTACAAATTACTGATAACCCTCATTTTTTTATTATCTCAAATACTTTTATAATCTATTTTGAGGATATTTATTAGAGTAAATAAAATTCTTCTAATTGTGATCTAATATGATAAACAATCGTGCCATTTGGAAAATAATTTGAATCAATATAAGTGTTTTTTTTTTTTAATAATAATATCACTCATATAAATGTGACATTAATACGTTCATAGTTATAAGTTAACATTTTAAAGTGTGATTCAAATTGTTGTCTCTATATCTCATAAAGATATTATATTCAAAAATATAATATTCAAAAAGAATGTTCTTCATAATCTCAAAGTTAAAGTTTTCTAAATAATTTGGTTTCCAAAGAGAAAAATTCCACCTAGTTGTATAGTGTCAGCCCTATATCTTAGGTGTAGTTAGACAATACAATCCATTGTGATATTATGGTTATGACATTTCAAAATTTCAAAACTGGATTGTGGTTATTGTATATTTCAATTCGGAACAAATAATTTTATAATTGGTTTGTTTTGTGAATTTTGCTTGTGAATCCTTGCTCTTAAACAAATATATAGTTACATATATCAAAACATTCAAAAACGAATTTTCTTCTTAGCCCCAAGGTTAAAATTTTGGAAACAATTTAGTTTCTAAAAAAAATCCACCTAGGTATAGTATCAGCCCTATAGTTTAGGTTTCATTATACAATTCGATCAATTGTGATATTATAAGATTTTAATAAAAAGTGGATTCTGATTATTGTATAATTCCTTTCCGAACAAATAATTGTATATTTTTTTGGTTTGTGGCACCTCTGAACCTTTTTTTTGGAGGAATGATATTCATAACTCAATTTTCAATGTGCCTCCAATGTATATTTTTCCACACGATGTATATTTTTCCAAGTTTTACCATGTTTCTTATTGTTTTCATTTAAAGTGGATTATTGGTATTAACAATTTTGTCAACAATATCTATACATAGTATTTTAGGCTTAGTAGTATATTTATAAATAATATGGCCTCCTGAAAGTATGCTAATATTTAAAAAAGTTTTTTTTTTCTACCTAGATAAAAAGGTTTATTCCTCTGATTAAAAAAATGGGATATTTGTAATTAGCAGAACATTGTGAAATCTTTCAAACTACACAGTTTTATGAACTCTGAAAAGTATGCAACTATTTCAATTGATAAAAATAAGCAAATAAAACAACTCTCACTTGCTTTCTTCAATTCATAAGTTTATATCAAATAAGTTAAACTAAGGATTTACAAAATATATACGAATCTATTTTCATCATATGCATATATACCCAAAAATGTCTAAATATAGTATTTTTGGTATAGTAGTATATTTATAAATAATATGGCCTCCTGCAAGTATGCTAATATTTAAAAAAGTTTTTTTCTAGCCAGACAAAAAGGTTTATTCCTCTGATTAAAAAAAAATGGAATATTTGTAATTGGCAGTAACATTGTGAAATCTTTCAAACTACACAGTTTTATGAACTCTGAAAAGTATGCAACTACTTCAATTGATAATATTTTTAGTAAGCAAATAGAGCAACTCTCACTTGCTTTCTTCAATTCATAAGTTTATGCCAAAAAATTTATACTAAGAATTTACAAAATATATACGAATCTATTTTCATCATATGCATATATACCCAAAAATGTCTAAATATAGTATTTTAGGCATAGTAGTATATTTATAAATAATATGGCCTCCTGAAATATTTAAAAAAGTTTTTTTTTTTTTAGCTAGACAAGAAGGTTTATTCCTCTGATAAAAAAAAATGAAATATTTGTAATTGGCAGTAAAATTGTGAAATCTTTCAAACTACACAGTTTTATGAACTCTAAAAAGTATGCAACTATTTCAATTGATAATATTTTTACTAAGCAAATAGAGCAACTCTCACTTGCTTGCATTTCAGTAAAAAAAGAGATTTATTCCTCTGATGCAAGAATATTTGTGATGGACATTAAGATTATGAAATCTTTCAAAATACACAATTTTATGACCTCCGAAAAGTATGCAACTATTTATATTGATAATATTTTTAGTAATCAAACCAAGTCAACTCTCATTTCATTTCTTCAATGCATGCGTTTACGGGGACTCTTTTCTAAAACAAATGCGAATCTATTTTCATTATATTCATATAATTTTAAAATGTCCTTAGTATAGCTCTTACATAGTAATATGCCCTCCTAAAAGTATGCAATTATTTCAATGAAAAGTTTTAAAGTAAAAAAAAAAAGGTTTACGCCCATGTACTATCTTAAATGCCACATATTTTTTGGTGAAATTGATTTTGTGACAGTACAATACTCTTTGCCAATTTCACTATTACAAAAATTGACTAGCTGACTTTTTTTAGAATTAAAAAAAAATTGTAATTGAGATATTTGCATATTTTCAGACGACATATGTAAGTTTAAATGCATGGAGAATATGAATGACTCAACAAAAATATTTATTAATGGCTGAATTTCCCTACAAATGATTAGAATTTTGTACTAGTTTATTGGACAAAAAGATGAAGGGTATAGGTATTATTAAGTTATTAAGCCGCCTAAGTTAGATTAGGTTAAAGTTTCAGCCCAATTTATTTCAGGATAACTTAGACTATTCAGTGGGAGCCACCGTGGTGCAATGGTTAGCATGCCCGCTTGCATACACAGGGTCGTGGGTTCGATTCCTGCTTCGACCGAACAACAAAAAGTTTTTCAGTGGTTGATTAACCCACCTCAGTAATGCTGGTGACATTTCTGAGGGTTTCAAAGCTTCTCTCAGTGGTTGCACTGCAATGTAGAACGCCGTTCGGACTCGGCTATAAAAAGGAGGTCCCTTGTCTTTTAGTTTAATATGGAATCGGGCAGTACTCAGTGATAAGAGAGAAGTTCACCAATGTGGTATCACAATGGACTGAATAGTCTAAGTGAGCCTGATACATCGGGCTGCCACCTAACATAACCTAGACTATTCAATCCGTTGTGATACCACATTAATATTGAGCCGCTTAGCTATACATGTTTTATTGCAGGCTGAAGCGAATTCCCATATTTATTATTTTTAATGCAAATTACAAACTCCAAATAATGCTTTCCAAATTGAATTATTTCCACATCGTATGTACGTCATCTTCGACATTTTCTCAGTTTGGTTAACCTTCGAAAGTTTTAAATAAGCATCTCCATGTTGGAATTTTTAAATTCCATTTTCATAAAATGCTGAAAATAATACGAGAAACGTATATATTTTTCAATTGAATAAAATATTACAAATATAACTTGATATATAAATATACCAAAATTTCAACTTTAATTTAATTTCACTTAAAATTCTACAGCTTTCTTTCACGACTCACTGAGTAAACCGAAATAACTTAAATGCGAACCCCCTTCCTATAAAACGGAAAAAATATGTAGGCCAAAAGTCTAGAAAAACAAATATACGAATATCCTTAAATCTACACAACATAAAAAAACTCCATACCCATGTCGCAAACAAAGTTCGTTTACATTTAAGACGACAGGTCGACATCAGCAATAAAGCAAAAAAAAAAAAAATAACCTAACAACCACACACAAAACAGCAGTCTGCTCTCATTTAGATTTCGCTTTTCCCCCGTTTACACTTGAAAGCCTAAGAGTATGCTAAAATAGTTTTACCCTAGTATACTTGGGTGTACTATGTGACTGACTGAATGATGGGTCTTTGTGTTTACGAGGGAATTAGTACCTTTTATATGCTAGGCAAGCCAACGTGTATGTTTTGCCGCATTTTATTGATTATTTTCATTTTTTCCTATGCTTTCTTCTCTATCGTAATTTCATGATGATAATAATCTCCGCAATGGGGATAATTAAGATTATATGGTTAATGATAATGAAGACAAAGTAGTCTGTGTTGGCGGTAGAGAGCACTGGTATATATGTTGTTCTTTTTTTTTCTAAATTATATTTTTTCATAGTATACTTTAAGGCATACGAATGTAGGCAAAAACACATACTAGCGCAGTTCATTGAACATTGTGCTTTGAGCTTTTCGTTGCATCATAAAGAGCATACGTTTTATAGCCATCTACTGAAAATGATGCAAGAGATTTGGGTTAAATCCAAAGAACAGCAGGAAAAAAGAAATTCAAAAACTAAAAAGTTCAAGGTTCTCGTTTATGACATGTATTGGAAGCTTTATATGGCAAATAAGCATTTAACCTCTGGCTGTGCAATGAGATTAATTGGAATATGAAAGGTTGCAGTTAAATTTGATCAGACCTATGTTTACGTAATCTTAATTAAGGTATCTAGAAAAAAATCTGTTTTTATTTGTCAAGCTAAGATTTTTTTACCAAAGATTGCAAATAAAGATAATTTGAGATGTGAAAGGTAAATAAAAAATTCAGCATATTGTATAAATAAACAATATATAATTTAATGTACGACATATCTACCTATTTTTAGGGCTATGGTATTTTTTGTCCTAGTTATGTCTCTCAATGGTAAACATTTTCTAACCGATTTCATTGATAGAGAAAAATTCTTGTTACATCGACCCTCATAATACGTACAAATATGATTTGTGTCTCAATATAATGTTTTTGTCCATTGTAATAAATTTATGAGAAAAATTGGATCCCGAAAGTATGTAAATATTTAACAGTTATAAACAGGTTTACTCTTGCATACTGTATACTCGAATGTTAATCCTGTTACTGGTAACATTGTGAGTGGTAATAACGCAAAGTACATATCTTTATTGCCCCATAAAGTATACCACTATTTTAAATCAACACGAATGAAGAGGTTTACTCCCCCATATAAATTTCTAAGGCGAATCTTTGCCTAAATTCAGATCAATATTATGGTAAACAATATAAATGTTTTAAAATCCTATTTGGCATAGGAGGCCAAATAGATTTTTCGTGATCTTCAAAAACTAGTAACCGACTTTTCTTGATTTTCGAAATTGCTACTAATCGGCTTTAATATCCTCACTCGACTAATATTTATACCCATTTTTTGACTTACTTAGTTTTACAAATAAAACTAACTCGCATGGTGCCGAATTACAAGAATTCGGTGGTTTGAATTCCGCGTTGTACACACCAGTGATCCTTCACTTGGTAAAGCCTTGTGCATCGAAAAAAAATACTTCTTCAGCGAGCTAGCGAGTCTAATGATTTAAGTGTTATTTGTTCTCAGGTGTATACATAGTGATCCATATTTCGCGATAGATAAAAAACTTAATGTCTTACGCCACTATTCCATTTACATTGTAATAATTTTTATAAATGTTGGCCTCGAGTCCATTTAAGATTACATAGGTTATTGCCTCTCAAAAAAATAGTCGATTTATGTGTATATATTTGTGAACACTTTTCACAAGCCCTTAAAACCGACAATGGTGGCGCCTGAAAGTATGCAAATATAACAATGAAAATGTTCTACAGTAAATAAATTGAATGGTCAATTTCGAAGATTACAGATGTGATCACCTCCATAAAAAATAGTCGGGAGTATTTTCACAGTCTCTTGTAATAAGGCATTGAAGCCGCAGACAATTGAGGCGCCAGAAAGTATGCAAATATTACAATGCAAATATTTTAGATAAATTGAATTATCAATTTGAATTTCTAGGCTAATTTAAATCATCTACAATTTGCATCAAAAGATTTCTCTATTCTACACAGAATATTTTGTTTTCTGATTCAATCACGAAATTAATTGATCCAATTATTTTTTTACTTGAAATCGATTCAATCAACAACAAGTAAGGAAAGTCTAAAGTCGGGCGGGGCCGACTATATTATACCCTGCACCACTTTGTAAATCCACATTTTCGGTACTATATCAAATCCGTCAAATGTGTAGGGTGCTACACGCTCACAAAAAATCGCTTCTGTAACATATACTCCCAAACATATTTTGCTTCAAGCATATACATTTTTGGGTATTGCCCAAACATTTATATGTTTGATCTCTACCAATATATAATATGTTTGAAAGCATATTGGTCTAAACAATATATGTTTGGGTAGTCTAAGTTCCAAACATTTTGTATTTTTGCATCCAAATTCAATAATGTTGTCTTCCAAAAAAACAATATGTTATTATGTGAACATATAATATGTTTGGAAGCATTTTGCACCCAAAAATATTATATGCTTAAAAAAAATTCTCCCAAACAATATTGTGCTCAAAATTTTATTTATTTATTTATATATTTACAATCATAATGAATTATGAAAATGAACAGGTAATATAGGTGCTAACAACATAGGTTTTCGACCTGAATGCTCAAAATTTTGTTTCTGCCCAATATTATATTCCCCCACATCTTTCTCACTTCCACGAGATTTTAGCACCTTTTTCTGTAATACAAACATTGTAGAAGAAATTATTCAATTGTATGATTTTTTTTTTTAATTTTACCTTTTGCCGGACGGGGATTCGAACAGCGGACCACACAGTTTGTAAGGATCAAAGAAGTAGCTGATCAATTGCCCAAGGAAAAATAAAATGTTAATTTTGTAATAACTAGCAACAGCCACCAACTTAATTCAATATCGCTCCCTGTTAAATAGCGCTCCAAGCTACTAAACACATATATGTTTATAGGCTATTTCTAAATTAATATATGTTTGCATCCAAGCATATTATATTTACAAGCATTTTATGTCCCAAACATAATATGTTCTAACATATTAACATATATGTCCCAAACATGTTATGCTAGTTTATGAACATTATATGCTTGCACTCAAAAATATTGTGTTTAAAAATTTGTGTTCCAAACATATAATGTTTATAGCCAAACATATGAAAAACAGTCTTTTTCATCCGTGTATATACGAGTATAAAACTTTTTATCCCAAATACATACATTTAAATCTTACTCCATCTGAACAAAATTTATAATCTATAGACTTAAAATTAAAGTTGGCTGATGCCCTGAAATGGTACACTATGTTAGTAAAAAAATATGGGAAACATTTTAATCTGAACCAATTTTGAGGCAACTTCGCAAAAGTGTATTTATGATTTATTCGACTTAGCAGTGGCGATTTCATAAGGAAAATGTGGGTATTTTGGTCATTTTTTCCGAAATCGGAAAAGCATATATATGGAAGCTATATAGAAATCTGAACCGATTTCAATCAAATTTAGAACACCTGACTATAGTACTTATTGTTCTCCTAGTGCAAAAGTGCAAGCAAATTAGGGTAAAACTCTGGCTTCTGGGGCCATATAAGTCCATATCGGGCGAAAGATATATATGGGAGCTATATCGAAATCTGAACCGATTTCTTCCAAAATCAATAGGGATCTATTCTGACCCAAAACTTGTGCCAAATTTGAAGGCAATTGGACTTAAACTACGACCTAGACTTTGATCACAAAAAAGTGTTCACAGACAGACGGACGGGCAGACGAACATGGCTAGATCGACTCAGAGACCCACCCTGAGCATTATTGCCAAAGACACCATGTGTCTATCTCGTCTCCTTCTGGGTGTGGCAAACATATGCACTAACTTATAATACCCTGTTCCACAGTGTGGCGCAGGGTATAACAATGATAGAATCAATAAAACAATAAATCATTAACAGAATTAGAAATAAAAAATATATTTGATTAAAAAATTGGTAGCAAAACTCAATAAATTTTTTAATTGTGGCTATATATTATTTATTTATAATAATATGAGAAAGAATTCGAATATTCGAATCACCAACTCCCAGCAAAAAAAATTGGAAGTTCTTCTATAGGCACAATTTTAAAAGCACTTCTAAAAATGTCCTCCCAAAGATGTTCTTTAGTTTAACTGGACAGAAAGTTCATTTGAGTCAATTTTTTTATAACTGGCTTTTTTCATAATTCTAATGGGAAATTTAATTTTTTTTATTTCATATAGGTTAAAAACAGATTAAAAATTAATAAAATCGTACAAATTATTTAAATTTGGCCCAAAAATATGCAAAATCCATTCTAGAAAAATTGCGAATTTTTGAAAATATTTGATGTCAAATGTTCTAGACAAGCGATAGACTGTATTAAAAATCGTAAAAAATTTTAAAAACTATTTATTTGTTAAAATATCACAAAATTTCTTAATTCACATCAAAAACACTGTATTCGCATCACACCTTAAGAAGTGATGTGAATTTAGTGCACCGGCTGTTGAAATGGTGGGCATCCATTCTATGACAAACCCATGTTAAATTCATCGCTTCTGCGCCAATTTTGCAACACTTCCGGATCCAAAAAGAAGATTTTCAACGCTTTTTTTTTTTGCTGGGTTGTTACTACTCTTTTTCATATTTTTCTCCGAGATCTATCTACCTGATTTCTACGGATCACCATCGTAGTGTGAAAATGTTCAATTTATATTCCTGTAAAGATTGGCCATACCCCAATTTCTCCAAAAAGAGATCAACTAAATTTGCATTTAAAAACTTTCTCTATAAATTGGCTTTATGCCAATTGTATTCTCTTTCTTTAGCTAGTAAGAGAGAATACGAGCAAGTATATCTGAGAGCTATACACATAATTTCAAGGCTCTCCGTTTATTTAAAATGATGCTTTAACTTGCTACATAAGTTCTTTAGCCATTTGGCACTATGCCCAAAAGTATGCTACACCAAGTCGAGGTTATGAATGTATGTTGCCATTGGCGCCGATATTTATACAAACAAGCACACTAACATACAACTTCACACATTCACCCATATTGTGCCATTCAAATTGTATAATTTATATGCGAATTTAGCCTTGTTCTACTTTAATAATTTATGTATGACCTCTTCAAAGGCGTACAGCATAACATATAGCCGAATAACATGATTTTGTTGTTACTTTTTTGTCATTTAAAGCTCCCCTTCTGTTATGATGTCGTATAGACGTTAAAACAGGCCTACATACATACAGCAACAACAACAAGGAAACCAACAAAAAATGGAAGAATACAACATGGTCTGAAATATTGTCTGCGGGTTTGGCAATGTTAATACTATATGTGGGGGGTGGGAAATATCAAACCATAACCACAATCGGGGGATTTTTATAGATATGGAAGCTTTACGTTATTTCATTTTCACATGTGGCTAATGTCCTTTGGAAGCCAGAGAGTTAGGGCGGTGTATTTATATTCCATGTTATTGGTGTTTGCTTGGTCATAAATTGAATCACACCCTGAACATGATTTATGAAAGAAACGACCCAAAACATCCAATGAACTTTAAATAAGACCTTTAAATATTTGTTTTGTTGAGTCAGTTTAGTGTAGTACAAAAAAAATCTCTGGAGATGTTTTTAAATAATTTCGTCTTTGGGGGCTAATTATTTTTCACACTTGAAATGTTATGCCAAATGGCGTTTTAATGTTTGTGAAGGTTAAAAAGATTTGCTATGAAAAAATATTCAAGACCATTGATTGTTTTTTTTTTTTTTTTTAATTTTTATAAGCCATTATTTTTAATAATTTTTTATTAAATACCAAAAGATATTTATATGTTTAGCATTAAATCATAATTTAATTTTTTATTTGTCAATAGATCCATTGTGTTACCATTGTGCCAATTACTGGATTTTTTTTTGTTTGCCTCTTTTTCTAGCATTGATAGTTTTGTATAACATTTTTTTCATACCACTAATTACCATTTGTTTTACCTTTTTGTGCCACTTTTTCAATTAATTTGTTTTATTCCCATATAGGTTTCGTAAATGTTGGTTCTGAACTCCATTAAATTACAAATGAAATCAATGTATTTTCAAATAGCCGAATTTACAAGCCAAATACTTATGGGAACTTTTTCCCATTCTCATATAATAATTGTTTCAAGTGGACACATGTACCGTCTGAAAGTATGCCGAGAAAATTTTCTATGGCAGCTAAAACGGGTTACTCCCTGAAATTTTCAATTAGGAGAAGTGATTTTCGATGAAATAGAGATACGATGATTCTTATGAAAAATTTCAAAAATAATTTTTAAAAGCTCGTATATCTCTTGTGCCAATTTTTGAAAATAAGTGTGCCACCTTTTAATGCCAGAGACACTTTTTTGTGCCTTTTTCTCTCAATTGTATTGTTTTGTAAATTTTGTTTACGAACCCTGTTCAAATTACACAATTTGCAAGCCATATATTAATTTTCACATCATAATGTTTTCAAGACAAGTGTGGCGCCTGAAATTATACCCAGAAAATGTTATGTGGCAATTAAACCGGGTTACACTCTGAAATTTTCAATTAGGAGAAGTGATTTTCGATGAAATAGATAAAAAAAAAGTTCTATGGCAGCTAAACCGGGTTACACCCTGAAATTTTCAATTAGGAGAAGTGATTTTCGATGAAATTGAGATACGATGATTCTTATGAAAAATTTTAAAAATAATTTTTTAAAACTCTTGTGCCAATTTTTGAAAATAAGTGTGCCACCTTTTATTGCCAGAGACACTTTTTGGGCCTTTTTCGCTCCATTCTATTATTTTTGTAAATTTTGTTTTCGAAGCCCGTTAAGATTACAGATGCAATTAGTGTTTTGTCAAGTAGTCGAGTTTGCAAGCCAAATACTAAATTTATAAGCAATTTTCCCTTCTCATGTCATAATCGTTTCAAGTGGACACATGTACCTCCTGAAAGAATGCCAAGAAATTTTCTTGTTTAGGTACACCGGATTACAGCCTTACAATTTTCAATTAGTAGTAGCGAATTTTGATGAAATGGAGATACAATGATTGTTACGAAAAATTTAGAAAATAATTTTTAAAAATTATTTTTATAAATAAATTTTAAAAAATTATTTTTAAAATAAGTTTTAAAAAATTATTTTTAAAATAAGTTTAAAAAAATTATTTTTAAAATAAATTTTAAAAATGTGTGCAACCTTTTATTGCAAGTGCTTTTTTCTTAAAACTCTCCCCAGTAGAGCACCTGAAGACATTTCAAAATACTTCGTTTTAATCTCTATGTAGTATTTCCATTGGTGTTTTATTATTAACCTTCACTTAGAAACATCACTCCACTCCAGCAACATTCAGTTTTCCACTTAATTTAATTTCTAACCTCATATTTCCATATAAACAATCCACGTTGTTCTCTAATTTCTGTTGAAATTTGAATTTTATAAAGTTTTAATTAGATAATATCTAAAACCCAATTTAATTCAATTCTGATTGATTTTCCATTGTTATAACATTCATTAGTCAAATGCCATAAGCTTAGTAGAACCGTTTTAGGGCTCAATAGCAATTAGTTACGCTAAATACACAATTTTATCATACATCGAAAGAAATAATAGATATTTGGAAAATTTAATTTAATCGTTATTTTCATAACAAAAAAACGAAGCAAATAATACCACTTCCAACATTGCACTTTAAAACAATAAATGACATTCATTTAAAAACCATAGTGAAAATGGGGGGATGGGGCAATTAAGCAAAAATATTTTATTTCATTGAATTTTCCAAGCGATTGCTTTGGTTTTGATAATATTCTAGTATTAAGCCTTAAAATACACAATACATGTTTATAAATGTATTATTGCCCCAAAAGTATGCAATTATAAAATAGCTCTATTTAATTGTGGTTATGTTGTCAACTTGGAATATATATGAGGTTTTTGTTTAACAAATAGGAATTAGGTGTGAAAAATTCTATATATTTAAAGCTTTCGATTATTAAAAATATTAAATAAAAATATATTACTATAATTAAAATAAATTATAATTGAATTGAATGACATTTACGATTCATATAAAAATAGTTTACGGATAATTGCAAAATATTAGGATTATATGGCAAATCCAAATAACTTCTACGTGAAAAATTTTAGTCATAAAAGTTTAACATAAAAGACCAAAGAATGAATTAATTTATAAAATAAATTATTATGTTATACAACATTGTATGCAGACTTAATTCTACAGTAATTTAGTTTCAGTACAGGGCGATAATTGTGCAATGGCTCCATGCCTTTCTCCTTCTTACAAAAAAAAAAATATTTTTTGTCTTCAATCACAAATTATTTGATCCAATTAATATTTAATTGAAATGCCTTCAATTACAGAAATAATAGTATCAATTAAAGAAATAATTGAAAATCAATTAAAAAATTTCTAATTATTTTTATACCCTCCACCATAGGATGGGGGTATATTAATTTTGTCATTCCGTTTGTAACACATCGAAATATTTCTCTAAGACCTCATAAAGTATATATATTCTGGGTCGTGGTTAGGTTAGGTTATGTGGCAGCCCGATGTATCAGGCTCACTTAGACTATTCAGTCCATTGTGATAAAACAGTGGTGAACTTCTCTCTTATCACTGAGTGCTGCCTGATTCCATGTTAAGCTCAATGACAAGGGATCTCCTTTTTATAGCCGAGTCCGAACGGCGTTCCACATTGTTGTGAAACCACTTAGAGAAGCTTTGAAACCCTCAGAAATGTCACCATTATTACTGAGGTGGGATAATCCACCGCTGAAAAACTTTTTGGTGTTCGGTCGAAGCAGGAATCGAATGTTATTTCTATAGAAAATTTTGTCAAAATTTTATTTCTATAGAAAATTTTGTCAAAATTTTATTTCTATAGAAAATTTTGTCAAAATTTTATTTCTATAGAAAATTTTGTCAAAATTTTATTTCTATAGAAAATTTTGTAAAAATTTTATTTCTATAGAAAATTTTGTCAAAATTTTATTTCTATAGAAAATTTTGTCAAAATTTTATTTCTATAGAAAATTTTGTAAAAATTTTATTTCTATAGAAAATGTTGTCAAAATTTTATTTCTATAGAATATTTTGTCAAAATTTTATTTCTATAGAAAATTTTGTCAAAATTTTATTTCTATAGAAAATTTTGTCAAAATTTTATTTCTATAGAAAATTTTGTCAAAATTTTATTTCTATAGAAAATTATGTAAAAATTTTATTTCTATAGAAAATGTTGTCAAAATTTTATTTCTATAGAATATTTTGTCAAAATTTTATTCCTATAGAAAATTTTGTCAAAACTTTATTTCTATAGAAAATTTTGTCAAAGTTTTATTTTGTCAAAATTTTATTTCTATAGAAACTTTAAACTTAATTGTATACGTATTTAATCGGCCTATATATACCACGTATGGACTATGTGGTATATATTACGGTGTTAGGAAGTGTTAAGATACATTGTCATCGGCAAGTGTTACCGCAACCCAAGTAACTCGGTTGTGGATGACAATCCATGGTGGAGGGTACATAAGCTTCGTCCTTGTTGTTATTGATTTTTGTTTCAATTCACAGAAAAAAAATTCACGAAAATTTTTCCAATTAAAACCTTAATTGAGTTTTGAAAAATATTCAATTAAAAATTTAATTGGTTCAACAAATTTTTTAATTGAAACAAAAATCAATCACAGACATTAATAGTATCAATTAATTTTTTAATTAGATCATTTAATTTTTTAATTGACTGTCAATTAATACTATGATTTCTGTGATTGAAGACATTTCAATTAAAAAATTAATTGGGTCAATTAATTTCGTGATTGAATCAGACAATTTTTTGTGTGTTAAAAAATAAGTTAAATAAAATAAATTTTAATCGAATATTTTTTTAAAATTCAATTAAGATTTTTATTGGAAAATTTTTCATGAATTTCTTGTCTGTGTATGGGGAGGAAAACGGGTTGAGAATATCTTTTCACGGATTAACACTTTTGTGCGTTTATTTAACAAAAATCCTTAATTTGTCTGAGTTTATGAAAATCTTAATTTTTTCAGACGAATCAAGTACTCCTAAAAGTATGCAATTTTTTATTCAATATTTTTATTTGAAAAAATGTGAATATTCCTTTTGGCAGTTAGTGAAATTAATATTGTTTTGCATTCGAAATTGTACGATTTTCTAAATAGAAGTATAAAAAACTTCCTAAGTCTCTCATATCATGAAATGGCATTAAAGTATTGACATTAGCTTGATAAACCTCCCATATATACAAAGTATGTTCAATACAATGTCACGCTTCTCCCACAGATTTGTTTTTCTTCGACATTTTGTACTCGAAATACTTCTTGCAAAAGTCAACAAATGTTTGCCATTAAGTTCATTGAAAATACAATACAAATAATTTATCCAATACGATGAATGCAATTCCATTTGCATTTTTTTTTTATTAAATGTTAGAAAATGTACTTTACCAAATGCTGCAATAAAGCATAGCAAATATACAAGCACAAATAATCCCTATTAACATTGACTTCATCTGTTAGGGTTGATGTCGATGTCGATGCCATGACATAGATTTCGATGTATTGAAATAGTGGATTGGATTTAGCAAAACGGTTGTTATTGATTGCTTTTAAGCTTTCCTTGTTTTTTGTTTAGTTTTTTTTTTTGTTTTCCATTGGCAGTAAGTTAGTTTGGCTTTATGCGGAATGCACGTACCCAAGAACTGAACAACAGAATAAGCAAACACTTTAAACAAAACAGCCAGAGGGAAAAAAGAATACAGATCAAATCTAAAACAGAAGCTACCCTTTTCCATTTCGGGCTAATATGCAGTAGAGATAGCAATTTTATATTTTGAAAGTTTAGGGATTTCGCTTTCGTTTGGCGTATAATGTAGCATACATCTAGGATTTATATATAGTTACTATATGAACAAAATAAAGCATACTTTCAGGATATTGGAAAATGTACTTGGGTCACATTGACCTAATCACTTGATTAATTTGTTCATACACAGAAAAAAAAGCATGTCCCTTTCCAAAGATTTTGTTTTTACCTTAAAGATTTTGGGTTTGATTCCGGGCCAAAAAAGCGGATAATTGAAGTAAAGATAACCTTAAGACACAACTCTCTTTTAAATTTAAGATTTGCATACTTGATTTTAGGAAACAAATTTAAATTCAATTCGTTTTTTTCAGCTTTTTTCTTCATATACTATGAAAATCCTTTAAAAATATATTTTATATTTTATAAAAACCCATATCCAATAGAGACATTACATTAACTCAGTAATAAAATGGATGTTTTTCTAAAGGCACATCTTTAAAAGCACTTCCAAAATATCCTCCCAAAGATTTTGTTGTTTTAACGGCACAGGAAGTTCTTTAAATTCAATTTTTCAAAACTCGTTTTTTTAAATAATTTTAGTGAATAATTTTCTTTAGAAATATGTAAAAACCAGAATAAGAATTAATAAAATTGTAAAAATTATTTAAATTTTGTCGAAAAAAATGATAAATACATACTAGAAAAATTGCGAATTTTGCAAAAATTTCAAATCATTAATTAAAAATTAAAAATCATACAAAATTGTAAAAAAAAATTATTGGGCAAAATATCACCAATTTTTTTAGTTAACATCCTAAAGAGTGAATAAGGATCACTCCTTAAGAAGTGATGTAAATTCAGTGCAACGACTGTTGATATGATGAACATCCATCCTATGACAAGCCCATATTAAATTTGTCGTTTCTGCGCCAATTGTGCACCACTTCCGCATCCAAACAGAACATATTCATTACTTCTTTGGCGACTGTTTTCTGCTGGGCAATTCATGCAGGATTTTTTTTTTTCAAATTTTGGAACTTGTATTTAAGTAGACCGAACGTTTTTTACTGTTGTATATAACAAATATTAAAAGCAGTATTTTCTGAATGAATTTTAGGACAATTTAAAATAATTTTAAACAGAATATTACTAAAATTCAAGGCTTAAAATTTTGAATATTTCTTCATAGACTTTAGTGTTAGGTTTTTTCCAGTGTATGTTGCAATATTTAAAAAATAACTTCCTTAGTTCAAATATTAATTTGCATAATTTTTCGGCGATGGCATTGTAAAAGATGCCCAAAAGTATGCCACCATTTTACCACCAATCCATTATAAGGCCGGCATTCCTAATATGTCATTTATTGATTTCGAAACAAACAATCAAATAAATAAAAAAAGAGAAATCACTTTAAGCTATTTGGTAAACGATGTAAAGTGTTAAAGTGGCATCACACAATGCAGCCAGAACATGGCATCTTTTGTTCACATATGTAAAGGAATCCATTCGAATCGAATGGAAATGATTCAGTTGACATGCCATACAATACAAAACCAGTGTTTGCAGTACCAACTAACATCAACATTACAATACCACCACCATCAGATACCCAACCCAACCCATCATACGGTATTATCTTCATCATTCTCAAGCAGTATCAGCATCATCATCAGCGTCATTTGCATGCATGAAACATGTCAACAATTCCTTTGTGGAGTAAAAATTTCTCTTGCTCTTCTCGAACTACTACTATCAGTATGTCCTACAATGTATGTTCATGAGTTGAGAGTGGAACCCTGAAAAAATGAATAGGGCTTATGAGATGATGTATAAAGTTTAAGGTTCTTTTTCAAAAATAAATGTCAACATGAAAATAAAATAGCTTAAGTTTTTCAAGTACATATCAAGGATATTTTGTGCAAATTTTAGAAAGCAAAGTAAAGCATACATTTAGGGGTTATGAGTAAATAAATCATTCACCTCATTAGAATGTTTTTACTATTTAAATGGTACTATGTTAACTTCTGTTGTTTAAGTAAACATTATTATGGTTTGATTATAGAGATAATTAAGAACTGTGTAAATAAAAATATATTTTTGAATAGATCTTTGAAAACTTAAAAGCTTATGGAAGTTTGCTCATAGGAAAGTGATGCTTGTGTACATTGGAAATTGTCAAAACAAATTTTGACGGAAGCCTTTTAAGAAAAAAGAAGAGTCACTTTGATGTGCTATCCGGTTTCGCAAAAATCGAATAATCGAAAATGTCGACTTTCGACGTTTGCAATTAATGAAATGTCGACATTTTTAGGTTAGCCTGATATCAACGCAAGGTTTTTCGTCTCATTTATTTAGTTTACACGTTATTACAATTTTAATACGAGCTTATTGGATATGAACCTTTTTCGTCTTGATTCTCGAATTTTTGACGAATTTTCAGCAATAAAAATGACTATACCGTCATTCAATTCATATTCGATATTTTATACCCTCCACTATAGGATGGGGGTACACTTACTTTGTCATTACATTTGTAACGAAATATTGGTCTTAGATTCTTAATTAAAGTATTTATAATCTGGGTCGTGGTGAAAAACTGTATTGATGATGTCCATCCGTCCTTCTGTCTGTTGAAATCACGTAAACTTTGCACAAATAGTATCAGTGGCTTTGCAAATGATCCGGTTGAAATTTGGTACATGATGTTAGTACAAGCCATTTAACAACTATGCAAAAATTGGTCCATAAACCCGATCCGCAGATTTGGAGGAGTAAATTTCATCTGATACGTTTGAAATTTCGTACGTGATGGCAATAATTGTTTTCTGAAAACCTTGTCAAAAGAGGTCCTTATCGGCTTATAATTATATATAGCCCCCATATAAACCTCTTGGAACAACAAATCACAACCGATTCGGTTCAGATTTCACCCACTAATTCTACTCTTCTCTTCTATATACACCGATCAAGAACTAAATACGATTATATACTCACAAAAAAATTGTTTTTTTTTTTCTGATTCAATCACGAAATTAATTGATCCAATTAATTTTTTAATTGAAATGTCTTCAATCATAGTATCAATTAAAAAATTAATTGAAAGCCAATTAAAAAATTTATTGATACTATTAATTTTTGTGATTGGTTTTTGTTTCAATTAAAAATTTGTTGAATCAATTAAATTTTTAATTGAAAATTTTTTAAAACTCAATTAAAATTTTAATTGGATAAATTTTCGTGAAATTTTTTTCTGTGTAGGTGTTTAATCTGCCCTTTGTTTCTCCATATGGACTAATTTACAAGACAATGTTAGGAAATTTGAAGATACTTTGTCATCGGTAATTGTTACCACCCAAATAATTCTATTGTTGATGACAGTTTTTAATAGAACTTTCTCTTCTAGAGGATATATAAGATTCGGCCGTATATTCATATTTAAATTTCGACTAATCTAATTTCGTCTGATCATTCTTGATTCATAAATTTTCAAGACTACAAAAAGACAATTTCGATTTTCGACTTTTTTTTTGACAAAAACTTCGAAAATAAAGTGTTTGATGCACACAGAACAAAACTAGCTTTTGTCTACAATCACGAAATTAATTGATTTAAACAAATTTTTAATTAAAAATTCTTCAATCGCATAAATGATCATTAAAGTCAATTAAACAGTTAATTTTTCCAATTAACCAATTAATTGATGTTTTGATTCGAAAATGTTTGCAACCAATTAAAACATTTTGCAAAATTTAAGTAAAATTTTATTGTAACTGGAACAATTTTGGTGATGATTATGGTGTACTTGGACATATTATGATTTTTTATTATTTTAAATACTGAAAATTCCATCAATGAACGTATATAAAATTTTGGGAATTTTATATACGTTCCAAATTATTATGTCTTAGACCCTTAAATAAATATTTGGATGAAAGTTTAATCCATAGTTTATTTAAATAAATCTCCTATTTTGACCAGTAGTTTGTCTTCATTTGGTTTGCCTTAAATTATAATTTTTTTTTCGGCTTTGTAATTTGTCAAAGACAAATTGAAAGTTTATAAACATTGTGAAAGGTATGTGGAACATAGGGCATAGCCGAGCACGACTATCAAATTTAAATTTTTTTTTATTAATTTTTTTTTCGTCATTCAATATCAACAAAACGTGATAATAAAAGAAAGAAATTTCATTAAAATAATTTGCCTTATTCCCCTTTCAAAACAGACATTTATTTACTCATAATATAGTTTTATTAAAAATTATTTCTATAGAAAATTTTGCAAAAATTTTATTTCTATAGAAAATTTTGCCAAAACTTTATTTCTATAGAAAATTATGCCAAAATTTTATTTCTGTAGAAATTTATGCCAAAATTTTATTTCTATAGAAAATTTCGTCAAAATGTTACTTCTATAGAAAATTTTTGCCAACATTTTATTTCTATTGAAAATTTTACCAAAATTTTATTTCTATAGAAATTTTTGTCGAAGTTTTATTAATATTACAAAATATGGAAGTAAATTCAATTATCATTAAATTCAATATTCCTGATAGATACTACATATAATTTTACATAAAGCATTATATGACATAAAAGATGAAAAAAAAAATTGTATCCATCAAATATTTACAATTTGAGTTTGAGGTATATAATGACATCACCATTATATACCCTTGTATAATGCATATACATTAGTTGCTAATTAAATATTAATTGAAATTCTATATGTAACATTATTTGTTTTTCAATTCTCCCCCTTTGTTTGCTTTGCAATATCCTAGAACTTTAATAGGAGTAATCTTTGAAATTATATTTATTTTTTTTTATTGTCATAAGCTGATTGAGAGTATTTATTTATAGCAATTAATTGCTATTCATAAGCAATGACTTTAATATTACTAATTACTACAATCTAAAGATAGGAAGTTGTATATCAATTGATTTTATTTTTTTTTAATGCTTCCATCATGTAAAAAAGCGTCTCCAAAAAGTAGTGAAAGTGTTATTATTTGATCCTGAAGAGGTATACAATTGGTACAGAAGCGATGAATTTAACATGGGTTTGTCATAGGACGGATATCCACCATTTCAATAACCGTTGCACTGAATTTGCATCACTTTTTAAGATATTATCCGAATTCAGAGTTTTGGATGTGAATTAAAAAATTTTGTGATAATTTGACAAAAAAAAAATTTTTAATTTGTTTATGATTTTTAATGCATTTAACACCTTCACTGAAAAAAATATTGTCGTGAGGTCAAAGATTTCATGTCTTTAAAATACGTATGCAAATTTTGCTTAGCATAGAAGACGCGTTTCTCTAATATAAAGTTTTTTTCCTTGCCCAAAAATCGATAAACTTTTCAATGATGTCGTATTGTCCTTATAATTAAGTGATTTCACTTAAAAATGGGTATCATATCATGAAAGAAAAAATGTTTGGGCTAAGGTCAGCTTGACTTTAATAATTCAGAAAAATTCTTTAAAATTAATGAAATTGTCTTTAAATTTGTTGTAGGACATGTTTTTCAACACTTTATTTTAAAGACGTTTTTTACTTGGAACATAGCAAAATTTCTAATGGAAGTCGAGTCTGAATTTGGAAAATAAAGTTGTCGTTAACTCGTTTTTAAGGGACTTTGATAGCATAAGAAGAACAAATGTTGAAAAAGCGAAAAATTAAAATTTTCTTCCTAGAAGCAAGTACACAAAACCCAAATTTAAAAGAGAATTGTGTCTTAAAAGTTTCCTTACTTGAATTGTCCGCTTCTTTGGCTCGGAATCAATACCAAAATTTTTAAAGTAAAGACAAAATCTTTGGAACCGGGCATGCTTTTTTTCAGTGTGTCTGAAACGTTTGACTTCCATTATTTTGAAAAATTCGATATTTTTTTACGAGTATTTATCTTACATTTTCTTCATCATCCTTTTCTATGTACCCCAAACATTAAACAATATCAATGGGGAAAGTGTTAATGCAATTCATCGAAAATTAAAATATAAATTACTTACTTATATTTTAAATGATTTGATTCATATAAGCTTTTATCATCGCGCCATAAAAACTCTCATCAAATGGGGTAAATAATGAGATGCGAAAAAATAAATAAAATACATGAATTTATGTATTCATGTTTTTGTTTTTTTTTATTTCATTGTTAACAACAATGATTGCATAAAAAATATTCATTCGAATGGAGAAATTTACCTTCAGTTAACACATATGTGGTATATTGGACCAGTAAACGTAAAAGAAAATTAATTGTTAGTCCATACATGATAATGCGCATAAATCCTGTAGGAATATTTATATTATAGGACGGTTATTATTTAATATTACACCAATTAAAATTAAACAAAGAGTTTTTGTTTCCATTGTTTATGGAATTTTTAACAGAGATTTGGGTTCATGTAATCCTTGATTTCAATTATTATTTTTATCAGATTAATAGTGGCTTTTGTTATAAATGGTATATGAGTATTATAACATTTAGCCAGAGACAAATATAAACGTTAAACTGATATTAATTAAAATTAAATTAATTAATTTTATCATTATTAATTAATATTAAAATTTTGGCGAATCGTAAAAACTAATCTTTCACTTTAGGTTGCCTTCAACTTATTAATAAGGTCATTGAGTTTTAAACCAGCGACGAAAATTTTGAGACAAGCTGACCATAAAGTAAATGAACATTTACTAAATTAATTAATTAATACTCAATTCAGTAATTTCATTATTATTAATTTATATTAATATTTTTGGAAATGGTAAAAAAATCTACCATTTCCACTATAAATCAAAAAATGTTAAACTAGCCGCGAAACTTTTGAGGCAAACTTGAATTGAAGAAAACTGGAATCGGCCTTTGGGAGAAAAAATGAAATGAATAATTAATAAATAATCTTTGAAATTATATTTAAAATTTATGGTTGATAATATTTTTTATTGTCATAAGCTGATTGAGAGTATTTATTTATAGCAATTAATTGCTATTCATAAACAATGACTTTAATGTAAATATTAATGCAAACTAAAGATAGGAAATTGTATATCAATTGATATTATTTTAAATTTTTTCTTCATCATGTAAAATAAAAGTGTAAACAAAAGAGTAGTGAAAATGTTATTATTGGATCCGGAAATGGTGTAAAAAATTTTATACTAGCCGCGGCACTTTTGAGACAAACTTGAATTGAAGAAAATTAGAATCGGCCTTTGGGAAAAAATGAAATGAATAAAATGAATAATAAATAAATAATAAAATTAAATTAAATTAAATATAGTCAAATAATTGTTTTTTTTATATAGAAAAAAGTTAAATTTAGCATCAGTTTAACGATTGAAATTTTTCAATGTACACTGAAAAAAAGCATGTTCGGTTCCAAAGATTTTGTCTTTGAACTAATGATTTTGGTATTGATTCCGAATCAAAGAAGCGCAGAATTGAAGTAACATAAGGACACCTTTCTCGTTTAAATTTGAGTTTTACGTACTTGATTCTAGGAAACAAATTTTAATTTATTCATTTTTTTCAGCTTTTATCTTAATGTGCTGCCAAAATCCTATAAAAACGTGTTAACGAAAACTTCAATTTTCAAATTCAAACTCGACATCAAGTAGAAATTATGCTATGATTGAAGTAAAAATCATCTTTAAAATGAAGTTTGGAAAAACATGTCCTAATTTCGAACGAATTTTTCCTTTTTGTCAAGATGCAAAAAGTCAACAAATTTAAAGACGATTTCATTTATTTTAAAGAATTTTTCACAATTATTAAAGACAATTTGACCTTAGTCAAACAAAATTTTCTTTCATTTTAAGATACCACTTTTTAAGTCGATTAACTTAATAATATTAAAAAATTGAACGTCTTTTGGACAAGGAAAAAACTTTATATCAGAGAAAAGTGTCTTCTATGCTAAGCAAAAAACGCATTCGTATTTTAAGGACACGAAATCTTTGGCCTCAAGACAATTTTTTTTCAGTGTAGCTGGTATCATTTTAAGCCATAAAATCGATATAAGCCTTTTTTGACATTCTTAACTATTTCTTATTTTTTTTTTTGTTTTTTGTTTTGCCTCTTCTTTATATTAAAGAAAAATCAAATTCCATTCATTCATTTTGCCTCCCTGTGGGTACTAGATTCGCCTAAAGCTTATTATAAATTTATGTGCAATTGGCTCATAGACCTTAATTGAAATTTCAATTATGGGTGTAATTTTGTTTTCTTAAAAAATCATTTTAAATTCATGGAAATCGATAAATTGACATATTTTCTACGATTTTATTGGCATGCCAATAATTACAATTGATTTGAGTTAGAATTGTTGTACTCGTAGCAATTATGCATTCAGGTATAATAACATGAATGTGCGTAGATATACATCGACAAAAAATATTGGTCCTATAACTCATATTATATCTCAGAATTACCAAATGGGTGGATTTAGCCATCGCTGTACGTCTGTCCATCTATTTTGGTATTCGCAAGATGGAGTCACTATTCTTGTTAAAATTTAATAAGCCTAATTTGGAAACAACAATCATTTCGAATTTCGATATAAATTAAATGTACACAGAAAAAAAAGATCCTTTGTCAAACTGAAAAATCTTATTCAATCACGAAATTAATTGATCCAATTAATTTTTTTAATTGAAAAGTCTTCAATCACAGAAATGATAGTACAAATTAATTGACAGCCAATTAAAAAAATAATTAATCCAATTAATTAATTATTTCATTTAAAAAATTTTTTGAATCAATTAAATTTTTAAAACTCAATTAAGATTTTAATTGAAAAAATTTTCGTGAAATTTTTTGTCTGTGTATTTGCAACAATTTATTTTTTTTTATTTTTATTTATTAAGAATTTCCCCCATATCAATGAAATTTTATTTAGTGCAATGTAAAGAACTAAGCATAGATATACATTTAAATGATCGTAGAAATAAGTTTAGTTTTTATTTAATTTTTCGAAAATTTCTCAAAAATTGTCCAAGTTTACTTGGATCCATAGATGTTCCCCTTCTCTTAAAGATTTGAGTATTGATTTTGAGCCAAATAAAGACACATTTTAGGAAGCTTTAATTTTAGGGTGTATAAAATCAGATAAAAATAATAATATTAATAAAATTTTCATTTTTTTTGCGATATTAAAATTAGAAAAGGAATGATAACATTAATATATTTTTTTTAACAAACCTATTCCTGCACAAATAAATTTCAGTTTACTTCAAAATAAAAAAAAAATTCTTGGTAACAAAACAAAATCAACCCATACTCCATGGCTCTAAATAAGACACCATATCTGGAGCCATTTATATATGGGTCCAAATATACCATATATTTGGAGCTTCTTTATTTGTAATTCAAATATTCAATATCTAATTTAATTTAAAAATTATTTCCCTAAATTATAAATGATTTTCTTTATTTTAAGGAAATTTTATCTTCATTCAAAAACTTACGTCTTTTATGCATGGATGATAATGTCAATGATTTCTATACTAAATTTATTAAAAAAACACAAAATTGTTAAAGCAATGATTATGAACTTTTCTTTAGTTAAAATTTCTCCATATAAAAATAAATAATTGTAAATATTGTGTGTCCTAAAATTTAGATTACACAATCCTTCATACAGGGCCTATATATTTTTTTTAATGTGATAATGGCTTTAACGAGCTGCAAAAATAATCACTTAATCGGTTTGTAATTCTTCAAACAAGTTTTGACCTTCAACGTAACCAAAATTATTCTTATTGGTGACATTGCTTAGATAGCAATATTATATGAATTACTTGTTTTTTTGTTTTTTTTTTTAAATTTAAAAAGTACAATTTTCCCTGTGCAAAAATTTTACTAAAAGTATTAAACATAAAAAAATTAAATATTCAAAAAAAAAGTATTCATCAATAACAAGAATATATAAACTTACATGTATTATTAATAGAAACCCTTCTCAATAATGTGTGGTAAAACCAAAGTTTTTCAGTTTTCAAGAAACTTTTAATTTTTCTTTGTGGGTTACTTCTCATTTTATGTTTGCTGTTATCAGAACCTGTGGGGTTACCTTAGTTACAAAAGAATTTTTGCCCCCATATTCAATACCATGGAGAGCAATGAAAACTATAAAGCAATAGAACAAGTTAATATCCCCCAACGATAACAACGATAGGGTAGGACGAGTAGTGGTAATAGTGGTAGTAATAGCTTTACCTTTTGCTATCACAGCAGGAAGTGGCCGCAATGGCTGTTCATACATAAACTCAAGCACAATCACTTTAAAATACCATAAGGATATATGGTGAACAATATCGACTAAATACAGAAGCTTGCTATTGTAGGACAAGTATCGTCAGCTAAATATTGTGTAATATTGAAAGTACACGGGAGAAACTATTACCTTAATATGAAAGATTGTAAAACCTAAATTTTAGGATTTATTCAAAATTAAAGTGAAAATTCTTTAAAATAAGTCAAAATTTTAATTAAGGGAAAGATTTGCTTACAAAATGTTTTTCCTTAATCGTACAAAAAGATTAAGGAAAGAAAATTGATTATAACTAAATTAATTAATCAATTAATTAATACTCAATTCATTCATTAGTTTTATTATTATTATTATTATTAATTAATATTAATTTTTTGGGGAATCATAAAAAAATATTCCAATTTAGATTACCTTGAATTTATGTATAAATCAATAAATTTTAAACTAGCCACGAAACTTTTGAGACAAACTTGAAATAAAGAAAATTGGGTTTGACCTTTGGAAAATTAAAAAAAAAAAAAACTAATAATAATATTAAAATACGAATCTTTGAAATTTTTGGCTCTTTGTAGATAAAGTCGTATGTCCTTGAAGTAAGGCAAATTTCCCTTAAAATAAAGAGAAACATTTATGATTTTAAAATATCTTCTTTAAATTGACTGAAAAATTAAATCTTCGGGTTAAAGATAAAAGAGTTTAAAAAATGGGCTAATACTTATTTTAAGGATGTTTGCATCCTTAGGCTAGGTTAGGTGGCAGCCTGATGTATCAAGCTCACTTAGACTATTCAGTCCATTGTGATACCACATTGGTGAACTTCTCTCTTATGACTGAGTGGTGCCCGATTCCATATTAAGCTCAATGACAAGGGACCTCCTTTTTATACCCGATTCCGAACGGCGTTCCACATTGCAGTGAAACCACTTAGAGAAGCTTTGAAACCCTCAGAAATGTCACCAGCATTACAGAGGTGGGATGTTTGAATCCTTGGTTTAACCAGCATTACTGAGGTGGGATAATCCTCCGCTGAAAAACTTTTTGATGTTCGGTCGAAGCAGGAATCGAACCCACGACCTTGTGTATGCAAGGCGGGCATGTTAATCATTGCACCACGGTGGCTGTTTCTACTAACAAATTTTTTTCAAGCAATTTAATTTGAAATATTTTTTTTTAGTTTCCGAGTATCTGATTCATTTTGCTTCAATGTTTTAGAAGAATTTAAAAAGATATTTTTTTGATATTTGATAATAAGCTGCAACAACGGCTGTGCGGTTGCACGAGCTATCGCTGTGGTCGGAAAAAATGTACGGTCACAGTTCGGTCCTCAAAATAATGCCAGATGTGCCTAACGTAGTGGATTACACTCCGGCGAAACTCTAATTCCCAACAGTGAGGCGTGGTGTACACAGACCCCGGGGAATAAAATATATATAGATTTCTACGATGGACAAGTGGGTTTCGGAGTATATTCTAAAGATCTGGAAATTCGAAAAGCGAAAAGATTACCTAATCAGTGTTTTTCAGGCTGAAATATTAGCAATAAGAGACGTGGCGAATTGGCTGAGAAGTAGTGTTCCAATAAATATTGCCATTAATATATACTCAGACAGTCAACCTGCAATAAAATCCTTGGAGACTCTGTGTTCCTTTACTCAAAAACGGTCAACGACTGCCGCAAATCTCTCAACGAGATGGCTGAGTAGTACAATATTCACCTAAAATGGGTGCCTGATCATAGGAACATACCGGGGAACTGCGAAGCGGATGAGTTAGCAAGGTTAGGAACTACCTTACATATTCCAGGGGAATTAGAATCTGTTGGTATGCCTCTGGCTACCTGCAAGCTCTTACTGCGTGAGAAGCCTGTTATGATGGCCAATGTTCGATGGGAGAACTGAAAGGGTTGTAACGACACCAATCAAATATGGCCCAATTTAAACTTAAACCGCACACTAGATATGCTAGTGTTCTAAAGATGTCAGATATCACTCCTGATATCTGCTATAACGGGTCGCTGCCTGATAGGTGAATTTGCAAAACCTATTGGTGCGAAATATAATGACTACTGTATGAGCAGTCATGATGCAGAGGAAAAGTATTCAATTAAACACCTCTTGTGTGAGTGTCCTGCATCTTGTGTAAGGCGTAAGCAAATTTTAGGGGCATATAGATTACTGGGGGACTTGAAAAATGTTAACTTAAGCAGTCTGCTAATGTTTTTGGAACAATCTGGTTGATTCAACAGAAGAAAATAATCGAAATTCAGCGGTTAAAACTAGAAGTGCCCATATGTAATAGGTACTTTTAGTTAATGTGGTATCACAATGGACTGATATGGTTTAAGTGAGCCTGGAACTTAATCGGGCTGCCACTTTAACTTAACCTATCCTTGATATTTGATATTGTTTTGATTTAAATATCATTGTGTTAGTGAACTCAAGAATGAATAAATTTATTTATGGTGATTTCGATTCTAATTAAAATTGCAATATTTTGGCTTCAAAATATAAATGACTTCTTTCAATACTTTTGGATTTAAGATCCCTACAAATGTTAGGGCTTAGTAATATTTTTAGGGTAAAAAGACAACCAGGGAAAAAGTAGTGTTACAATTGGAAAGGAAATTACCCTTAGTTAAAAATTGCAAAAAATGTAAACAAGGTATCTATAGTTTTCACCGGGTAAATCCTAATCCTTACGGTATTTTACGAAAACCAACGGACCACAATCAGAAAATCGAAAATATTAATTTTCATTTATTAATACCACTTGACTTAAGTAAATAATGGTCACCTGCAAAAACAATCGTGTAAGCGATAACTTTTTTTCTGCATGTAAAAATTCCAATATAAGCTCAACTACTCATAATATTTACTACCACCTTTTTTCCACTATAATACTCGTAATATCCTTCAAGGGAGTGGTTGAAAATATAATTTGAAATTCCTAATGAAATTTTAATGTATTTTGTTGTATATTTTCTCTTTTTTGTTTTTTGTTGGACAAATGAATGACAAACAGAATAATCAGACTTTGAAAAGGATACAAGAGACTTTAGATTATTAAGTATATTACTAGCCTTGCCAGCTGTCTGCTATGCCTTTTTAGTGTGCTCGTTAGCAGTTTGAGTAATTGTTGTAGTAGTCTGCGTTTTTAACGTCCTAATGTCTCTAAAGGGGTTTTGACCATTTATACTGTGTTATTATTAAAGAATAGCCACAAGCATAAACATCATTCGATATATTTGGATATCTTTAGCAACGGGTGTTTATAGAGAAAATCTAAACAAAATTTCTGAATTTTTTGAAAAAATTAATAAACGAATGAGAGGAAGTAAGTAATAAATAATGAAATTTAAATACATAGATGAAGTCGTAAATTAAATGAAATCGATGGGACAAAAACTTTTATTTGAATAATCATTTGATATCGTCCTTAGGAAAAACAAATTTAAATTAAAAAAATAAAAAAATTAATTGCAATCGATGGAAAATATATTTTTGCATAATAAATTAATAATATTCTTACTTAGACAAATAATAAAAAAATAAATAAAATTTATTTAAAAAAAATAAATTTTCTTTCATGAAAAAATTCAATGAACCACATCGTGGCTCTCAAATTTATATTTTTATACCCTCCACCATACACAGAACAAAAAAAGTTTACTTGAATACAAAGACTTTGACCATACTTTAAGGATTTTGATATTGACATGCGGCTAAAAACAGTTGTTTGTTATTTAGCATCAAATCTAGGTTCCATAACAAACCATTCATATTAGGCTTGAATCTACTAAAAGTGGGCACTATAAATCCCTCTTTTCTAAGCCATTTGCCTTAGAATTTAAATCTAGTTAAAGTAGATTTTAGAAGTGTAATGGAAATGATGTTTAATATTAAAATTAAAATACAGATCTCATTTATCGAATTTTATACTATTTTACACTATTAACAATTGTCAAAAATACAAATTGTAAAATATAATTTAAAGTAATATCTTCGTACTTAAACCAAAACTGTAAAAGCTTCTAAATAAGTCTTAAACTTATAAAGGTATTTTATCTGTAATCCACTGTTTCCAAATCTCAGTTAATTTAAAGCATGTTTCTTTAAATCAAAAATATTTTTCTTTATTTTTATGAAAGTTTTCCCTACTTCAAAAGACATATGAACTTAACAAAGGGTCTGAAATTTCAAAGATTCTTGTATTTTTTTTTTTAATGAAACAAATTTTAAATTAATTTCTTTAATTCAAATTTTCTTATTTTCAATCAATTTGCCTCTAATGTTCCGTAAAATGTGTATCTTAAAAATTAAGTTGTTTAGTCTTTCATATCAGGTCAATATATTTTATCAGGGTAGGATGGATGTATACAAAGTTTATCATTCCGTTTGTAACACATGAAAATGTTGGTCTCAGACCACATAAACTATATAATATTCTGGGTGGAGGTGAAATTCTGAATCGATCTAGCAAAAATTGGAAATTCATCCAAAGGCACAACATTAAAAGCAATTCCAAAAATGTCCTCCCAAAGATGTTCTTACCCAGCAAAAAAGTGTCGCCAAAAAAGTAGTGAAAATGTTCTTTTTGGATCAGAAGCGATGAATTTAAGATGTGCTTGTCATAGGACGGATGTCCACCATTTCAACAGCAGATGCACTGAATTTGCATCACTTCTTAAGGTGTTATGCGAATCCAGTGATTTGGATGTGATTAAAGAAATTTTGTAATATTTTGACGAAAAAATAATTTTAAAAATTTTTTATGATTTTTAATGCATTTTAACGCTTATCTGGAACGTTTGACATCAAATATTTTCAAAAATTCGCAATTTTTCTAGAAAGGATTTAGCATTTGTTTTTTTCGGCAAAATTTAAATAATTTGCACTATTTTATTAATTTTTAATTTTTAATCTGTTTTTAACCCATTTGAAACAATAAAATTTTAAATTTCCTATTAAAAATATGCAAAAAGCGATTTATAAAAAAATGACTCAAATGCACTTCCTGTGCAGTTAAAATAAAGAACATCTTTGGGAGGACATTTTTGGAAGTGCTTTTAAAGTTTTAAAGAACTTCCTAATTTTTTTGCTGGGTAATTGTAGTTATAAAGGAAGTCCTTATAATTACATGTTTTTAACTAGATTTTTTTCATATTTTTAATGTGTAATTTCAACTATTTTGTAAGAATAGAAAAGAAAAAAATGCTAAATCTAAATTACGAATTTTTAAAAATATTTGAGATCAAACGTTTCCTACAAGCGTTAGCATTCATTGAAATTAGAGAAAATATTTATTTGGCAAACTATCACAAAAATGTTTTAATTCACATCCAACACACTAAATTCGGATCATACCTTAAGATGTGATACAAATTCAGTGCAACAGCTGTTCAAAATGGTGGACATCCGTCCTATGACAAGCCAATCTTAAATTCATCGATTCTGTGCAAATTTTGCACCACTTTCGGATCCAAAAAGAACATTTTCACTACTTTTTTTGGCGACGCTATTTTGCTAGGATATGCACTCTAACGATCATGGAAAAATTGGTCAATATCGCTCCATAATTATACATAGGGCACATGTAAATCGATCCCCAGGTTTGATTTGCGGAGCTTCGTTGTAGCACAAATTTCCTCCGATTCGGTTAAATTTTGGTGCGTGATGTCAACATATGGCCTCATATCATACTTTATGACTGTCCATAAGCATATTCTTTTATAGATGATTTTTATAATAAATGATATCGCCCACAGATACTCCTTGAGTTACCATAGTCACCAATTTGCATCCTACACACAAAAAATTTTTTCTGATTCAATCACGAAATTAATTGATCCAATTAATTTTTTAATTGAAATGTCTCCAATCACAGAAATTATAGTATTAATTAAAAAATTAATTGAAGGTCAATTAAAAATTTAATTGATCCAATTAAAAAAGTAATTGATACTATTAATTTTTGTGATTGATTTTTGTTTCAATTAAAAAAATTTGTTGATTAAATTTTTAATTGAATATTTTTTTAAAACTCAATTAAAAGTTTACTTGAAAAAATTTTCATGAACCTTTTTTCTGTGTAGTCCCTTTTAATCCAATGTCTACTTTACGACTTTTTCCTTTAAAATCAATTCATCAATTTTGTCTAAGCTAAAAAGTCGATTTTCGACAAAAATAGGTAAAGTCAATTAGTCGAATTTTAAGATTGCAAGTATTCAAAGATTCGATTATTCGAAAAATCAATTTTCAACTTTTGTATCCTTAACAGTCCCATCTTTATTTTCTATCTCACCGTCCGTCTTGTATAAGTTCACAAATGTAAGGATCATTTATAGCATCCACTTTTCCTAAAAATATTCAAGGATATAAAAAATTTGGTTAACTCATCTTAAGCACATATAAAAAAATTAAACTCAATTTAATTTTTTTTATTTATATATAGTATTCCTGTATTTATTACGTATTAAGGTATATTTTATTTCGTATTTTTTATAACAGTGAACACTTATTTAACATATGCAATGGATCTCGTGGTTGACATTTGAAAACCTCTTGAAATTCCTTGGACTGTTTCAAATAGGCATGTATGAAATCTCGACGCTCCTCAGATAAATTCAATTGACAATCTACCAAAGAACTAGCCACAAAATACAATTTCTCCATGGACAATTGTAAACGACCAGCATTTAGTAAACGATCCATTTTTTGAATAAATTCATCATCACGTTGCAACCATTGTTCATAGGTATACCAAACTTGTTTTTGCGCCAAAAGTTTCAATATTAAATCGTTAATATTGTAATTTCGATTCGCAACACTCTGAGGTTGTTGCCTAGCCAGACATCTTTCAAAGCTGGCATATTGACGTTCTGAATCCATACTTCTCCATGCTCCAGGTGTTACATAACTACCACCAATCATAACCTCAGCAAATTGTTGTCCAACCAATACATAATTGAGGGGGACACTTAAATTTTGTTGTTGTTGCACCAGATTATTGATAATGAGAAAAGTTTCCATAAAGGCCTTAGAACTTTGGGTGACTTGCAACGCACCACTTGTCCCACTGGATTTTACCTCATTTTCCATTTTATTACGTTGAGCCATAAATCGTTGGGCTTTTTCTAAATTACGATAAAAGTTACGTTTTGTTATCGACAGCGATTCATATTCGGCATCTAATTTAGCATCTCCGTTTAGGGTTAAATGCATAATACGTCCCAAAAAGAGTTTGGAATTTTGTTGAGTAATTTCATCTATCCATAGTGTAGTGGCCAATAGTTGATCATAGGCTTGTCCTAATTCTGAATACATTTGAGCCATTTGTACTTTATTTATGGCAGAACGTTGGACAATGTGCCTGTAGACGGGCCCGAAATAGGTTTCGGTTAGCTTTTGACAATCTGAGGGAGTTTTATCTGGAAATAGATGAAGGTAGGATATTTAGAAAATGTTACACAATAAATAAAAATACTGTAATAACAAATAATTTATGCAAAATATTAAATTAACTAAGAAATCCTTAGTTATACATCAACCCATCAAAATATTAATAAGGTCTTCTTAAGTCAATAATTTTAATGTGCTTTCAAATATTCTACTATAGGAACTTTTCTTTTCACCAAGAAAGAAATAAATAGAAACAAAATTTTCTACAGATATAAAGTTTGGCAAAATTTTCTATAGAAATAAAAGTTTGGAAAAATTCCTATAGAAACAAAATTGTGACAAAATTTTCTATAGAAATAAAATTTTCACAATATTTTCCATAGAAACAAAATTGTGACAAAATTTTTTATAGAAATAAAATTTTCACAATATTTTCTATAAAAACAAAATTGTCATAAAATTTTCTATAGAAATAAAATTTTATCAAAATTTCCTATAGAAGTAAAATTGTGACAAAATTTTCTACACAAATAAAATTTTAATAAAATTTTCTATAGAAATAACATGTTCACAAAAATTTCTACAGATAGAAGGTTTGGCAAAAGTTTCTGTAGAAATAAAAGTTTGGAAAAATTCCTATAGAAACAATAAAAATTAAATAAAATTTTCACAATATTTTCTATAGAAACAAAAATGTGACAAAATTTTTTATAGAAATAAAATTTTCACAATATTTTCTATAGAAACAAAATTGTGACAAAATTTTCTATAGAAATAAATTTTTTTTCAAAATTTTTTCCAAAAATAAAATTTTGAAATAATTTTCTACAGAAATAAAATTTTAACAACATTTTCTATAGAAATAACATTTTGCAAAAATTTCTATAGAATTAAAATTTTGACAAAATTTTCTATGGAAATAAAATTTTGACAAACTTCTCTATAGAAATAAAAATTCTGAATAGAAATAAAACTTTGGCAAAATTTTCTTACGAAGTAAAATTTTGTAAAAATTTTAATTTTTAAATGATATTAATTTAATTTGGGAAAATGGTCCGGTGGTACGAATTTTGGTCCAATTTTGGAAAAATGTGGGAATTCTTACAATATTTTCTATAGAAACAAAATTGTGAAAAATTTTCTATAAAAATAAAATTATTTATTTATTTATTGTTTATTTTAATCATACAGTAAATGTATGATAAAAAAGAAAAGGGAAAAGTAGCATTGGCTGCTAAGGCCATCAGCTATAAAAATAAAATTTTCACAATATTCACTATAAACAAAATTGTGACAAAATTTTTTATAGAAATAAAATTTTCACAATATTTTCTATAGAAACAAAATTGTGACAAAATTTCCTATAAGAATAAAATTTTGTCAAAATTTCCTATGGAAGTAAAATTGTGACAAAATTTTCTACAGAAATAAAATTTTAACAAAATTTTCTATAGAAACAAAATTGTGACAAAATTTTGTATAGAAATAAAATTTTCACAATATTCACTATAGAAACAAAATTGTGACAAAATTTTCTCGTGAAATAAAGTTTTGTCAAAATTTCCTATAGAAGTAAAATTGTGACAAAATTTTCTACCGAGATAAAATTTTAACAAAATTTTCTATAGGAATAAAATTTTAACAAAATTTTCTATAGAAATAAAAGTTTTGAAAAATTCCTGTAGAAACAAAATTGTGACAAAATTTTCTATAGAAATAAAATTTTCACAATATTTTCTATAGAAAAAAAATTGTGACAAAATTTTTCATAGAAATAAAATTTTCACAATATTTTCTGTAGAAACAAAATTGTGACAAAATTTTCTATAGAAATAAAATTTTGTCAAAATTTCCTATGGAAATAACATCTTGACAAACTTCTCTATAAAAATAAAATTTTAACAAAATTTTCTATAGAATTAAAATTTTGACAAAATTTTCTATGGAAATAAAATTTTAACAAACTTCTCTATAGATATAAAAATTTTGAATAGAAATAAAACTTTGGCAAAATTTTCTATCGAAGTAAAATTTTGTAAAAATTTTAATTTTGAAATGATATTAATTTAATTTGGAAGAATGGTCCGCTGGTATGAATTTTGGTCCAATGTGGGGCCAAAGTAAAAACTCATTGTGGCAACGCTGGTTTTTATTAAATTTCTATTATAATGGAAAATACCTGAAGCCAGACTGGTGCATAAAGAAGATAAGGAAACAATTTTTTTTTCCTTACCGTATTTTAAGACCAAGAAATCTTTGTTTTTCTAAGTGTATAAAATGACCTAATTTCACTTAGAATAAGCATTGGGTGATAGTGTAATTTGTCATTTAAAAGTGACTCAGTATCTGAATCGAGTTAGCTATGCTGCTCTGTCTGTCTGTTGAGGTATAATTGTGTTCAATTATAGTCCTGAGTATTTTATATGACAGCTCAAATTTAATCGTCAACTATACATAACGGGAGGCCCATTACCTTTGAGCTAAAACTAAAGCATTGAGGTTGCAATTTTTGGCTGTGTACCACGGTTGCCACTCGAGCAACCGAAAAAACTACCAAACGAAAAGATCATATTTTGTAAAAATTGTATTTCCATAGAAAAATATGTCAACATTTTATTTCTATAGAAAATTTTGTCAAAATTGTATTTCTATAGAATTATTTACATATTTATTACAAGATTTACAATTATAATAAATTATGAAAATAAATATAAAAAATTAGGTACTAGCAACAAAGATTTTTGACCTATCTATTGTAAATATTATCAAACTTTTTTGTTCTATAGAAAATGCTGTCCACTTTTTATTTCGACAGAAAATTGTTGAAGTACATCTTAATTGGAGAGGACTAAATATTTAGCAAAATCTTCCAAAATAATTGTACCAACTGTTGGCAACCTTGCTCTGTACCCCAAAAGAAAAATACTTTCCTCCGGAACGAAATTCCTCTCCTTTTTATAAAGTAGTTTCTGTAAGAGCAAATAATTCCGAATTTATGATAAGCGATTCAACGATTAATTCTAATATTTTTTTATTTTCTGTTGAAGAAAATTTTGTAGCGAAAAGGGAAAATATTCTCCAGAAAAAAAAAAATAATCAAGAGCTGTTTTAATGACCTCCTACACGGACGAAAAAGACTGTTTTTCTTATGTTTGGGTGTAAAAATTATATGTTTGGAACTCACATTTTTTAATACAATATTTTTAAGTGCAAGCATATAATGTTCATAAACTAGCATAACATGTTTGGAAGATATATGTTAATATGTTACAATGGACTGAATAGTCTAAACGAGCTTGATACATCGGGCTGCCACCTAACCTAATATGTTACAACATATTATGTTTGGGACAAAATGTTTGTAAGTATAATATGCTTAAATACAAACATATATTAATTTGGAAATAGCTTATAAAGATATATGTGTTTAGAAAGAGAGACCTAGAGGGTATGCTGCAAGTAAAATAATGGAAGTAACCAATTGGCGCATTAAAAATGTATCCACGTAAAGAAAATTTCATTAAAATTTTTTACTACCAGTGTATGCCCTAAGGTGAAACATAATATGTTTGAACAATATAAACAATATTTTGTTTGGACCAATATGCTTGAAGCAAAATGTGTTTGGGGTATATGTTACAGAAGCGATTTTTTTTTTGAGAGTGTATGAAGAATTGATTATTTAAGGTAGACCCATTTGCAAAGGGCTACAATTGGAGAAAAATTCAAATTGCATCACGTCACGTAAAGACGTTACTGTAAAGATAGTTTGTTTATTAATTCAAACAACAACACACCAAACAACTTACCCATTAAATAATCAATCCATATCCAATTTAAAAATCTTGTCAATGTTGTCGTTTGTAATAATTCAAAATATTTGATAAGCTTTGGCATATCCATGACAATAACTGTATCGGTTGCCTTCAAAGGTTTACCCATAACTTTGCGGAAATATGAATCCCAATCCAATGAAGAAACTGAACCAAAATGCAAATTTTTAAAATCATCATAGGAATACTCTTTAAGCTTCTCCTCATTGGTCACTGCAATTTTCATGATATCTCTGGCATTTCGTTCAAAATTCAAAACCTCCAATGATACTAAACGTCCACGGCCAGCATCAATATTATAGGCCTGCATAACCTCATCCAACAATTGCTCGAATTTCCTTAGGGTACAACGGACAGCATCATCGGGACGAATTTGCACAATACGTTTGTTGGAACGCAATTCAATTTGAGTCTTAAAGAAATAGGGAACACCAGATTCATGGAATACACTTAGAACCTGTAACCAGGTCATATTGCGACGTTTCCTTATTATGGCCATGGAATCGTCAATGGTTGGCCAGCCCCCAGACATACGATACATTAGAGTACTCTTCAGATGATCTATCATGCGGGCATTCTGGCATGAATCATAAAAATGCTTCACTTTCAATTCGGCATCCATGAGTTCCTCTTCGTTTTGGCTCTCTAGAAATTTATTGAATTTCAATTGCTCCTGTTGCAAGAGTTTTTCCTGTTGGGCCTTCGTTGAGGAGGCATTCAAGGAACGGCCACAGACATAAGCGAAAAAATCATCACAGGGTTTTTTTGTTATATCCAACCAGGATTCCAGTTCATAGGAAAAACGTAAAATATCATTCTCCATGGCTAGCTTATCGTTGCCAACCGAGGCAGCAGCAGCAGCACTTGTCCCCATGGCAGACACCAGTATTCGGTTAGGTGGTATAATAACCAAAAGGACCAATAATGGCATAGCCCATTTTAACAATAGCCTGAGGTGGATAACAAACAGCAACATATTGGCAAAACTTTATTGCTTTCACGTTTGGGTTTTAAATTTTACAAAAATTGTTCGTTGGTATTCAATTTATGACTTTCCTTACGCAGCACTTTAAGAAATTTTATTTTCTTTTTTATAGCTCAGTGTCACTTGATTTTTTTCGCTGTGGTTTGTTTTTTTCGGGGGGGCTAGTTTGGAAAATATTTTTCTTTTCTTGATTTCATTTAAATTCAATTACATTTAAAACCCCATTTGCAATTCACTACCACATCACACCAGAACCAGCATAAGTTAACACAATGGTTTTAGAAGCTCGACTAACATTCCAATGTTATTGAAATTCAAACTAACGTTTGGCCGTTACGTCTACGATTTCGTTTCGGGGCGTTTTTAGCATTGCAAATGTTATCTCGAAGAAGATAGAAAAAAATTTGCAATTCGTTTTTTTCTTTTATATTCACTTTGTTCTTTGGCAATTGTTCTTCGTTTCCGGTTTTAACCTTGTTTTTTAATTAAATTTCTGCTTCACACATACACGTTTGCACTCAGAGATAGTTTTACAACCATACAATGTTTTGTATGAAATAGTATGGAATTTTTTCTTTGCTTTTTTGTCTTTGGTTTCCTTAGATCATGAACTAATTTTAGTTATTTGGGGTTGGGGAAAAAAAAACAATTCCCACTATCATCCCACACCATATGGCATGGAAGAACCCTGATTGTTTGTTTTTTAGTTTCCCTTTTTGGAAAATTTTTCCTTCTTAGGAATTTATTTTATTTGAAAATTCAACACACGTTTTCAAGATTTCTGTTGTTTTTAGGTTTTCTACTAATCCCATACTAATGAAATGAATCTCTCGCAGAAAAGCCAAAGAATTCAATTAGAGCTCAAATGCCAATCGCATTTGCTACTTGCCCGCTAGTAAGTGCTGCGAGTTTTTCGAGCATTTCATTTCACGATGATGATGATGATGATGATGATGGCGATAGTGATTGCTGTGGCATCGAAACAGACAGACAGACGATAAGACAAGGGTTGAGGTTAATTTTGTTTAAATGCTCTGTTCACAAAACAACAAAACTCGACATATATTTTTTTTTCTCTGTCAATGATTCTAATGCAATATACTTTGGTTTTATTTATTACATTTAATGACAATCTATTGCAAGACATTTTACAATAAATAATCATAAATTAATTAAAAAAAAAAATCTAAAGCAAAAAAAGAAATCACCAAATGATCTTGACTTCATTGACTTGAAATTTGTAATGGTTTAATTTCTAAATACCTTATCATTTTTATTTATTTGCCAAAGAAACATATGCACTACTGATTTTGGTTTGGATTTGGAAAAATCGATTTAATTATAAATTTTTGAGGAAGCTTTTTTACATTTTTTTCCTGAATTCATATCAATTTATCTTCGGGTCATTAATTACAACTAAACTTTCTAAATTTTTTAAGCCATTTATTTTAATATTATTTAGTTTATTTAAGGATATAGAAATGGGAATATTTTTTTTTTCGAAAAATATGTAGACTTTTGATATTGGCAAAAATCAATAATTACTCAAGGTTACTGTACAGGGAGCCATCGTGGTGCAATGGTTAGCATGATCACTTTGCATACATAGGGTCGTGGGTTCAACCCCAGTATCGAGCGAACACCAAAACAGCTTTTCAGTAATGATTTATCAGTAATGCTGGTGACATTTCTGAGTGTTTTCAAGCTTCTCTAAGTGGTTTATCCGCAATGTGGAATGCCATTCGGACTCGACTAAAAAAAATATGTCCCTTGTCGTTGAGCTAAACATAGAATTGGGCAGCACTCAGTGATAAGAGAGAAGTTCACCAATGTGGTATCACAATGGACTGAATAGTCTAAGTGAGCCTGAAATATCGGGCTGTCATCGGGCTTAACCGCATTTCCGAAATTGTTAAATGTTTATAAGGACACTGGTAGTTCCTATGGCCTGGGAGACACCGTGGTGCAATGGTTACCATGCCCGCCTTGCATACACAAGGTCGTGGTTTCGATTCCTGCTTCGACCGAACACAAAAAAGTTTTTCAGCAGTGGATTATCCCACCTCAGTAATGCTGGTGACATTTCTGAGGGTTTCAAAACTTCTCTAAGTGGTTTCACTGCAATGTGGAACGTCGTTCAGACTCGGCTATAAAAAGGAGGTCCCTTGTCATTTAGCTTAACATGGAATCGGGCAGCACTCAGTGATAAGAGAGAAGTTCACCAATGTGGTATCACAATGGACTGAATAGTCTAAGTGAGCCTGATACATCGGGCTGCCACCTAACCTAACCATGGTCTGGCACCCATGTTAGGCAGAGATGGTCTGTATCAAACTTTTTTAGGTTTGCGACTGTTGCAAAGTTGTAAACGTCGTAAACGTCACATACGCGTCGTAAATGTAGAAAAAGCAACAAAAGTCGCAAACTGAAAATACTTTAGTCGCGTCAGCTAGGCAGCAAATTCGATGATATCCAAGACGATGGTATGTGCGAAGAAGTTTCAATTCTTAGGAATGTTCACATTTTTCGGTTTTAGTCCCCACATTTTCCCTATTGCTTTTTGCACGAGTACAGGGTAAGCGTGGATTTTCTCGTCCTTTCTTTGCTTTACGTTCAGTCTCCTGCCCAATATAAACCCAAGGTATTTTGCACACTCACCAACGGGAATTTCGATACCACCTAAGAAAATAGGCTTGACCATGGGAAAACTTTCACAAATTTCTGCAGAAACTCCCAGCGAATGCTGTCAAACTAAATTAAAAAAAATCAGGATTTCTTCTATTCAAAATTTAGTTTTCTACAGTAGGTTTACGACTTTTGCGACATACGTATTATACCGTCACAAATGTATGTCGCAAAAGTCACAGTTTGTGACAGGCCAACCCTGATATTAGGTGAATATTTTACTGCTCAGCCATCTCGTGGAGAGATTTGCGGCAGTCCATGGCCGTTTTCGAGTTAAGGAAGACAGAGTCCAAGGATTTTATTGCAGGTTGACTGTCTGAGTATATAAAATTGCCAACATTTTTTGGAACATTACTTCTCAGCCAATTCGCCACGTCTCCTATTGCTAATATTTCAGCCTGACCAACACTACGGTGATTCGGTAATCTTTTCGCTATTTGAAGTTCCAGATCTTTAGCATATACTCCGAAACCCACTTGTCCATCCAATTTGGAGCCATCAGTGTAGAAATCTATATGACGTTTATTCCCCGGGGTCTGTGTGCACACGCCTCACTGTTGGAAATTAGAGTTTCAAACTTTTTGTCGAAAAGTGGTTTAGCCAAAGTGTAATCCACTACGTTAGGCACATCTGGCATTGTTTTGAAGACCTTAAGATAATATAATAATAGCCCTAACTATAATAGCCTTAAAGATAATGTTTCATAAAAATTTCGTTGGCTTAATTTAAATGAAATTTTCTTTTTTGGTAAATTTAACAAACTTTAATTATTTTTTTTAATTCAATTAAGAAAATAAAATATAACTGAATTGTATTATTAATGTTTATGTTATATAACAAAATTTTGGAAAATATTTTCCCACAAAAATTTCTACTAATTTAATGTTTCTATAGAAATGCATATAAATATGTTAGGTTAGGTTAAAGTGGTAACCCGATTTAGTATCAGTCTCACTTAGACTGTTGCTTATTGTGGTTAAGAATTTCATCCACAAAATCATTTGTTGTAATAAAAACCAGACATCTTTTGTATCTTTGAGAATCAATAATCAAGGCCACATTGAAAATAAACATTCTTCTTTTCATACTAGGATGTCCTTTGTAACAAAGTTTAACTATTGTTCTTAGGTGGAGGCCAGGAAATTCATTTACCAAATTTCTATTAAATTTAATCACCTTAATTACTTCTAGGCTACACATTTACTATTTAGTTGATTACACGAAGACTTAAAATAAGTATTTCCCACTTCCCCATAGAAGAATTGTAAAACTTTGAACTCATCCTCTTCTTAAATGGATATTCTAGTTAAAACAGACAAACATTTTTTTTAAAATTGTGGTAAAATTACAAATAGTTTTAATTTTGGTTTGTATGTGGTTTCCAAAGTTCTATATAGATTACCTTACATTTAAATTAAATATGGTTATTTGCTTTCATTTGTGAACCTCTAAGGTTGTAGTAGGCATATATATACAAAACTTATTATTGCGTTCTTCTACTCAAAGAAGCCAATTATATAAAAATGTTTTTATTTGCCTATAATTAGAAACTCCATAATAATAAAAACTTTCAACTTTTGGCAAATTGGCTTTTTCATTCAACCTCAATAACAATTAAAGAATCAAATTCAAACAATTCACACAAACATAAAATGCTTTCATCTACAATTTTTAATGGACTTAATTAAATAAGTTTGTCATTTTGATCTTGAAGAAAAGGCATTTTTGGGAAATAGCTATAATTGAGTTGGATGTTTTTAAAAATATAAATGGAATTTTGATTTTGTAGCGAATTTATTTACCAAAGAAAAATGGCATTGAAAAATTTAAATAATTCTATTGTAATATGGGCTGATTCCTAAGTGGGTAATAACTTCAAATTTTTCTCTCTCTCTTCTTGCGAGGCTGATGATAGCCAATTTAGTTTATTAGATTAAATTAACTACGTTATATTAATGTGCCCTTTAAATTGAGCCAATGACAAAAATCCCTTGATATATTGAATATTTTCGTTACAATAATGAATGTTTTCTATAAATAAATAAATTTCGTGCAAATATTTTCATAGCCTTAATGAAAATGTTTCTCCTTTCCTTTTTGTATAAATTTAATAAATTCTTTTCTGAAATCCAATTAGAAAAAACATATAAAATGAATTATATTTAATGTTTTATAATACAACTGACCATATAACAAATGTTTGCTAAATTTATTCATACCAATTTTCATAATTCAAAAAATTAAATTTTTTGGTTCCTTATTGTAAATGCTACACCCAGAATATGATCCACGGCTGCCACTCGAGCCAAAAATAATCTAACAAAATTTGGAAAAAATTCTACCAAAAAAGTATGAAGCAAAAAAATCTGCTATAGAACAATTTGCTAAAATTTTATTTCTATAGAAAATTTTACCAACAGTTACTCAAAATTTTATTTTCTATAGAAAATTTTGCCAAAATTTTGTTTCTATAGAAATGTTTGCCAAATTTAATTTATATAGAAAATTTTGCCAAAATTTTATTTATGTAGAAAATTTTGCCAACATTTTATTTGTGTAGAAAATCTTGCCAAAATTTTATTTCTATAGGAAATTTTACCAAAATTGTATTTCTATAGAAAAGTTTGCCAAAATTTTATTTCTATAGAAAATTTTGCCAAAATTTTATTTCTATAGAAAATTTTGCCAAAATTTTATTTCTGTAGAAAATTTTGCCAAAATTTTATTTCTGTAGAAAATTTTGCCAAAATTTTATTTCTATAGAAAATTTTGCCAAAATTTTATTTCTATAGAAAATTTTGCCAAAATTTTATTTGTATAGAAAAATTTGATTTCTATAGAAAATTTTGCCAAAATTTTATTACTATAGAAAATTTGGCAAAATTTTATTTCTATAGAAAATTTATTACTATATAGAAAATTTTGCCAAAATTTTATTTCTATAGAAAATTTTGCCAAAATTTTATTTCTATAGAAAATCTTGCCAAAATTTTATTTCTATAGAAAATTTTGCCAAAATTTTATTTCAATAGAAAATTTTACCAAAATTTTATTTCAATAGAAAATTTTAAAAAAAATTTACATCTATAGAAAATTCTGTCAAATAGTTATTTCTCTAGGAAATTTTTTTCAAAAATTTTATTTCTACAGAAAATTTTTCAAAAACGTCACCAGCATTGGGATAATCCACCGCTGAAAAACATGCTAACCATTGCACCACGGTGGGCGGGGATATGTAACATGTTTGTCGAAGTCATAGAATTTTCTCGTAATTTATTTATCTAATTTCGTCAAGCATCTTATGGTTGGTGAGAAAAAAAATTTTTGCGACAAACATGTTAAATGTTAAGTACCCAGCAAAAAAAATTGGAAGTTCTTCCAAAGGCATAACTTTAAAAGCACTTCCAGAAGATGCACTCCCAATGATGTTCTTTATTTTAACTACAAAGGAAGTTCTTTTAATTCAATTTTTTATAACATGGTTTTTTCATACTTTTAATGGATAATTTTAACTTTTTTTGTTTCAAATAGGTTAAAAACGGATTAAGAATTCATAAAATGGTACAAATCATTTAAATTTTGTCGACAAAAATGCTAAATCCAATCTGAAAAAATTGTGAATTTTTGAAAATATTTGAGGTCAAACGTTACCGACAAGCGTTAGAATCCATTAAAAATTATAAAAATTATTTATTTGACAAAATATCACAGAATTTTTTAATTTACATCCAAAACATTGAATTCAGATCACACCTAAAGAAGTGATGCAGATTCAGTGCAACGGCTTTTGAAATGGAGGACTTCCGTCCTATGACAAGCCCATGTTAAATTCATCGCTTCTGCGTCAATTTTGCACCATTTCCGGATCCAAAAAGAACATTTTCATTACTTTTTTGGCGACGCTTTTTTTTTGCTGGGTAATAATTCCAAATCTCTCTCTCTCTCTCTGAAATGCTGAAAAGTGTTAATTTATTTTATTTTAATTAACTTTAATGCTTTTCATTAATACAATATTACTTTAAAATACTTTAACTGGCCTTAATTTTTCTTTTTTTAATTTTAATTTTATTTAAATTAAATAATAACAATTAAGCCTATTTCACTCTGATATAATGAGTGTACCTTAACTGTGGTACAATTAGTTTAAGCAAATTTTACTTTAATAAATTTAATTGACTTAGGTTTTTCAACCAGAACTATTATTATTATTAAATTATTAAAATTATTCGTGGAATAAAACAAAAATATTTTATTAACACCATGTACATGTTCATAAATGCTATGAAGTGTTTCGTTGGTAAATAGAAAATTTATAACAAAAACGAAAATTTCATTGCATTTAAGAAATTATCTCGTTGGCTTCGTTGTAATGGTATTTTAATAGCTAGCTAATATTAATTTTTATGGTATAAAACTAACGGCATACTTTATCACATTTATTTTAAATTTTTATGTATTTTCTGTATAAATTTTTCCCTAGAGATTTTTTATGTATTTTCCGTAAATATTTTTGCTATTGCCAAACTCTAACTAACGTTCATATTATATATTATTTTCTTAATTTACAGGCGCCGTAGGTGGTGATGGCGGTGATGATGCCGACGATAAGGAAAAGGCAGAGGAGGAGGAGAGAGAGCGTCAGGAGGCCATCCGTGAGGCTGAAGAACGACGCAAGGAGAAGCATCGTCGCATGGAAGAGGAGCGTGAAAAGATGCGACAAGATATACGTGATAAGGTAAATATTAAGACCAAAAATAACATTTTACTCTTGAAACATGTTTGAGGTGATCATATTCCTTCTCTGGTTGTACATATACATAGGATCGATATCTACATCTGAACCGATTTCCACAATTTTTCGCAAATATATAGAAAATAGGAGTAAGCCAAATTTGAGTAGCTAAGATCGGTTGATAAATAAGGGTTTTATGGCCAAATTTGGCAAAATCGGGCGATACATATATATGGGAGCTATATCTAAATTTGAAACGATTTCGATGAAATTTGGCTGACTTAAAGGGTGATGAAAAACAATGCATTGTGCCAATTTTGATGACGATCTGTTTGCAAACACGCGCAATGTGACCCCATTTGTCGAAATCGGGCGATACATATATATGGGAGCTATATTCGTCCTTGTGCCGAAAAAAATCGCTGTGCCAAAATTCATCAAAATCGGTTATTAATTGCGATCGGAATCCTGTGAACAACAAATACATGGAGAGAAGAACAGACGGATGGGCACCAAGCGCTAGATCGACTTAGGAGGTGATTCTGAGTCGATCGGTATATATTTTATGGGGTATAAAATCAATATTTCTGGTAGGCACATTTTTTTTTTTTTTTGTCAAATCAAAGTTGTTATAACCGGACCAGTATGTGGTTTAGGGTATAAAAACGCGAAGGAGTTTGTGAAAATTAGCACAGTGGAATTTTCTGGAAAATCCTGATTGTTATTGATTAGATCCTAATGAGGGACAAACTTGCTCTTCATATAATTCATATACTGGGAAACCTCCAAAATTGGACAATTGTCATGAGACGTTTGTTATATTATCACATTAAAATTAACCTCTCATAAGTAGACACCTCCCAAATGCGGACAATATTGAGGCGACCATGTCTAAAAACTTCTGAGAGGTTTCCCTGTTTATTGAAATGATATGCTCCCCACACCCACTAATTATGGAAAATAATAAAAAATATTTTTACTCCTCAAATTGGAAGTTTAACTTGTATGAAAATGTATTTGGGTAAATTTATTTTTTTTTTTCCTACTTTAAAAATTTTATTTAGAAAATAATTTTCAAAAAGGTTCCTTTACTTGTTTGAGTACTATAAGCACCAGAATTCTCCAATGGAAGAAACAAAAAACATTAATTTTACCGCAATCAAATAGTCTACGAAATAGTCTGTGAGCCCCTAATTTTATGCACCAATTATCTTGTGATCCTTCATTTTAAAATGTTTTTCAACTCTGCTTTTTTCTTTGTCGAATCTCTCCCTCCTAAAATTCTCAATTGCATGTTGTGCTAATTAAAGTGATTTGTGAACAAACAAAAAGAAAAAAATCATGAAGCATAGAAAAGAACCAACTAAAAACTGCCAATTAGTTTAATTATCATACCAATTAACACAGTGTTTTCATTGCTTCATTTGTAAAAGTAACGACAGTGCCGACTAATGAAATGTTCTACTAAAATGCAATGCTCAGTGTACACTTGGAGTTCAAATTGACTCTAGTAGGGAGTCCTTTTATATGAGTGACTCCCTAACGGAGTCAGATTGAATTACTTGGTGTTAGAAACAACCATCAGAACAATGTTCACAACAAAGAGAAGATTTCAAAAACAAGTGGTTTTTTGTGTTAGACAAAAAATATTCATAAATAAAAAAAACACGTGTTTTCCATGAAAAAAAAATATATATATAAAAAAATAATTATGTTATGTGGTTTGTTGAACACAATTCTCTTTTTAATAAAAATTAAAATGTGAAATTAATTAAGTAATTCTATAGTGTTGTAAATGAAAATATTAAACAAAAAGTAATCATATTATGCATTTAAAGTGTTAAATGAGTTTTTATATAAAAAACTTCTATATAACCTGGAAATATTCTCTTTTTTAACGCATCCAACACCCATATACCCGCCCCTTCCAACCTCATGATGTGTACTCTATCCCTATACTAGTAATTTTTACTTAGTAATAAAAATTACGCAACTTAAATTTTAGGAAGCGCAATTTACACAATTCTACGGACACATTTCTTTATAATAATCAAAATTTAATTAAAAGAAAATGCATAATTTTGCTTCAATTTTTTTGTAATAAAATTGGGACAAAGTTTTGGGAATTTGCGTCCCTCCGTTAAAGTCGTATGTCTTTGAACTAAAACAAATTTTCCTTAAAGTACAGAAAAACATTTTTTGATGTAAATAAATCGTCCTTAAATTAACTGAATCTATTCACGTACAGCTTTCTTAATATATCGCAAAAAGATAATGAAAATTTCATAAACGAGATCTGAATCTTAACTTTAATTTTATTGGTCCTAGATTTAATGCTACATAGGTCCCTAAAGAAACTATATCTTTGGCTCGGAATCAAAACCAAACTCATTAAGGGACAGTCAAAATCTTTCAAGTAAACTTTTTTTAGTGTACATAAAGGAGCAACATCTCTTTTATGAATAATATGGTAAAAAAAGTCTGGCAACTCATCGTGAATAAACATCACATTTCAAGTGCTCCGTCAAATCATTTTAAATTATTGAAAAATACAGGCTATACAAATCATTTAACGGCTTAAATATCATCTGTTCATTAAGTAAAACGAAAACTGTTTGAAACATATGAAAAAATGCCCCAAACAAAGCGTAGAAGTGTTAAAACGCCAACTATTTTTTGTGGTAGATGTAAATTGCCTGTTAAAGAAAATGAGGAAGCAATAGAATGTGATAAATGCTTAAAAACATTGCATGCTATGTGTACCATGATAGACAAACGTCAATTTGATCAACTAATGTCTGATGACAAAGAAGAATATGTGTGCTTCATGTGTAACAAAGGATGTGATGGAAATATAGAGAGCGAGTTAAAAGAAATAAAAACAAAGCTCAGTAAACTTGATCAGCTGGATGCTCTCAATAAGTTAAATCAGCTGGATTCATTGCAAGAGTCAATGTTGTTCATGTCACAGAAGTTTGATGATGTTTTGAAAGGAATAAAAGAGAACAAAAAACAAATAGACGCAATGCGAAAAGAAACTAATATATTAAAAGCAGAAAACAATGAATTAAAAAAAACTGTAAAATTTTTAAATGACCACCGCGTAAGAAATGATTGTTTAATAAGCGGAATTGAAAACGTAAATTCATCAAATGCAGTGGAATCGGTCATAGATATTATGAAGAAAGTGGAAGTAAACTTGAAACCAGAAGATTTTGAAGCTGCGTATTATATCGGAAAAAAGGAAAGCAAGAAAAAAATGGTTGTGGCAAAGTTTGAAACAAAAGCAGCGAAGCAAAAAGTGATGTCGGCAAAAATGAAACTGGGTGCGAACGAAGAAACGAAATCAATTTTTGTAAATGACTTTCTTAGTAAAGAAACACTTGGTTTGCTCAATCACGCAAAAGCTTTAAAATCAGTTGGATTTAGGAGAGTGTACGCTGCCGGTGGAAAAGTTTTTGCAAAAAGAAGCGAACTGTCTAAACCAAGAGTAATAAACAGTGAAGATGAAGTAGATGAAATTTTATTACAATCAACAACTACTAGAAGGTCCCGAACTGTACAAAATGTTGAAGTATCGGATGATAGTGATGAGGCTAATAATATGGATTATTTATCCCCAAACATATAAAATCTTATTTTTTGATATTGTAATATTACTATTGCCATTTTTTTTTTTTAAATTAATATTTCTTTTTGTTTATGAATAAATATTTTAAATCATTTAATTCATTTGAATCTGATTTTGCGATTTCTGATGTTAATAATTTAATAATTATGTCCATCAATATTAGAAGCATTTCTTCAATTTCTAAGTTCAATAAGTTTAAAACTTCTTTGTCTAATTTTCCCATACTACCTGCGATAATCTGTATTCAGGAAACTTGGCTTAATAATGAAGTGATTGACCTTTATCAAATACCGGGATATGAAAATATTCACTGTTGTAGAAGCGACTCTTACGGTGGCACTTCGATGTACATTCGATATGGTATCTCGTATAATGTTGAGGTTTGTGAAAGTAGCAACTACATAGAGTGTATTTTAATAACTCTTCCGAGTCACAATTTTCTTGCGAAGTCATTAAAAGTAATGTCCTTCTATAGATCGCAGAAATGCTCTCCTAATCAGTTCATGAATTATTTAGAAAATATTCTTGTTCGGTTTGCCCGTAGTCCAATAGTAATGGTTGGGGATTCTAATGTTGACTTTCTTAGCAACGCTGCGTCGGAAGATGTGAGAGTATTAATTGAATCGTTTGATGTTAGAAATTGCCATAGTCTTGTCACTCGACCTCTGAGTGGCAAATCAATAGATAATGTTTTTAGTAACTTGCCGGATAAATTGAAAATTGATTCAATTGAATGCCACATATCTGACCATAATTTTATTCATTGCGTTATAGACTCCAAACATACGTTGAGGGATAGCATAGTAAAAACAAAAGCACTTTGTGACTATGAATTGTTAAGAGAGCACATTCGCCGGGATTTTCAATCTTTAGTGCTCAGTGGAAATCCATCAAGTGATCTTTCTAATGTAATTTCTTGTATATCAAATGCCATTTCAAATTCTACGAAGGTAACTAAGAGGAGAGAACTGATAAAAAATTGTATTGCGCCATGGGTAAATCTGAATATTCAGTCATTGATAAAGTTTAAAAGGAAACTTCTCAAACAAAGAAGACAAAATCCTAATGTATACTCCGACGATAGCTTAAGGAGGATTAGTAAAGTGATTAAAAGGGCTACAAGGGAAAACATGAATAACTACTACTATGATAACCTAAGTAAATTTGAGAAAGATGCAAGGAAGTGTTGGCAGTTTTTAAATCAGTCTTTAGGTCGAAATAAAAGACAAGATATCACATTGAGAGATAGTCAAGGTAGAGATATTACGGAAGATAGTATTAAGGCTGAAGAATTTAATAACTACTTCCTCAATTCTGTGGAAGTTTTGAAGAGTCAAATCAGTGCGCTTCCTGGAGATAGTTGGAATTCATTCAGATCCATAAGGCATCACTCAAATACTTTTCAGCTATATGAAACTACTGAGAATGAGGTTCGAGAGTTCATTTTGCAGTTAGATAGGAATAAATCTCCTGGTCATGACTCTATAACACCAAATGTTTTGGTAGAGTGTTGCGATGAATTGTTACCATATTTGGTAGAAATATTTAATAGCTCGGTTAGAAGTCATGTGTATCCGCAGGTTCTTAAGGTGCAGAAAATTTTACCAATACCGAAAGAGAAAAAGTCTACTAACGTTGAGATGTATAGGCCTATTGCGCTTTTGCCGGTTATAGATAAGATATTTGAAAGGATAATATATAAACAGCTGAGTGAGTATTTGCTTCAAGAAGAGCTTTTATCAAATAATCAATATGGCTTTAGAAAGGGATGTGGAACTGACGAAGCCGTAGTGAATGTTGTTAATTATATATGTTCCTGTTTTGACGAAGGTTATTCTACAGTTGGGGGAATGTTTTATGATTTCTCTAAGGCATTCGATCTAGTTGATCATGGAATTTTGTTGGAAAAGCTGTCATTTTATGGAATTAGGGGAAGAGAGTTAGCATTTTTTAGAAGTTACTTGAGGGATAGAGTACAATATGTGCAGATAAATAACGGTAGAAGTTCAATGGGTATTATTAAACATGGCGTTCCCCAGGGCAGTGTTCTGGGGCCTCTACTGTTTAAGATTTATATTGATGATTTAAACAACCTTAATTTGAGAGGAAGAATATATATGTATGCTGATGATCTGTGCATTTTTTACCCGTCTAAGATAGATAGTGTACTTTTAGATAATATTCAACATGATGCTAACATTGTTTCGGAATTTGCGAAATTAAACAAACTCAAACTGAATTTAAATAAGACGCAGTTGATGCGGTTTAGACCACATCAGTCACAAAGTAGTGACAATATTATTATGTTGGAAGGAAATGAGATCAGAGAAGTTAAGGTAGTTAAATACTTGGGTGTTTATCTCCAAAATAATTTGTCATGGAGCAAACATATACAAGAATTAAGAAGTAAAATTTCTCCTATTCTTGGAATACTTTACAAACTTAAAAATAAACTCACTGAGAGCACAAAGATGAAGGTTTACGAATGTCTCATTCAAAGTAAAATCAATTATTTGTCCTTAATTTATGGTCACAAACGGAACGCTGATCTAAAATCAATACAAATAATTCAGAATAAAGCACTAAAAATAATTTTTAATCTTCCAAGAACATATTCGACATTGTCCTTGTATAAAGATGTAGCCAAAACTATTTTACCTATATATGGATTATTCAAAATGCAGATTTTAACGTACGTTTATAAAGTTTTGCACAATATAGGATTTCATACCATAAGATTTCGCCAGCGTAATCATGGTATAAATACAAGAAATCATATGAATTTGTACGTTGTCAGGTGTCGCTTGGAAATGTCAAAGCAGAGAATCGAATTTATGGGAAGCATGGAATATAATGATTTGCCATTGTATGTTAAAGATGCACAATCGATATCAATATTTAAACAAAGATTAAAGCGTCATCTAATTGACAATATTGAAATGCTTATAATATGATGATGGGAATAAGCAGAATTTGAATTTATGCTAAATATAATAGAAAAAGATTTAAAGATTTTTTTTCTTTTAATGAAATATGTTGTAATTGAATTTTGACTTCATTAACAGTTTAAATGTTGCCAGATTGCCTCAATAATGCCATTATGGCGCTGAGGCTATAAATATTTTTATAAATGTATATATATAATTAATTTGTAAAAATGAATTAATAATAATATAATAAAATGTTATACAAATACAAAAAAAAAAAAAAAAAAAAAAAAAAAAACTAAAAAGCCGCTTGGTAACTTATGGATCCAAGAATGCCTTCGCCCAGTGCTTTATGAAATCCTGTACACCAAAAGCCTTATTCCCTGTGTATCTTAAATTTCTTGATTAAGCGCGAAAGAAAATTCGATGAAAGAACGTCTTTCATATGATTTGGAATCTACACTGAAAAAAAATATTGTCGTGAGGAAAAAGATTTCATATCCTTTAAATAAGAATCCGAATTTTGCTTAGCACCGAAGACGCATTTCTCTGATATAAAGTTTGTTTACTCTTGTCAAAAATCGATAAAATTTACAATGAAGTCGTTTTGTCCCAATAGTTAAGTGATACGACTTACATTTGGGTATCCTAAGCTAAAATAAAATTTTATTTGACTAATGTCAACTTGGTTTTAATAATTCTAAAAAATTCGTTAAAATTAATAAAATTATCTTTAAAATTGTCGATACAAAATCTTGACCACAAAGCAAAAAGCGTTTAAAACTAGGAGATTTTTTCAGCACTTTCTTTTAAAGACTTTTTTATCCTCTAACTTCTTTATTTGAAACAAAGCCTAGTTTCTACACAGAAAAAATTTCCGTAGCGAAATTAACGCTAAATTTAACTTATTTTTATTGGAACAAAAATTATTTGCTAGTTGTTAAATTTTATTATTTTTTTTCGAAATTATCTACAGCTTAATGAAATCTTACCTTTTTTAAGTATGTCTCAAAAATTTTATAAACTAAACGTGGGTATAAAGTTCAAAGACCGTACACATAAGTTCAATATGAACTAAAGCAAATGAAGATTTTCGTACGATTACCAAAAATAGTAAGAATGAACTACTATATGGTTAAAATGGTGATGATTTGGCGCCAATGATTTTCTGAACTGCAGTTAAAAAATATAACAGGGGATTAAGTTTTCCTGGTTTTAACAACGCTTTGTAGAAATCTCAAAATGTGGAGTAAAATCTAGTTCAATTTTCGTGCGAGGTAGTTCATTCTTCCCATAAAACAGTTCACTTTTTTTCGGTGTACTTGCAGTCGAGTTTAGTTAAGTTTTAAGTTTTCGTCAATATGATTTTAAAGGACCCTAATAACTTACGAAGAAAATTTTGTCAAAATTTTATTTCTAAAGAAAAATTTGTCAACATTTTATTTCTATAGAAAATTTTGTCAAAATTTTATTTCTATAAATTTTTTTTTTCAAAATTTTTATTTCTATAGAAAATTTTATTTCTATAAACAATTTTGACAAAATTTTAATTTTATAAAAAATTTTTTCAAACTTGTATTTCTATAAAAATTTTGTCAAAATTTTATTTCTATAGATTTTTTTTTTTTCAAAATGTATTTCTATAGAAAAATTTGTCAAAATTTTATTTCTAAGAAAATTTGGTTAAAAATGTTATTTCTATAGAACATTTTCTCAAAAATTGTATTTTTGTAAAAAATTTTATCAAAAATTTTATTTCTATAGAACATTTTCTCCAAAATTATATATCTGTAAAAAATTTTCTCAAAAATTTTGTTTCTATAGAACATTTTCTCCAAAATTTTATTTATTTTCTCCAAAATTGTATATCTGTAAAAAAATTTCTCAAAAAGTTTATTTCTATAGAACAGTTTCTCCAAAATTTTATTTCCATAGAAAATTTTGTCAACATTTTATTTCTATAGAAAATTTTGTCCGAAATTTATTTCTGAAGAAAATGTCGTCTAAATTTTATTTCTATAAAAAATTTTCTCAAAAATTTTATTTCTATAGAAAATATTGTCATATGCACATTAGATAGGGTCACGAAAAAAAGTTGATGCGGTCACCCCCCAGTTTTGTAGCATATTCGAAGACAACTTCAGAACACCAAAACTTTTTTTCCGTGCACCCTACGACCCCCCGAAATACAATTTATTGTACTGTGTCGTCATTTGAAGTCCGATCGAAAAGAAACGCATATCGTTGTTCGTGGTTGCTCAGGGGCTATATTTCGTGCATTGGTCATTTTTGACTCCGACGTCAAATTTGATTTTTAATTTTTTTTTATTTCGCTTCGTATAACCTTATGATGTCCATTTCTGATAACCATTATAAAGATCTTAATAAAATATGAAACTTTTGCTTTTGAAGTATTTACTTATATTCATAAACAAAAAAGTTACAGAGATTTTAAAAAGTCAATAGGTCACCCTACACACCACCAAATAGTTTTTGCTGTGTTGTCATGATGTCCGATCGAAACCACATGCACATCGTTATTCACATCTACGAAATTAATTTATAAGGCATTTAGAACACAAAATCTGTTTATCTGTAAATTTGGATTTGATTAATAAAAATTGAATTTTATTAATAAAAATTAAAATATATTAAGCGAAATTGTATGTCGTTTATGCACTTTGCTCGAAATTTTTAATTCAAATTCATAATCGCACTAAGGAGAGAAAATCTCTACAAACAACAAAACATGGTTATTTTGAATGTTGCACTCGTAATTTAGTGTTAAATTGTACTTATCATAAAATATCTCTAAAGTGTGGGTTTCATGTAAATCGGTTAAAAATTGTGATTTCTAAAAGCCCAATAAGTCAAATCGGGAGATCACTCTATATGGGGACAATATCAAAATATTGATCGATACACACAATGTTCGGCACACCTGTTTGTGAACCCACAACATCTCTGGCATTTGAATTTCAAGCAAATCGTATAAAAATTGAGATGTCTAGAAGGCCCGGCAGTTAAATCGGGAGAACGATCTATATAGGGGGACCATATTTTCCCCTAATATTTGTGAACCTGAAATTATTCTAGATTTGGGATTTCATTCAAATTACGAAGCCACAGAAGTCAAATCAGAAGGTCGGTCTATATGGATGATATTCCAAAACATTGTTTTTATACCCTCCACCATAGGATGGGGGTATATTACCTTTGCTATTCCGTTTGTAACACATCGAAATATTCCTATAAGACCCCATAAAGTATATATATTCTGGGTCGTGGTGAAATTCTGAGTCGATCTGAGCATGTCCGTCCGTCCGTCTGTTGAAATCACGCTAACATCCGAACGAAACAAGCTATCGACTTGAAACTTGGCACAAGTAGTTGTTATTGATGTAGGTCGGATGGTATTGCAAATGGGCCATATCGGTCCACTTTTACGTATAGCCCCCATATAAACGGACCCCCAAATTTGGATTGCGATTGCTCTAAGAGAAGCAAATTCCATCCGATCCAGCTGAAATTTGGTACATGGTGTTAGTATATGGTCTCTAACAACCATGAGAAAATTGGTCCATATCGGTCCACTTTTACGTATAGCCCCCATATAAACGGACCTCCAAATTTGGATTGCGATCGCTCTAAGAGAAGCAAATTTCATCCGATCCGGCTGAAATTTGGTACATGGTGTAAGTATAGGGTCTCTAACAACCATGCACAAATTGGTCCATATCGGTCCATAATTACATATAGCCCCCATATAAACCGATCCCCCGATTTGGCTTGCGGAGCCTCTAAGAGAAGCAAATTTCATCCGATCCACCTGAAATTTGGTGCATGGTATTGGTATATGTTCTCTAGTGACCATGCATAAATTGGTCCACATCGGTCCATAATTATATATAGCCCCAATCATTAGACAATTTATAGACTGAATTTATAGGTTCAATTAATGTTTTATTTCATAAAATTGAATAAAAAATTAGACATCAAAATAACTCGACAATTAATTTATAATAAAGCAACTAAAAGTAGTTCCACACTTTTCCCAGCAAAAAAATTGTGAGTTGTTCTAAAGGCACAACTTTAAAAGCACTTCCAAAAATGTCCTCAATTATTTTAACTACACAGGAAGTTTTTTTACTTCATTTTTTTCATATTTTAATGTGTAATTTTTTGTTTTCTTTTTTTCTAATAGTTAAAAAAAGGAGGAAGAATAAATAAATTGGTACAAATTATTCAAATTTTGCCATAAAACTGCTAAATCCATTATAAAAAAATGGATAATTTTGGAAATTATTCGAGGAAAAACGTTTCAAACAAGCGTCAGAAAGCATTAAAAATCATAAAAACAATAAAAAAAATTATTTATTTGGGAAAATATCACAAAATTTTCAAATTTCAAAATTCACATTCAAAACACTGAATTTGGATCTCACCTTAAGAAGTGATGCAAATTCATTGCAACGGCTGTTGAAACGGTGGACATTTGTCCTATGACAAGCTCATATTACATTCATTGCTTCTCCGCCAATTTTGCACCACTTCTAGACCCAAAAAGAACATTTTCACTACTTTTTTGGCGACGCTTTTTCGCAGTATTATTAAGATATTAATTTATGAAAGAATAGTTTTAATGTCAATATATCAATCAAAATGTCAACTACAGCTTTATTTCATAAATATCTGACTTCAAACATTGCCATCGGCAACTGCTACCATAACCCAAGTAATTCGATTGTTCATAGAAGTCTTTAGCGGAACTTTGTGCGATTGTATATACTTGTTTAATTATTATAAAAATTAAAAAAACTATTGACATTTATTGACAAATGGAAAATCATAAATAGAGTTTCAAATTCTGGGGGGGGGGGCTAAAATTTTTCTGGGGGGTCTAAGCCCCCTCCCCAGAGGCCTTCCTACGCTTATGGCCCCCATATAAACCGATCCCCCGATTTGGCTTGCGGAGCCTCTAAGAAACGAAAATTTCATCCGATCCGGCTGAAATTTGATACATGGTGTTGGTATATGTTCTCTAATGACCATGCAAAAATTGATGCATATCGGTCCATAATTATATATAGCCCCCATATATATCGATTCCCAGATTTGTCCTCCGGAGCCTCTTTGAGGAGCAAAATTCATCTGATCCGGTTGAAATTTGGAACATGGTGTTAGAATGTGGTCTCTAACACACACGCAAGAATTGGTCCATATCGGTCCATAGTTATATATAGCCCTCATATAAACCGTTCCCCAGATTTGATCTCCGGAGCCTCTGGGAGGAGCAAAATTCATCCGATCCTGTTGAAATTTGCAACGTGGTGTTAGTATAAGGCCGCTAATATCCATGCCAAAATTGGTCCATATCGGTCTATAGTTATGTATAGCCGATCCCCAATCACACAAAAATTGGTCCATATCGGTTCATATTCATGGTTGCCACTCGAGCCAAAAATAACCTACCAAAATTTAATTTTTATGGAAAACATTGTCAAAATGTTATTTCTATAGAAAATTTTGTCAAAATTTTATTTCTATAGAAATTTTTGTAAACATTTTATTTCTATAGAAAATTTTGTAAAAAATTTATTTCTATAGAAAATTTTGTCAAAATTTTATTTCTATAGAAAATTTTGTCAAAATTGTATTCCTATAGACAATTTTTTCCAAATTTTATTTCTATAGAAATTTTTTTCCAAATTTTGTTTCTATAGAAAATGTTGTCAAATTTTATTTTGTCAAAATTTTATTTCTATAGAAACTTTAATCTTAATTATATACGTATTTAATCGGCCTTTTTTAGTTTAATATATACTACGTATGGACTACCTTGTAATTTAGAAGACGGTGTTACGAAGTTTTACCTTACCATCGGCAAGTGTTACCGCAACCCAAGTAATTCGATTGTGGATGACAGTCTTCAGTAGAAGTTTCTACGCAATCCATGGTGAAGGGTACATAAGCTTCGGCCTGGCCGAACTTACGGCCGTATATACTTGTTTTTTAATAGTGTAAGCGAGCCTGAAATATTGGAAATCGATATTACGATATATTGTAAACGGAATGGCCAACTTTTTACACCCCGTCCATCATTCTATGGTGGTGGGTATAAAAATCATAACAATGACGAAAAACTCATTGTGGGTATTGTTTTCTTGGCTCATTTTTACAGCACATTAATGTAGAAGATTTGTTTTTTACTTGGTGCCGATATTTCCCATTTAGCTATTTCCGCAGCCACCTAAATATAGAATAATTATACAAGGGATTGTTTTCGAATACCGCTAGTGGAATATTTTAAAATTCAAGCCTATCATCTATATAGGACACCATATTTATTTAGGCCTTAAATAAAATATTCCCTCGATCTACTTTAGTTTGGAGGACTCCTACTGAGTTCCATTGAATTGAGTAAAATTAACTTAACAACTCACGCAATTAGAAAAGTGTGCAAATATAAGCCTGGTCATGAAATGACAGCCAATACCCACTAAATGTATATCACTCGTTAGAAGCAAATTATGTATGTGCTTAACCAAGGACGAATCGATGGCTAAGGTAATTCTATTACTACAAGTTCTTCTTTACACTGAAAAAAAAGCATACTCGGTTCCAAAGATTTTGTCTTTACTTTAAAAAATTTGGTATTGATTCCGAGCCAAAGAAGCGGAGAATACAAGTAAGGATACTTTTAAGACACAATTCTCTTTTAAATTTAGGTTTTGTGTACTTGCTTCTAGGAAGCAAATTTTAATTTTTCGCTTTCTCAGCTTTGTTTCTTCATATGCTATCAAAGTCCTTTAAAAACGAGTTAACGGCAACTTTATTTTCCAAATTGGGACTCGACTTCCAGTAGAAATTATGCTATGTTTGAAGTAAAAAACTTCTTTAAAATAAAGTTTTGAAAAATTTGTCCTATATTTGAACGATTTTTTGCTTTGTAGTCAAGATGCAAAAAGACAACAAATTTAAAGACAATTTCATTAAATTTGAAGAATTTTTCTGAATTATTAAAGTCAAGTTGACCTTAGCCTATAAATTTTTTCTTTCATGTTAAGATACCCATTTTTAAGTCCAATCACTTAATTATAAGGACAATACGACTTCATTGAAAAGTTTATCGACTTTTGGACAAGGAAAATAACTTTGTTTTAGAGAAATGCGTCTTCTATGCTAAGCAAAATTTGTAATCGTATTTTAAAGATATGAAATCTTTGACCTCACGACAATATTTTTTTCAGTGTACATACACCGCAGACATACACACACATACTAACAAATACATAGCCATATGCCTTCGTTCCAAGTTAAACATTAATGGAGTCCATCAATAAAATCCACTTGGGCAAGACAAACATTACCGCACACAAGAGGATACAACTGATATAAATTAGAAATGGCTAGGAAATTGGGGTGTAAGAGGATGACAACCATGTAATATCCTTAAATGTCTGCAAATAGCATTGTAGTATCCCCACCTAACCACCATCAATTGGTGTTTGAGTATGTCCAAGTGTATTTGCGGTGGTAAGTCCACACGTCCCCGTATATGCATAGGGAAAGCTTTTGCTCTTGCTCTGGAACACATAAATAGGAACTTCATCTATTCCTGGGAATGTTCTATTTTTCTTATTTGGCATTCCGAGTTGTGGATGCGTATCTGACTCTGCTAATTTAAGTTTTATTGAGTTAATTAACGAAACACCATTGCAAACTTACTGCTAATAATTAAAGAAGATTCTATAATAAGTTTTATTGCCTAAAGGTGGTATAGGAGGCGGTATTGTAGGATTGATTACCTGCTAACATTATATTTAGCGATAAAAGTATTTAATTATAGACCAGGATTGTAAGCAAAATAGCTATTGGTGTTTGGGCATAACCCTAATGAGTGTTTAATAGAATTATTGGAAGAAAAATGTTTCTTTAGTTAACTTAAAGTTAATGAAGACTATTTAGTTTTTTTTACATTTCTTATTAAGTTTCTGAAAAATTATTCATTTACGCTTAGTTTTGTATTTGTGGGAGTGGCTCCATCCACTGCATATATGGAATTCCCAGTAAAAACAAGTATATACGGCTGTAAGTTCGGCCAGGCCGAATCTTATGTACCCTCCCCATGGATTGCGTAGAAACTTCTACGAAAGACTGTCATCCTCAAATTGCAACTCACTCGGATGAAATTTGCTCCTCCAAGAGGCTCCGCAAACCAAATCGGGGGATCGGTTTATATGGGAGCTATATATAATTATGGACCGATGTGAACCAATTTTTGCATGGTTGTTAGAGACCATATACTAACACCATGTACCAAATTTCAGCCGGATCGAATGAAATTTGTTTCTCTTAGAGGCTCTGCAACCAAATCGGGGGATCGGTTTATATGGGGGCTATATATGATTATGGACCGATGTGGACCAATTTTTGCATGATTGTTAGAGACCATATACCAATACCACGTACCAAATTTCAGCCGGATCGGATGAAATATGCTTCTGTTAAAGGCTCCACAAGCCAAATCTGAGGGTCCCTTTATATGGGGGCTATACGTAAAAGTGGACCGATATGGCCCATTTTCAATACCATCCTACATCGATAACAACTACTTGTGCCAACTTTCAAGTCGATAGCTTGTTTCGTTCGGAAGTTAGCGTGATTTCAACAGACGGACGGACGGACGGACGGATCTAAGACTCAGAATTTCACCACGACCCAGAATATATATACTTTATGGGGTCTTAGATCAATATTTGGATGTGTTACAAACGGAATGACAAAATTAATATACCCCCCATCCTATGGTGGAGGGTATAAAAATGTAGCCAAAATGTAGCAATGAAAATGTTCTTTTGGGAGCCACAAGTGATGAAACATTGGATCAGAAGCAATGAGGCCAATGTCTCTGGCATATAATTACAATATTTATTCCATCTTATTGGACAAGAAGATGAAGTGGATTGATAGCATTAAGTTATTGGAAAGAAAATGCCAGGTACCAATCTACACAAGCCTGACTATGCACGTGCTTCATCACTGCACGGACGAAAAAGATTGTTTTTCATATGTTTGCGTTTTTTTTTTTTTTTTGAGGGTGTGGCTAATTCGAAATTCCATAGCCTTTAGTATAGATTTGGTAGGGGACTTATATGTCTACTTTTTTGGGTTTTATATGCCAACTTCTGGTTCTTACCAAAGTGAACCATTTTTTCCCAACACTGTACATCAATATTGCGATCCATCCTTACAGTGAAAAACAGTTGAAGTGTTACCAAAGATTTCAAGTCCTACACTGAAAAAACAGTGAACCCACCAGGAATAAAATTGTCGGTTAATTTTAGAAAATTTTGAATATTTTTAGAAAATTTTAACTAAACAGTATTACAAACGCTGACATGTCGCCGATATCACAAAAATAAGTAAATATGTTTCGACAAATGCAAGAAAATTTACTAGGCACAATTAATTTTTTTCACTTGTCAAAGAAAATTTTGTAGTTTGAAGGAAAAACTTGGAGTTAAAAAATGCAAGAATGTCTTTAGTGACATACGAAGTTCATGATGAACGCATTTTTGGTAAAATTTACAAATTTAAAGAAATAATGAACTATTTTGTGGGATGCGCGAATTTAGTAAATCTTTTTGCTTAATTTGAGGATAATTTTTTCCCGTTTTTTAGTTCATTTAACTAACGTACGCAAAAAATTATTAGAGTAAACGAAACTTTCTCCAAACATAATAATTACATGAACTAAAATAAGAATTGAAAAATTAAATTGGCTTTAGTGAAATAGAGAGTTCACTTTTTTTGAGTGTAATATACGAACGTTAATTTTGTTTAGCACATTTCTTTGACATCATTTTTTTTTCTTGTCCAAAAGTCGATACGATTTTCCATGAAGCCACTTTGTTCTTATACACTGAAAAAATAACGTGATATTAAACATTATGCTACCTTAATTTTATGATTCCCAATTTACAAAATATTTAGGATAAATTTAATTAAAATAATGAAATTTTATTTAGAATAAAGTTCATAAATTTTTTTTTCATTAAATTTAGGACACAAATTTTGTAAATTTGCGGCCCCCCGTTAAAGTCGGATGTCTTTAAAATAAGACAAATTTTCCTTAAAGTAAAGAAACACATTTTTGATTTAAAGAAATCGTCCTTAAACTACCTGTAATATTCAATCTTTAGATTTACGATAAAAACGCTTCAAATACGGCCTAAGACTTATTTTGAGGATTTAGCATCTTTGGTTTAAAGTTTTTTTTTTGGAATTAAGCAAACATTTTTATACCCTCCACCATAGGATGGAGGGTATATTAACTTTGTCATTCCGTTTGTAACACATCGAAATATTGCTCTAAGACCCCATAAAATATATATATTCTGGGTCGTGGTGAAATTCTGAGTCGATCTAAGCATATCGGTCCGTCCGCCCGTCCGTCTGTTGAAATCACGCTAACTTCCGAACGAAACAAACTATCTACTTCAAACGTGGCACAAGTAGTTGTTATTGATGTAGGTCGGATGGTATTGCAAATGGGCCATATCGGTCCACTTTTACGTATAGCCCCCATATAAACGGACCTCCAGATTTGGCTTGCCGAGCCTATAAGAGTAGTATATTTCATCCAATCCGGCTGAAATTTTGTACATGGTGTAAATATATGGTCTTTAACAACCATGGAAAAATTGGTCCATATCGGTCCATAATTATATATAGCCCCCATATATACCGATCCCCAGATTTGTCCTCCGGAGCCTCTTGGAGGAGCAAAATTCATCCGATCCGACTGAAATTTAGTACATGGTATTTGTATACGATCTCTAACAAACATGTCAAAATTGGTCCATATCGGTCCATAATTATATATAGCCCCCATATAAACCGATCCCCAGATTTGTCCTCCGGAGCCTTTCGCAGGAGCAAAATTCATCCGATCCGGTTGAAATTTGGTACGTGGTGTTAGTATATGGTCTCTAACAACCATACAAGAATTGCTCCATATTGAGCCATAATTATATATAGCGCCCATATAAATCGATCCTCAGATTTGACCTCCGGAACCTCTTGGAGGAGAAAAATTCATCCGATTCAGTTGAAATTTGGTACATGGTGTTATATGGTCTCTAACAACCATGCAAAAATTGGTCCATATTGGTCCATAATTATATATAGCCCCCATATAAACCGTTCCCCAGATTTGACCTCCGGAGCCTCTTGGAAAAGCAAAATTCATCCGATCCGGTTGAAATTTGCAACGTAGTGTTAGTATATGGCCGCTAATAACCATGCCAAAATTGGTCCATATCGGTCTATAGTTATATATAGCCGATCCCCAATCAGACAAAAATTGGTCCTTATCGGTTCATAATCATGGTTGCCACTCGAGCCAAAAATAATCTACCAAAATTTTATTTTTATAGAAAATTTTGTCAATTTTGTAAATTTTAATGAAAATAATTTTCGAAGCAAATATTTAAACCTTATTTTAATTAAAATTTCATTATTTTAAAGAAATTTATTCTTAATATTTTGTAATTTGCGCATACTAACATTTTGGTTGCGTAATCTTTGATATCACGTAAATTTCAACACTTTATTTTAAAGATGATTTTTACTTTAAATATAGCATAATTTCTACTTGAAGTCGAGTCTGAATTTGAAAATTTGAGTTGCCGTTTTTAAAAGACTTTGATAGCACATGAAGGAAAAAGCGGAAAGATCAAATAAATTCAAATTTCGTTCTTAGTATCAAGTACGCATAACTCAAATCTCTTAAAGGTCTCCGCTTCTTTGGCTCGGAATCAATACCAAAAAGCATTTGTGTAAAGACTAGGGATTCCCCCCAATGCTATTTCTAAATATTCGAGGTACGGCTCAAACCGCATACAGAAAAAGTATCATGAAAATTTTTCCAATTAAAATTTTAATTGAGTTTTAAAAAATATTTGTTAAATCAATTAATTCAAGATTTAATTGATTTAACAAACTTTTTTATTGAAACAAAAATCAATCACAAAAATTTTTTGTATCAATTAATTTTTTAGTTGGATCAATTAATTTTTTAATTGACTTGATGATTGATACTATCATTTCTGTGATTGAAGACAATTAAAAATTATTTGGATCAATTAATTCTGTGATTGAAGACAATTAAAAATTATTTGGATCAATTAATTCTGTGATGAAAGACAAAAACTTATTTTTTTGTAGGCCATATTAGTCGAGATGGAGATATGATAGCTATATATGAGTATAAAAACTTAGATTTTTACTGGAAATGCAGTATAATGATAAATTGTGAACTAATCCTTTCGCATACGATAGAATTCATAAAACCATTTTGATTCTTAAATATGCCTTTAGCCAACGCCACTACAATATGTCTCCTTTTCTATAATTTCAGTATAACATCAAGAAGAAAGAAGAGGTAGTAGAACAACAGATGCCACAAGAGGAGCCCAATCCCCTGATGCGGAAAAAGAAAACACCGGAAGAATTGGCTGCCGAGGCTGAGCAAGAAGAACTTGATGATTTCACGAGTAAGTTCAATTTTTATTTACCATTTCTTTTGGATATTCTATCTTTTCAGAAGAGAAAACAAAAAACGAAACACAATTTTCCGATCAACTTATTAACACATCTATCACCTACTGCTATATCTATAACTGAACTAATTAACTAACCTTCTTTCTAACGTGACAAATAGAAAATCTATCTACGAAAAAAAAACTTCAACAAAGTTTTTCTATTTTTCCTGCGAACTACTACTACTACTACAAGCTTTTTTCTTCTACTATCCTTTTGAGATAAAATCAAGATATTATATAAATGTTTTCAACACTTCCTTGTCTATACAATTTCTTCTCAAAACTTCTCTTAACTTCTATTTAACTATCTATATAAGAACCACTGATTTTTATCTATAAAAAGCAAGACTACAACAACATCAGCAACTGGGAATGTTTTGAGTAAAAATTTTAAAGTAGACTTTTCTTCTAAAATACATAGAATTTCTTTTAAATGTACGTGTATATGTGTTACACTTAAATCAACACCATCTCAATCTGAAATTATCAACACCACTGCTAATAACAACAATTCCTACTGATATCAATTTTTTTAATGATAATTATTTATTCGTCACACTATCGATTTAACTGCTTCAACAACAACGCCACAACACCAGCTATTTCTTTTATAGAAATTCGACAATCTATGTATGTTTGTACTTATCTTCTATTTCGTAACTTCTATTAAACTTTCTCTACTTCTTCTATAAAACTATATCTTCTTTTAATCTATTAAACAACGACAAATACAAAAATATATATATCGTTAAAGAAAATTAAAAGAAACAGCAACGCGTTTACAGAGAAAATGTTTGAGAGAGTCTACGTACATTAATTTCCTTATAAATAATTTTCCAGTTTGCACACATAAAAGTTGTTAAAAGGTTATGATAACAGAATATATGGTTTTAAAAAATATTTAAGTATTATCTTCATATCAATTGGCAAGAGATGTTTGGAGTTTGTAATGTACGTACAACCTAGATTTTCTTAAAGAAAATTTTCACTTTCATTTTAAATAGAAAAAAGAATTGATTAATATTTAGTTACTCTTTTATTATCTATGTTAGTATCTGTTTGATCTAAAAATATGAAAGCTATTCCTGTGTGCAGCCCAAATAGTCTACATTTAGATGAAACCAATACGAAATATTTGGTACAGTTTTATAGACTTGTGTTTTTCTCTTATTTACGTTATACTTTTGCAATAACTAATAGCAGGGTTTGCTTATTGAAAAATCATAAGCAATAGATGTAATATTGCATTTCGAGCAACAGAATTTACCGAATTTGTCCGGGATAGCAACGTCGATTTGCTTGAATATAAAAATTTTTGACTCCTGAAATAAAGAACTTTTCTTTGATTTAGACGTTAATTAATCGTTACTGTCTTGCTATTGCAAGATGCCTTTTTGTACCTTCCGTTCCCATCAGAACATTTACTCATTGTAGTCACCGTTTACGGACCTCTTTATTTTAATATGAATAATGTCAACATTTGTTTCCTGTTCTTTTCAAGGGAGATGAATTGAATAGTTTAAGTCATATTTTAAAGTAAGATTTAGAAAAAAAAACGTCTAATGCACAAGACCTTAAGTGATCGTAGCAGTAAATTTCCGTTAAGAGATCAAATATTTGGGCCTCCACTTTATTCGCTACATTTTAAGTGAATAACTTGTTGGATAAAGGTTTATAGTGGGGTAGTCCTAGAACCTAAAACAGGGCTAGAAATAAAAATAAAAATATGTATTCCTTTTTACAGAAAACAAGCGAGGAAATTTTAAATTGAAATTTTAGTTTTGAGCTGGCACACAACTTTGATGTAAATATTTGATGTAAAATAAAACTATTATAAGACCTATGATAGTCACTAGTCTCTCCAGAATAGGGTTAACATAAAAGTTTGTTCTTTGTAATTTCCACAAACTTATTACTTTTATTAATGATTCCATGTAAATTGCAATTTTATATCAATTACCTACTTGTGGCAATAGGTGTGTTTAATTCAAATATTGTAATTCCCACTTTAAAGAGCTTCGAGAATTGATTTCGTTCCATTCTATCATTCCAATTAATGTCAATAATATCTTCTTTAGTAACCTTAACAACGGATTTATGTGTGCAATCATTTTTTTAATCATTAAAAAAGTATCAAACTTTCTTGCTCAAATTCTTCAAACGCGTAAAATAAAATAATATTATATATCAACGATAAACGACGCTGCATGAATACAACTTCGAACATCGTCAACAACAACCGCCTAATGATGAAACCTAAGCATTGTAATTATTTTTATATGTTTGCCAATGAATCTCTGAGAGAATCATTTTCGCAAATGAAAGGTCTGACATTGAATTTTTACAATGTTTTAAAATCACATTAATGGTTGTTTCTCAAATAATTCATTTATTTGAGCCCAAAATACCCAACGAACACATAAATAAACAACAATGAAACATCACCACAACACATTCTATTGTAATTGCTATATTTCGACTTTGGAAAGAGTCATCGATAAAAATTGTATTACCTCGCTAGAGCTATGTGATGTACTCATAATTTATAATAGAATCTTGACATTACTCGTATGTTATGTGTAAAGCTAAAATGTAATAATGAAATGTCCATTATGGGACACTATCATAACCCTCTAATGAGAAATTTTCGATGCAATTGATTTGTTTGAGTTATGAATTTAATGTGCAAGGGAGTGAGATTTTTTTGTATGCATTTATTGATAAGATGTCTCACTATTTTGAGATGGAGTTCAATGGTAATCAGTTGAATAGGGATGTTTATTGTTATTAATAATAATATTATAATCAGACATATACCCTGAAAAGGCCATAAAATTTAAAATTGTTTTCAATAATATTGAACATTAAGATTAGATTAATTTAGGTACAAAATAAACCTTAATTCAATAATTTTTTCTATTAAAAAAAAAACATACTTTAAAGTTAAATTACTTAACTTGGGTAAAAACTGTCTTAAAAAACTCTTCAAGTAATAAAGTCTCTCTCGCACTCCAAATTGTAAAAAATATAATTCAAAAAATATGAATTCAATAACTTATTCAATTTTTTTCATATATAACCTAATCTATTTATATTTATATTTATATTTATATTTATATTTATATTTATATTTATATTTATATTTATATTTATATTTATATTTATATTTATATTTATATTTATATTTATATTTATATTTATATTTATATTTATATTTATATTTATATTTATATTTATATTTATATTTGTATTTATATTTATATTTATATTTATATTTATATTTATATTTATATTTATATTTATATTTATATTTATATTTATATTTATATTTATATTTATATTTATATTTATATTTATATTTATATTTATATTTATATTTATATTTATATTTATATTTATATTTATATTTATATTTATATTTATATTTATATTTATATTTATATTTATATTTATATTTATATTTATATTTATATTTATATTTATATTTATATTTATATTTATATTTATATTTATATTTATATTTATATTTATATTTATATTTATATTTATATTTATATTTATATTTATATTTATATTTATATTTATATTTATATTTATATTTATATTTATATTTATATTTATATTTATATTTTGTATTTATATTTAAATTTATATTTATATTAATACTTATATTAAGCATTGTATTCTGATTACCATTAGCCTAAACAAATCATTTGCCTCTCCAGTTCTGTACATTAGAGGGTTTCAATTTTGTATTTGTAGTGATAATCCAATAAAAAAAACCAAATCATCTCTTAACTATTCCTTCAACAAAAATATCGCTATTATCCTTTCCTATCTATTCAAATATTAATAAAGCAAAAAAATATATATATCACAACTAAAGTAAAACTGTGTGTACCTTTCTTTCTATAGTCTAAGCTTTTGTAAAATATGTAATCTTCTTTTATTTTCTTTAATAATTTCCTATTTTTGCCTGAGTTTTTTTTTTGCACAATCGCTCAATGTTTCATGTGACTTGCACGTTAGATTTTTCTTAGTTATAATTATTGGTTGCCAAATACAAATTTTCAAAACAATAATTTTCAAACAATATATAACAGAGTTTGTAACAAAATATGTTTCCATATAAGTATTTACACAACAAAAAAATAAAATCTTAAAATTTTAAATTTAATTTTAGTATAGACAAATAATTCTTTTTCCCCCAAAAAAACAAAACTTCAGATAATAGTTAACAATAATCTATATTTATATTCTTTCTGACTATCCATCTTGAATTGTTTTATACGTAAAACTGTGATTCAAATGTTCTCCAAATTTGTAGCACTAAATTAAAATTATATTAAAAAAAAGATGTTAGTAAAAATTTTTTAAATTTCAATTTGCCAAACAAATGACTTGAAACATTTGATAGGTTCGATTTACTTATAAAACTCCATATAAACGAAGATATGAATCCACTGATATTTTTAAGATATTATTAAGATTTTATTTTTTTTAACAAAGAAATTAGTAACTGGCGAAGGCTCACAATATAACCAATCCATGCTCTATATGATCATTGCTATTGTGGTTGCTAGAAGGCATAGAAGAACATATGTAAAGACATATTCGAACCAGAGAATGAAGGTTCCGCCGCGGACTTTTTTTACCTGTTTAAATCTACGCCAAATATATCGATTCCTTTCTAGTCAAATTCCTCCCCCGATTAGTCAACAATATTTATATAAATCAAAAAACATTATTTACAATTTTTGTATATTTCTGCCAAAAGTTTGAACCGTCGAACAGCAATCATGCAATATCAAGTTGCTATAATATTTTTACAAAAACCTACCTTAGAAGATATGAATAAAATATATTTTTTTGTAATATTGGTTGTATAACTAATCTCATTACCATTCGGTTAGCCAAAATTTGATTTTATAATGGATAATTGGTCTTCGCTGTATAGACAAATTTATATCTGATTAGCCATCTAGCCAAGGCCAGAGGCAAAAATTTAATGTAAACTGATTTTAACTCTAAGCTCTGAATACACAAAAAAAATCAGATTCAATCACGAAATTAATTGATACAATTATTTTCTTAATTGGAATGTCTTCAATCACTGAAATGGTAGTATCAATTAAAAAATTAATTGAAGGTCAATCAAAAAATTAATTGATCCAATTAAAAAATTAGTTGATTCAATTAAAAATTAATTGACATTATTATTTTTGTGATTGATTTTTGTTTTAATTAAAAAAATTGTTGAATCAGTTAAATTTTTCATTGAATATTTTTTAAAACTCAATTAAAATTTTAATTGGAAAAATGTTCGTGAAATTTTTTTCTGTGAATTTTAAACACAATTAGGATTATCTTGAATTTTTATTTCGATTTGGATAGATATGACGTGACAAACTTAAAGCTAATCGTTTTGAGAACTACTTTGATAATCCGAGGTCTGCTACGACAACTAAGTCGAGTCTATGGAGTACTCATTCGAGTGGTATTGAAGCCCAGTGAGTAACGTTTTTGAAATTTGATTACAAAAGAAAACTGGCAGTTCGTAACTAAATTCGAAATGGGGCTGGTTCGATTTCATAATGATCATGGATATATCTATCATACCCTACCTGTTGGCAATTAAGATTTATCATACGCAATGAAGTCCACTCAATAATTTGTATTAATATTATTCATACGCTATCGTAGCCTTATTAAGATATATGTACTATATCATATTATATAACATTATGGATATTTTTTATTGAAATCTCATTTCTATACTCGTTACATTAAGATTACCCTGTTGTCATTGCTATGGAAAAGAACTTAATGTACTAAACGATATATGTTATGTAGTATTACTCATGAATATCTAATCTATGGTAATTGAAACGAAGTCGGATGATGATAATTAATTGTTGATATTGCTTGGGATATGGCTCAAAAACTATTTACCCAGTTTTTTTCGGGATATTGAATAAAAATATCCATCATACGCTACCTGCTGCCAATTAATATTTGTCATACGCAATGATGTCCCACATAATAATTTGTAATAATATTATTCATACGCTATGATGTCCTAATTTAAATATATGTATAACATATTATGGACATTTTGTACTGAAATACCGTTTTCAATATATATTTTACGTTATTATTATTATCATGTTGCCATTACAATTGTAAAAGGTGTTAAGGAACTATACGATATATGTTCATATATTCTATTATTATATTAATTACATTTTCGTTTATCTTATATATGACATTTTAACGTTTAAATTAAAAACACCACTTACATTTTTAATACCCAAAAACAATTATCCAAAGCTTTTATTTTCCAAAGGCAATATCGCAAAGATAATCTTAATTCTCTCATCTTTTTTTTTATTCATTCACACTCATTTTGTGAAAACTTTTGTTTTTTTTATATACCAGAAAACTTTATGTCAAGTAAGATATATATTAAGAGAAAATCAGCTTGCAGTAAAATGCAAATTTAATGAGTTTTTCGAGATTACTAAAAAAAAACAAACGGAAAACGCTTTACATGAACTTCCAGCCAACTTTTATAGGTTCAACGGGAATCTACCACTCTATCCATTTGTCAGTTCCCAGCATTACGTTTGTAAGAAAAATATAGTACCACTTAAATGGTACACATATAATTTATACGATTAACATTTCTCCGTAATTCATTCACCAATGTTAATAGCAATATCAGCTATCTTATCTTCATGGCCTTTAGTGTTACGGAACAGACAATTTGACTATGAAAGCCATAGTCACCTTCGTCCGATGGTTTCAAATAGCCCAGCAAAATTTGATAATAATATTAAAACAAAGTTTACAATTCAGAACGAGGGTTCAATATGATCTTAATTTATTGAATCAAAAGAGTCTTCCATATTCTCAAACAAATAAAATCTGGTTAGATGTTCATATGACAATAACATATTTATAAATAAATCACCAAAAATTTCAGAAAAATCCTCTCCTCCGAGATCATGCGATAACTTACAGTTGTTCATTGGCAGTAATAAGAAGTCATTTCCAACATGTGTCATTTAATACAATCTCATATTTGTTTGCTGGGATTCCTTCAGAGGAATACAGAGCAAAAGTTCAGTACAGAAACACTTACATGCATTTTAATTGAAAAAAAAAATCGAAACAAAAAAGTTACCTGTACATGAAGTAGCAAGGCAGAAAAAAAATAATCAAACTTTCCCAGACACTCGGCAAAAAGACAATATAGTTAAAGTAGGAGAGGCAAACAAGTCACAATCAAAGGTCCACTATGTAATAAAATGTTGACTGCTTGTGATTCAAGACGAACATAAGAGGAAATGGATGATTTCAGTTTTTGTTAAAAATTAACACAAGAATGCTTAATGTAAATTGAGCTTACATCTGCCATCTAGTACATCAGGCCAAAAAAGAAACAAACGAAAATTAAATTTCCGTTGTCCAGCCAACTGGTCGACTGACGATGACTATGGTGAATGTTGGCATCTACAAAATTATTTCTATCACGTTCAGAGTGTACCATTGGAATTCGTCTTAATAAACAAGGGAGAGATAAATATTTAATGCCTCTTAAAAATGGCAAATTGTTAAATCTTCTTCCAAAAAGAAATCCCCATAATTTAATTCTACAGATGAATGTTTCGTTTCTTATCATTCTACCATTAAGGCAGATTCATTTGGGGATTTTGATCATGTCACATAATTTAAATAAACACAATAACAATAGAAAATGATTAACTTGAAAGAGGGCTACTTACATTTAATGGGACTTTTGTGTTTTGTAAGAATTTACTTGACACTTCATTTCGAATATATAAAAAGACAATCTCGTTAAAAGTTTATGTATTACAATTAAATAAAAGGAGAAATAATTTTGATGTATGGTGACAAAGTTCATTATTATTGGCATAGTTGATATTGTAAGTTGTGATTAGCATACCAACAGAATCTAGTTCCCCTAGAATATTTAAGTCAGAATTCTGCTAACTTACCTATTTTTCAGTTCCGTGGTATACTCCTAGGACCAAGACCATACACCCATGTGAAGTCATTAATGAACAACTAACTCAGTCATTACAATGAGAGAATTTCTTGCATTGTATGAGCTTGCAGTTTGGTAATGACGTAAACAGAGATTTTACTTCTCCTGGAATATATAAGGATATATCTGACCAAACGTTCTGATACACGCAAAGAAAAAAACGTTTGGAAAACGTCTACCGAAAACGTTTTTCTTTTGTTATAGTTTTTTGAATTGCTTCGAAAATTTTAAACTTTTATCACCAAAAAAATTCGTTTGTTACAAAATTTTTATTTTTTCAATAAAAAAAGTTATTTTTAAAAAAACAACACAGTCCATTTCGTTTATATCAAACACTGTTCTTTTCTGAATTTAGGTCTTTAATAAGACACATTTTACAGTTCAATATTTAATATACTACAATGTATTGTTGAACATTTTTTTCGAAATCTTCCGAACATTCTTCCGAACATATCTGGAATATATGTTAAAAAAAACTTTGGTCGAAGCAGGGATCGAACCCACTACCCTTGGCATGCAAGTCGGACGTAGCAACCACTGCTCCACGGTGCCAAACTAAATGTTTGTTTCTGTTAAATAAACTTTGTTTATTCGGTTCGTGGGCGCCGCAAGCTATGCTATATAAATATAACTTATATTGATAATTAACTATTGATGACCATAGCAGGTACATAGCTCAGTGGTTAGTGTGTTGGCTTACAAAGTGCATGGTCCGCGGTTCGATTCTCCGTCCAGGCGAAAGGTAAAAAAAATTAAAAATATATGAAATCGTATAATTTCTTCTACATTGTTTGTATTACAGGAAAAGGTGTTAAGAACTAAAAAACCTCGTGGATGTGAGAAAGATGTGAGGGAAAATGCAATTAGCAAGAAAATAATGTGTTTTTTTGAGTTTATCTTTATCAAATTGTTTTTACATCCTGGAAAAGAATAAACGTTTATCACAAAAAGTATATACTTTTCTTCAAAATACACTTCCTTACAGCGAAAAGCAAATGAGAAACGAACTTATTTTGTCTAAAATTTCGTTTGGGAGGAAAGAATTATTTTTTTGCGTGTATACAGTTCTTTGGTATATCCCAGGTACTTATATGAGGCTGTCGAAAACTATATGTTTTCCAGTTCCTTGGTATTTCCCAAGCACTCATATAAGGTGAATAATGACCAGTCCAGCTATGCAGTAGTTGAACATTTTTGTCATTCTATGGCCTTTTTCAAGTCCAAGAATAACAAATCCAGAGATTCGACCATCTAAACACTGTAAACATTTTTTGAACATTTACTTACATCTCTACCACGTCTTGTAATATGTTGGAAAGACAATTTTGCGAGATATAAATCCTCGTGTACATAAAAAATTGTTAACTGGGCTATTGATTTCTTGGTTTCTTTAACCCTGGCCATACGATCATAATAAAAACGTTCTGCCCCATTAGGTTAGGTGGCAGCCCAATGTATCAGGCTCACTTAGACTATTCAGTCCATTGTGATACCACATTGGTGAACTTCTCTCTTATCTCTAAGTGCTGCCCGATTCCATGTTAAGCTTAAAGACAAGGGACGTCCTTTTTATAGCCGAGTCCGAACGGCGTTCCACATTGCAGTGAAACCACTTTGAGAAGCTTTGAAACCCTCGGAAATGTCACCAGCATTACTGAGCTGGGATGATCCACCGCTGAAAAACTTTTTGGTGTTTGGTCGAAGCAGGAATCGAACCCTTGACCTTGATGTATGCAAGGCGGGCATGCTAACCATTGCACCACGGTGGCTCCCTATTAACACAGATGGATCCCTTCTGCCCCATTGGATCCATCTGTGTTAAAATTGAGTTATCCAGTTTTCACTAAACTTGCTATTGTTATGCTTCACTATCGGGTTCTTCAAATTAAAAAAAGTCAGACCTTTCCGTTCTTTAACTACCTCACCGTAGCTGGACTTGCATTATAGCGGTAGCTGGCGTTATTGCATTTGATGCGGCATACTAGTTAACCAATATACCCAAGCAAAAGATGCAATATGATATCAAGGTCATCAATACATATTGGATCATTCCATCTCATAACCTTTTTCTAGAATCGTTCAAATTTTTATTCCAGAATTTCCGGTATTGAGTGCTCTTACGCAACATAAGTCTTGTCATCATTACCAATGTCACTTCATCTGTTTAAGCTATTATCCAAAACTCAGTTCAAGAAATTTGTTGAACCCCTCCAGATATATCGTATCGTCAAATGTTTTCTTGCATAATTTTCTTTAAAATATAATAATCTATTTTATTATTTTGTATTTTGAAAAGTTATGTGACACTTGATAAATTTAGCGAATTTATATGTAAATCAGTAAACGTTCATAGGGTTTTCAACCTGATACGTGTACCGCCTGAAAGTATGCAACTGTATAGCTGAATAGGGTATATAGTTGGTTTTTCAACCTGATACATGTACCGCCTGAAAGTATGCAACTGTATAGCTGAATAACGTATATAGTTGGAATATTTGACGTCCGATTTAAAGAACTAACTTCCGTGAAAGGGGCTAAATTATTAATAAGCTAAGCCGATAACCTAAGTTGCTAGTTGTTTTTTTGTTATATATTTATTATAATTTGTAATTATAATAAAGGTTTTAATAAATAAATAAATAAATAAATATTAATAAGCTAATCCTTTCTCTTTTTCGAAAGAAATTTTTTTATAATTATTTATAACAAGTGAGAGTTTGATAACAAAAAAAAAAGATCCGTGATTTTTAGTATCTCATAAATTATTTTCCGCAACAATTATAAAAAAATTGTTTACCTTGGGTTATATTAGAAAGGTTAAATATTCAATAAAATTACCATTCCTAAAAAAGCAAAACGCCTTATAAGAAAAACGGTATAATTTCATATTTTTATTTGGTCGAATACAAAATAAAATAAATAGATTTAATTAGTATTTTTTTAACATGAGAACTGAAAACTTAGTTTTTGAAATTTTCTTATTAAATAAAGCGTATATAAACACAATAACTTAAGTAGTGCTATAAACACAACATATTTTATATTAGACTATATAAAAGCATTGAGTATATAAAAGCATAATCCAGCATTGTTACAACAGAAGGATGATCGAACCAGAAGGGATAGATGTTTCCGAATTTCCCAATAAGCAAGAATTGATGGAGTTCCCCATTAAAATTTCGATGAACTACAAAAGACATTCTTCATATTAGAATACAGGATAAGAAACAGAATAGGCTAAGAATGTCGGTAGAATTTTTTTAAATTTTAAGATCGTGAAATATTAAAACAATATTTGTCTCTAAAAAATAGTATTTGCAATCACATTCTTTTCATAAATATTTGCTAGAATATTTTAAATAAAAAAAAAATATAAATGCTAACATAGCTTATTGCAAATGCAGAAAACACGACTGAACAACTTTTATAAATTAAAAATAAATAGTAGCTTTAAGTGTTCACCCCTCTAAGAAATTATCATTATATTACAAACATGAATATATATATAACATTTAATCAAAAAAAATATATTATTTCACAAAGGCTTTTTTAATGCACTGAATTTCCCATATTATATATTGCACCATCTATGAAAAAACAAAACAAAAGCAATATATTTTTTACTAATTTATTTTAATATTTTTTTACGAACTTTTGTTTTTGCTTTTTTCCTGTAATTTCTTTTATGTCATAACATTGACTATTATTATCAAAAGCTATATAAGAACTTAAAACACAGTGTTGCTTTTGTTGCGAAATATATAAATAAATTTGTATATGTATGTATGTAATATTAATCATTAAGACTTAATAGGAATTTTTTTCCTTTAGTTAAATGAAAAACTATATTGCTTTTAAAACCATTTGTGCTTTCTAAATATATTCTAAATGAATTATTGGAACTGGGAGAGAAAATTGTATATTAATATGCGAGATCTAAAATAACATTGAATGGTATAACCAGGATCTAATTACTTCATTATTATATTTGCGGACTTTTGACAAAACACAATAAGTCTAATTATTTCACAAAATATCCTATTTCATATTTTCTGGAATAAAATCAGTTTTAGTAAGAATTGTTTGAAAAACAAACAACAAACAGTTCATAAAAATATATTTAATATTGAATTTTAATCTATTAAGAAATTAATGCATTAAACACCAATTTCCCTATTCTGAAAATAAAACTCGACAAGAAGTGGCCATTCTGAACCTAGTATGGCACTATACACATTTTTCAAGACTACGAAATTTTTTTTTAACCAGTGAAACAAATTAATTATATCTAATAAATTTTTTAAATTACTCGAAAAATATTTATTTATTTTTGTAAACCTCAATTTTTCCTGGCTTTTGGATTCACTGTTTTTGAGTGTACACTAAAAAAAGTTTACTTGAAGATTTTTTTAGAATTATTAAAGTCATGTTGACCTTAGTCTTACAAAAGTTTCTTCAATGTAGAGAATACCATTTCGAAGCCGAATCACTTAACTGTAAGGACAAAACAAATTCATTGAAAATTTTTGTTGAATTATTGACTAGGAAAAAACTCTATGTCAGAGAAATGCATCTTCTATGCTAGGGAGCCACCGTGGTGCTATGGTTTGCATGCCCGCCTTGCATACACAAGGTCGTGGGTTCGATTCCTGCTTCGACCGAACACCAAAAAGTTTTTTAGCGGTGGATTATCCCACATCAGTAATGGTGACATTTCTGAGGGTTTCAAAGCTTCTGTAAGTGGTTTCACTGCAATGTGGAACGCCTTTCGGACTCGGCTATACAAAAGAGGTCCCTTTGTCATTGATATTAACATGGAATCGGGCAGCACTCAGTGAACAGTTTAATTGAGATTGATACATCGGGCTGCCACCTAACCTAACCATCTTCTATGCTAAGCAAAATTCGCATTTTAAAGACATGAAATCTTTGGCTTTACAATAATATTTTTTTTTTTTAAGTTCAAATAAAGAAGCGTGTTCATCTTTATTTGGACTTATAGCCTGTATCTGTATGTCGAACGAGCTCTATCGATCGACTGAAATGGAAACAATCAGCTGAATTTATAATAAACAAGTAAGGAAAGTCTAAAGTCGGGCGGGGCCGACTATATTATACCCAGCACCACTTTGTAGATCTAAATTTTCGATACCATATCACATCCGGAAAATGTGTTGGGGGCTATATATAAAGGTTTGTCCCAAATACATACATTTAAATATCACTCGATCTGGATCTACAAAATCTATAAACTCAAAATTTAAGTCGGCTAATGCACTAGGGTGGAACACAATGTTAGTAAAAAATATGGGAAACGTTTAAATCTGAAGAAGTTTTGAGGAAACTTCGCAATTATGATTTATCGCTCGATATATATGTATTAAAAGTTTAGGAAAATAGGAGTCATTTTTACAACTTTTCGACTAAGCAGTGGCGATTTTACAAGGAAAATGTTGGTATTTTGAAAATTTTTGTCGAAATCAGAAAAACATATATATGGGAGCTATATCTAAATCTGAACCGATTTCAACCAAACTTGGCACGCATAGCAACAATGCTAATTCTACTCCCTGTGCAAAATTTAAGCTAAATCGGAGCGAAAAATTGGCCTCTGTGGTCATATGAGTGTAAATCGGCCGAAAGCTATATATTGGAGCTATATCTAAATCTGAACCGATTTCAACCAAATTTGGCTCGCATAGCTACAATGCTAGTTCTACTCTCTGTGCAAAATTTCAACTAAATCGGAGCAAAAAATTGGCCTCTGTGGTCATATGAGTGTAAATCGGGCGAAAGCTATATATGGGAGCTATATCTAAATCTGAACCGATTTCAACCAAATTTGGCACGCATAGCTACAATACTAGTTCTACTCCCTGTGCAAAATTTCAACCAAATTGGGATAAAACTCTGCCTTCTGGGACCGTATTAGTCCATATCGGGCGAAAGATATATATGGGAGCTATATCTAAATCTAAACCTATTTCAATCAAATTTGGCATTCATGACTATATTACTAATTATACTCCTAGTGCAAAATGTCAACCAAATTGGGCCAAAACTCTGGCTTTTAGGACCATACTAGTCCATATCGGGCGAAAGATATATATGGGAGCTATATCTAAATCTGAACCGATTTCATCCAAAATCAATAGGGATCTATTCTGAGCCAAAACACATACTTGTGCCAAATTTGATTGGACTAAAACTGCGACCTAGACTTTGATTACAAAAATGTGTTCACGGACAGACGGACAGACGGACAGACGGACATCGCTATATCGACTCAAGAGCCCACCCTGAGCATTTTTGCCAAAGACACCATGTGGCTATCTCGTCTCCTTCTGTTCCACAGTGTGGAGCAGGGTATAAAAATCAGCTATTTCTATGCATTTCAGTCGATCGATAGAGCTCGTTCGACATACAGAAACAGGCTGTTAGTGTTTTGTGGTCCGAAAGGTCTTTCTCCATACATTAATTCGCTGTGATTTGCAAATCTGCACTATACTCGTATAGTAAGCTTTCAATAAAGCTGGATTGTGCAATAAATTCTAATGATTTGCCTTAAGAGCATGAAGTCTTTATGCGAGCAAATTTGATTCAATATTAATTCAAATTGAGAGACTCCGATAGATAATCGGAGTCACTCCAGAGTCTTTGCAAGGGATGGGGATAAATTCGTTGACAGTAATTTTTTGCAACTACGCTGAAAAAAAAAAATTGTCGTGAGGTCAAAGATTTCATGTCTTTAAAATAAGAATGCAAACTTTGCTTAGCATAGAAGACGTATTTATGTAATATAAAGTTTTTGTCCTTGTACAAAAGTTGATAAACTTTTCAATGAAGTCGTAATGTCTTTTTAATTAAGTGATTTGACTTAAAAATGGGTATCATAACATGAAAGAAAAAATTTTTGGGCTATTCAGAATAATTCAGAAAAATTCTTTAAATTTAATGAAATTGTCTTTAAATTTGTTGTCTTTTTGCATCTTGACTACAAAGCAAAAAAATATAGGACATGTTTTTCAACACTTTATTTTAAAGACGTTTTTTACTTGAAACATAGCATAATTTCTACTGCAAGTCAAGTCTTAATTTGGAAAATAAAGTTGTCGTTAATTCGTTTTTAAAGGACTTTGATAGCATATGAAAAAAAGCTGAAAAATCGAAAAATTAAAATTTGCTTCCTAGAAGCAAGTACACAAAACCCAAATTTAAAAGAGAATTGTGTCTTAAAAGTATCCTTACGTAAGTACACAAAACCCAAATTTAAAAGAGAATTGTGTCTTAAAAGTATCCTTACGTGTATTCTCCGCTTCTTTGGCTCGGAATCACTACCAAAAATTTTAAAGTAATGACAAAATCTTTGGGACCGGGCATGCTTTTTTTCAGTGCATATATACGGATTTCTCGTTTCATAGATATTTGTCTGAAATTCTTTCCATCAGAATGGAATAATTTCCCGTTTTATAATAATAAAAAAAAGACTTTATAAAAAACAAATGGTTTTTGTCAGCTTATAAATATGTATTATTATTAATGTTTTTAAATAAAATTACATACATATATGAGAAAAAAATAGCGATTGTAAATTTTTTGAAGAAAAAAAATAACCATTAAAATACACAATACAATTTGAAAATAAAAAAAAGTTTCCTCCTCTCCTCACTACCAAGCATATGATTTTTTTTTATTTTCACAAAAACCACATATCACTCATACCCATAATAAATTAATTTCACATACCCCATACTAAATAATTTCTAATTAAATTCTAATACAACTACTACTACTACCACTAATAAATCACTATTATCAATACCACTACAACTACAATAACTCGTACCATGAAATGCTTATTTATTGCTGTTTCCATTACTCAATTTCTTTTTACAGAACTGAAAAATCAAATAGAAACGCAAGTAAATGAGCTAAAAACCCAAATAGAGGGAAAATGCGTCATGCAGTGATATGTCAACATAATTCTATATAAATTATATGAATAATATTATAATAATAATAAAACAAATATAATAAATTAATAAACAACATGCATAAACAGCTAGAACAACAACAGCAAAACCCAAATAATAAAAAAAAACTATAATCACAAACAAACCAAATAATAAAAAAAAATAATAACTCATTAAAACAATAATAATAAAATACTAAAATAAATGCAAAAGGGCAAATAAATAAGAGAAGCAAATATAACAAACATTCATATAATATTGGCGGATTATACAACATATATATATATATACTTACAAAAAAATATATATACATCTATATATATAAAAAAAAACAAACGAATAATCCAAAACAAAAATGGAAGTATAAACTGCTGAATTGCATGAAAACAAAATAAGGCTACATATATTTAAAGAAGAAAAACAAAATAAAATAATATAAAAAAACACATTTACATAACAAAGAAGAAAATGAAGGAAAAAACAACAACAACAACAACAATCCAAAACAACAGCAACAACATAAGAAAAATGATATATATACATTATATACATTTACAATAGTCTATACAACATATATAAGTAAATGAGAAACAAATCTACATATGAAAAATATATACATATAAAAAAAACATTTTTATATATACAAATACATGTGTATGATTATATTCCTCCCCAAAACCAAAAATATTTTCATACATATATGTATGTATATGTGATACAAAAAAAAAAACAAAACAAACAAATCCAACAACAACAGCACTACAACAAATTCTAATACTACTACAACCACAACTACAACAACAAAGTATATAAATATATTTCAAATTTCAACGTTTATCTGGATATTCAAACTCAATGAATAAATACATCAATAACTGCATTATTATATTCTCTATTCAAATAATAACTACAACAATAAAATAATAATAACTACAACAACAACAACAATCTGAAGAACAAACAAACCTATGCTATGCAAATCTTTTATGCAAAATTTAGAACAAACCAAAACGCTAAAAGAAAATCTATAATAAACAAAAACATAACCAGCTGGCTACCCTTGCATCAATCTACAACAACAACAACAAACAGTTATGTTACTTACACCACACAGCAAAAAGTCAACAACAACAACAACAATTGCTAACCTGCCCTTTCGCATACTATGTATCGTATATATAATTGGCTCTAACTTCTAATGCTTACCTAGAGATCCCTCTTCCCATAGTCAAACTCAATAAGCCTCCTCTCTATCTCTCGATAACATTCAATAATCCATAGATAAATAAAAGAGTATAAATAGCTGCTGCTTTAATGAAGTGAACTCTCAATGAGATAACGATAAGCATACCAGTAGACAATAACAGCCATTAGTTTTATGGTTGTGTTGTATGAATGACGAGAGTAAACGAAGAGGATCGACTGATCGTTTGATGAGTAAACCGAAAGATAAAACTTAAAGCCTTTATAATAAAAACTAAAAATTTAGAAGAAATTTGTGAAAATCATTTAAAATAATACAAAAAAAAAACAAAAAGAGAATTAACTATAGCCGTTTAGTAAAAGGAACTTATTAATTTAAAATAAAAAACCAGACGAAATTTTAGTAAAGAAAACGAACAAATAAGTAAAACTAGATAACAAGCATTACTTAGGCTGTTAATGAATTTGACTAACATTGAAGAACAAACAAATAATGCAAAAAAGTAATGAATCAATCTAATAATTGAAGATATACTAAAATTCATAATTCATATACAATGTGAAGAAATTAAAAAATATATATATAAAATTTCTTGTTTTTTGTAATTTTTTTTGCATTATTTAATTAAATGGGAATACAACTCTTAGAAAAGCTGCTAATCGAATCAATCTGCGATTTTGGAAAGTTTTGTTTTCTCCAACTGCCTTTATTCTCATCTACTAAGCTCGTTTGTTGGTTATTTATTCACGATTTGTTAACTATTAAAACCACTTGCTATTGTCAAGAATATGTTCTTATGTTTTAAATCTCTCCCTCTCTATTTCTATTTCGTCTTTCTTTTACTATTCTCTGAGATATACATTTAAAAACAAACTAAACTTTGGTCTTGATGAGTTTGATACGAAATGTAAGTAGATCATTAAAAAACTATTTATGTAATTTATTAAGTATGTTTCTATGTCTATCTATTGCTGTTCAATTATAGTGCATATTATTATTTTCAATGACATGCAGAAATTTGATTTATTATTTCACTTCTGTCTATTTTCACAAATCACATATGATTTTTTATTCTAATCTCTTCCATCTATTTGTAATAATTTTCAAATGACTCTTCAGCTAAGGGATACTGTTTAATAATACACAATTTAGTATTGAATGAACAAAAAAATAAATTTTTAAGCAATAAATACAAAATCAAAAAATAGACATTATGCCAGATTTATATGCGCTGAAATACAATTTCGTGTTTTTTTTTTTTAGATTGAATATAAATAACCAGGGATAGTGATGTTAATGGGATCTTAAATAACAATTCGTGCGAAATGCCAAAGTATGGAAAGAAACATCCTTTTAGTTTTCTATAACGCTACAATGATGTATCATGTTCACTTCCAAATACAATTTGGGAATATATTTTAATTTCTCTAGTTTGTCAAACAAAATCCATGAAATATTTTTTATAGCCTCCACCATAGGATGGGGGGTATATTAACTTTGTCATTCCGTTTGTAACACATCGAAATATTGCTCTAAGACCCCATAAAGTATATATATTCTGGGACGTGGTGAAATTCTGAGTCGATCTGAGCATGTCCGTCCGTCCGTCTGTTGAAATCACGCTAACTTCCGAACGAAACAAGCTATCGACTTCAAACTTGGCATTGGTATTGCAAATGGGCCATATCGGTCCACTTTTACGTATAGCCCCCATATAAACGGACCCCCAAATTTGGCTTGCAGACGCTCTAAGAGATGCAACTTTCATCCGATCCGGATGAAATTTGGTACATGGTGTTAGTATATGGTCTCTAACAACCATGCAAAAATTGGCCCGCATCGGTCCATAACTATATATAGCCCCCATATAAACGGACCCCCAAATTTGGCTTGAAGACGCTCTAAGAGATGCAACTTTCATCCGATCCGGATGAAATTTGGTACATGGTGTTAGTATATGGTCTCTAACAACCATGCAAAAACTGGCCCGCATCGGTCCATAACTATATATAGCCCCCATATAAACGGACCCCCAAATTTGGCTTGCAGACGCTCTAAGAGATGCAACTTTCATCCGATCCGGCTGAAATTTGGTACATGGTGTTAGTATATGGTCTCTAACAACCATGCAAAAATTGGCCCGCATCGGTCCATGACTATATATAGCCCCCATATAAACCGATCCCCCGATTTGGCTTTCGGAGCCTCTAAGAGAAGCAAATTTCATCCGATCCGGTTGAAATTTGGTGCATGGTGTTAGTATATGGTCTCTACAACCATGCAAAAATTGGTCCACATCGGTGCATAATTATATATAGCCCCCATATAAACCGATCACCAGATTTGACCTCCGGAGCCCCTTGGAAGACCAAAATTCATCTGATTCAGTTGATGTTGGGTACGTGGTGTTAATATATGGCCTCAAACACCCATGCAAAAATTGGTCCACATCGGTGCATAATTATATATAGCCCCCATGTAAACCGATCCACCAGATTTGACCTCCGGAGCCCCTTGGAAGAGCAAAATTCATCCGATTGGGTTGAAATTTGGTACGTGCTGTTAGTATATGGTATCCAAGAACTATGCAGGATTTGGTTCATATCAGTGAATAATTATATATAACCCCCATATTAACCGATCCCCAGATTTGACCTCCGGTGCGTTTTGGAAAAGCAAAATTCATCTGATCTGGTTGAAATTTGATACGTGGTGGTAGTATATGATATTTAATAACCATGCCAAAAGTGGTCGATATCAGTTCATAATTATATATAGCCCCCAAATAAACCGATCCCGAGATTTGGTTTTGGAGCCTCTTGGTGTAGCAAATTTCATCCGCGTCAGTTGAAATTTGGTACATTGTGCTAGTATATGGCCGCTAACAACCATGCCTAACTAGGTCCATATCGGTCTATAGTTATATATCCCTCAGATAAATCGATCCCCAATCACACAAAAATTGGTCCATATCAAGTTCATAATTGTATATAGCCCCCATATAAGCGACCCCCTTATTTCAATTCTGGCTCCCTATGTACCGTGCAAAAGTCCACATCAATTCGTAATTATTTGTAGACTTACCTACACATACCTTTTTTGTCTAATATATACCACGTGTGGACTAACTCACAATTTAGAAAACGATTTAAGATACCACAACCCACGTAATTCGATTGTGGATGACAGTCTTTCACAGAAGTTTCTACGCAATCCATGGTGGAGGGTAGATAAGGCCGAACTTACGGCCATATATACTTGTTTTAATCTATGAACTAGGCAGTCTTTTAAGCCTTGTGCCGTAATTGAATGAGACTGACAGGAAACTGTATACCGCATAACTAGTAGAATTGTTCGTCTTTTAAATTTCCTGTTACTCCAGATTCAGAGGATTTATTGTAGTTTCTGATACACATTGAATACTGGCAATACCGGATTCACTAGCGTATTTAAAAGCAGTAGGTGCAAAGTATCATTAAAAGCATATAGATGTTCTGCTAAATATGATTACTACAATTACTTCCATATTTTAGTACAGTGATGTTGCTCTTTTCTGGAAGCAATGATTCAGTTAGGAAATCTTATATACAATTTTTTTTGAATTATTTGCATGGTATTTCAAAAAAAAAATTTTTTTGAGAGGATCGTCATATTTAAAATTTCATGCTTTTCATGAAAAAATCAACACTGGCTTTACCTCAATATATAGTTGAATAACTACAATAATGTTTTGAAATAAGAAGCATAGCCTTTTCAAGTATTCCAATAGTTTTCTAAATAAAGTCATTGGAATGAGTGAGAACAGTATATCAACTCCATATTATCAATTCTCATTTCAAATTAAAGCTTTTCATTTATATAAAAATTCTAAGCCAATGTTACTTGTGGCATAAGTATTTCCACCAAAAAGAAGTCGATGCTTTTTATTTATTTTTATTTTATTTGATAGAATTTCTCATTGTTAATATTCAAAACTGTTACGATTTTGTTTTCTAAACTTTTGACTTCAAAGTTTGGTTTCCTTCTTCTTCAGTATGTATATGAAAATCAGCATCTTCTTTTCGCATAGAAAACCATCTTTGTCAAATGCCAATAGCTAAATATTCAAAAGTTTAAAAACACTTCACTTTTGTATATAAAGACATTTCGCTTTTGTAGAAACATCTATAGTTCTCCACTCCCCCCATCCAACAAAACGTTAGGCGTTTTGGAATAGCTAAAGCATTTTTGTGATAAAGAAATAGGAAATTAAAATAAATGCAAATAGTAGATGCAATTAATTTCCGATACAGGAAATCGTATGATTTTTTGTCATCTAATAACGACAACAAATGCATAAAGCTGTGATAATTGTGTAAATCATTTGCCATAGCTATAACATAAACTAAAGCCGAGAAAAGAATACACTTAGAAGAAATAATATAGATATTTTTACAGATACAAATCAATCAATATATAAACAATATAAAACAGCATTTCAATGTCGTGTAGCAAAAGCAATAAGGAACAATTACAGGAAACTCCCAAACGAAACTAAATCAACAGAACAAAATGCTAAAGAGTTTATCATTTGAAAATTTATTATTTTGAATTTATTAAGGTATTATTTGTGTTGGAAGAATATATTTTGGTAATTATAAAAAAAAACATTTACACAAATATGTTTTTTTTTCTTTTGTCTAAACGATTTTAATAAATATTATTGAGAGTTTTCTACTAAATTTATACTTTAAATAATCTATTATATAATTTAACATTTGTATACCCTGCGTCACACTGTGGAACAGGGTATTATAAGTTAGTGCATATGTTTGCAACACCCAGAAGGAGACGAAATAGACACATGGTGTCTTTGGAAAAAAATTCTCGGGGTGGGCTCCTGAGTCCAATCGACATCAAATTTGGCACAAGTATGTTTTTTGGCTCAGAATAGAACCCTATTGATTTTGGAAGAAATCGGTTCAGATTTAGATATAGCTCCCATATATATATTTCGCCCGATATGGACTTATATGGTCCCAGAAGCCAGAGTTTTACCCTAATTTGCTTAAAATTTTGCACAAAAAGAACAATTAGTACTATAGTCAAGTGTGTCAATTTTTATTGAAATCCGTTCAGATTTAGATATAGCTCCCATATATATCGTTCGCCCGATTTACACTCATATGACCACAGTGGCCAATCTTTTACTCCAATTTAATTGAAATTTTGCATAGGAACTAGAATTGTCATTATAGCTATGCGTGCCAAATTTGTTTGAAATCGGTTCAGATTTAGATATAGCTCCCATATATAGCTTTCACCTGATATACACTCATATGACTACAGAGGCCAAATTTTTGCTCCGATTTAGTTTAAATTTTGCACAGGCAGTAGAATTAGCATTGTAACTATGCGTGCCAAATTTGGTTGAAATCGGTTCAGATTTAGATATAGCTCCCATATATATGTTTTTTGATTTCGACAAAAATGGTCGAAATACCAACATTTTCCTTCTAAAATCGCCACTGCTTAGTCGAAAAGTTGTAAAAATGACTCTAATTTCCCAAACTTCTAATACATATATATCTAGCAATAAATCATAAATAAACTTTTGCGAAGTTTCCTTAAACTTGCTTCAGATTTAAATGTTTCCCATATTTTTTTTTACTAACATTGTGCTCCACCCTAGTTATGGTACTTACATGCGAAAATCTAATCGATAATACAAAAATCGAAAAATTTTGATGAATTTTTTCTAGATCCTAAATTCCACTGTTTATAAATATCCAAATTCTGTATTACAGGAGCAACGTCCACTTATCTATTATTGAGAAAACGAATACTCAATACGAATACTAATACTTTTTCGGGCAGCACTCATTACAACACAAGAGAGAAGTTCACCAATTTACTGAATAGTCTAAGTGAGCCGGATACATCGGGCTGCCAACTAACCTAATACTTTCCCTATTTCAACTAAAGTTCTTCATAATTACAAAAATATATTGAACAATATGCTAGATTTAAAAAAAATCTGAGGAGCTCTAGTGCTCATCTCTACTTCTGGGAATTCTCCTGCAATCTCTTCTTTCTCTTATTCGGTTTGATCGGATTGTAGGAGAACATCATCCAAGAGCACTTATCTTTCTCATGTAATGAGAGCTTTCCAATGAAGATCGGTCACATTAATTTTAAAACAAATTAACTCTATTGATAGAACAATTAATCGGGAAAATGTATACTAATAGAATCCTACACGTAGACATTATCTTGGTGTGCTACATGCACACCAAGATAATGTCCTGCAAACATTTTCTAACGAAAGTGTATCGAAGTAGTTTCGACGCGGAAGATAAAACTTTCGCAGACGATATCATCTTATCGAATTGTCCCACTACGCGATAGTGTTCTCGGGGAATCGAACCAGTGACTAAAAGTAGTTAAAAAAGCGATAGTTATTTTTTAAAAAATAAAAATGATGATCGGATGCACCGAGCATTGAACACGGAACCTTCCGTTTTCAAGTCAGAGGCTCTCCCTCTGTGCCATCCGCGCTCGTTGGTTGATAATGGCTTTTTGACACACATGTACTCTCAGAGAGGTGCTATTGAAAAATGAGCTATGTCGAGGTATGGAGTCTATATTTAGATTTTTGATCGCTGTTAGAGTCGAATTTGTTTCGAAACGGAAACACCCCACGCGATAGTTGTTTTTATTGCAGGCGTACCGAAATAAGGCATAATATAGACTTTATCGATGAGAAGTTTACCACAATGGTATTAGAATGTACTGAATAGTCGAATTGAGCCTGAATTAACCGGCTGGCACTATATACCCCACTGTCTGGTCAGGTTTTCTGTGAAAAATGGGTTGGAGCCAAGGTTTGCTAATCTTCCTTATAATTTAATGCAATTCAGTACATATTGCAAATCACGTCCATATTTCAAAGATTTCGTGGTGAAACCTCAAATTGACCATAACGTTGAATGTTGGCTTTCACAAAGCCAACAAAGAGTTTCTTAAAATTTAAGGTGGGTACTATGTTCAGTTTTCGAGTTAAAAAGCACTTTATTTTCGCGATTATTTTTTCTAAAATAATCAAAATTATTAATGAAAACAAATATATCTGCATTACTAACCTCCCTACGGGAAATTGGTGTAAATTGCCACTGACGGACCTATCACAGAACTGGTACCGGTGCTCCAGTTAGTTTCAATTTTTAAATAGTCGTCATTTATTGATTTCTGTACGCGCTTGGTATTAAAATCGTATTGGATCTACACATTTAGTGAAATAAAATGATCAGAACAACCTATTGTTCGACATATTTCAAAAGTTCGAATGTCATTCGGATGCCCAAAATTAAACAGATTTCTAAGAGTTTGTCCTAGAGTGGTTCCTGAGGACCTGTCTATGGGGTGTTCCTGCTAAATTGTCCCAGGACGAGTCCTTTGAAAGGAGTCCAAGACGTGTTCTAAAGTGTAAATATACCCCGACAATGGGGAGCCACCGTGGTGCAATGGTTAGCATGCCCGTCTTGCATACACAAGGTCGTGGGTTCGATTCCTGCTTCGACCGAATACCAAAAAATTTTTCAGCGGTGGATTATCCCACCTCAGTAATACTGGTGACATTTCTGAGGGTTTCAAAACTTCTCAAAGTGGTTTCACTGCAATGTGGAACGCCGTTCGGACTCGGCTATAAAAAGGAGGTCCCTTGTCATTGAGCTTAACATGGAATCGGGAAGCACTCAGTGATAAGAGAGAAGTTCACCAATGTGGTATCACAATGAACTGAATCTCTATGTCTAAGTGAGCCTGATACATCGGGCTGCCACCTAATCTAACCTAACCTACCCCGGCAATGACAAACCCATGTTAAAGTGACCGGTCCCTTCCATACGCTTTGACCAGAACTGGGACTGGGCCATACACACCAACAACTAGTCTTGTTCCGGTCCTGTGGTTGTTCCATTTCCCGTAGGGTTCCTTTAGAAAAAATTAAAAATTATTTTTTCAAATGCATGGTTTCTCACTCTTTTATTAGTATATTTTCTTCTATCATCCTCCATCAAACGTCTCACGAAAATTGTCCACTTTACGAGGATCGAAGTTTGAGAGGTTTTAATGTATATTTATGAATATATTAACTCAATTGTGTACCTACGGCATATTTTCTCTAAATATGCAAATAGTGGTCATTGAATTCCAAATTCCAATAATACCTTAATAAATTTAAAATTCTTTCCAACATTTGCTTATAAACTTAATTTTTATGCAAATTATAGATATGTAAATACAAGCATGTAATTATAATAATTTTTCTTTATTCATTGTTTTTTTTTTTTATTTACAAAAATTTCATATATTATGTAAATACATATATGCATTGTATGTCATTGTATGTATAACAATATCAAATTAATATTTAATAATTATTAAAAAAAAAAAAAACTAAACGAATGCTTGTATTATTAAATCGGGCATCGAATATAAATAAACCGAGTTTAAATTACAATAAAAACCATATATTTTCTTCTTTCTCTCTCTCTCTCTTTCTTTCTCTTTTCTATGTTTCAAAACTTACTCTCAATGTATGTGTCTCTTTGTGTATGTATTAATGTCACACACAATGCGATCGAAATATAAACAACAATAATATATGTATATCACTCCCCAACAACTACAACAACAAAACACTTGCCACCATCCACAACTATGAAAAAAACCCTCATGGACAATGCCATGCATCTTGAATGAATGAACAACAACAACTACTACTACAAAACCATCACATCTTTAACAAAAACTCTGAATGTCTCTTTTATTCATCACCGTTAAACAACAGCAGTATGTCATATATAAAACAGTATAAAAGAAAATATTAGCATAATGTTCAGTATTAAAAATATTATTTTTTTTTAATTTAAAAATGTATGCATATATATTTTTTCTCTCTTCTAATTAAATAAAAAAAGATACCTTCTCAATTATAGTAACATTTTCATATCAATTGTGTACAAATAATTAAGATTGTTTATAGTGAAGAAAATAATTTTTTTTTTGTTTTTCATTTAAATAATTCAAATTTTATTTTTAAATTAATTTAATAACAAGATGAAGCAGCATTTTTTTGTAGGATTTTATGTTTTGTTATTGTTATATTATTCTTCTAGAATTGTTAAGTTTGTTATATTTTAACAGAATAGGAAATTTATTGTAAAACAAAACTTTGTTTGTTCAAATGTTATAATTAAAAAATTAGATAAAATAAAGCAGATACATAGTTAGCAAAAAAACAAGAAAACAGCTGATTTAAATATTTACCCAGAAGTATAACTTCCACCTATTAATCTGTAAATAGCCATATCTATCAACTCTTTCACAACTAGTATATCTAATAAAGATTTCCTTTTATATCTTTATTACATAAAATTTTGCAGATATTTCAATATTCCCCTTAAACATATTTTTTATGGCTCGTTCATATTGATTAATAGGTAGCCTTTATTATAAAATTTCTCTCACTCAGAAGGTTCTCCAAACAAAGATTACGATTAAATCAACGAATCCAATATATCTTACAATAGAGATTCCTCTAATGTTATTCTGAGTATATTCTCTCCCATATATTCCTTAGCCTTAATAGCATTGACAACAGTAACATAATCATAACATAGGCACAAGACCTTGTAGCCATTTTTGCGAGCAAATATACATTAGCAACCTAATAACAATGGGATGCATGCGGCCAGTAGCCCTCTCTGTCTAAAGAGAATTATTCTCACTTTCAATAGATCAAAAAATAAGAACAAAGAATATAAAACAACAAAATAAAATAATGACAGTTAATTGTTTTTTTTTTCTTCTCTTAACAACTTTTTGACTAGCTTTATTTTAGCTCTCACCGAATCTTTAAACAAAGTAATTAAATAATAAAAGTAAAAACCAAAACAACAACAACCTAATAGAAGAAAATACAAAATCTTGCTCTTTGACCAATCAATCATTGTCAACTGAGCTACTCTCTCTCTCTCTTTCACTTTTTCGAAATTATATTGTTTTTTATCTTTATATACTTAGAGTTCTCTTTCTCCCACTCCATAACTCAAATTTTGAAATGTTATTGTTTTTCCTTTCTTCTACTAAACCCCGAAATAAAAGACATCAAGTGAAAATCTTCAAAAAACGAGATTGTTTAGCAATAATTATTATATTAAAACAAAATTAATATAATTAATAAAAAAAATTAAATCATAAAAAAGAAGCAACCCATGTTCTAAAAATAAACAATGTTTTCATATTGTATAAAAAAACGAAAGAAAAAAACATTTAAAACAGACAACTAATTTAGACAAAAGAAAAAAAAATATTAAACAATGTTTACAATGATAATTTTATTTGAAGCATTTTTCTTTGTGTTTAATATTTGTATTATTTGTTTGTTTATTTATTTTTTTTTTTTTTTAACACAAACCGAAATTGAGAACAAGATCTTAATAAACAAATGAAAAAAAAAAATATTGTTATTTTATTGGATGAACATTGAAATTATTTTTAAAGTTTTAGAGAGAAGAGAAAAATTATATACATGTAAAACAAGAAAAAAAAAGCAAAAAAGTATAGGGATTTAAAACATACAAAGAGAAGTACTTATTAACAAAAATACAACATTTAACATATTAAAAAAATGGAAACCCAAAAAAAAAAAACATAATACAGATGAAGAAAAACCAACAATACAACAAAAATTATGTTCATGTAAAAGTTATATACAAGAAACAAAAACCAAAAAAGAAACCCAAAGATATAATGTTGAATAATTATTGTTACTTTGAAAAGATTTAAAATTGAAATAAAAAAAAAGAATTCAATAAAAATTATTATATAAACTAAAACCCAACTCAATGTTTTTTACTTTAACAATTCTTCTACTATTTCTACTACTATTCTCTGTCTTTCACTCTCTCCAGATACTCGATACACTTACCCCCATTTTCATAAAGCTCCGTTAGTGTTCCGTTAACTAACCAACTTTTAAAACATATTATGGACAAAGCTGTCATCTTGCCTATATATTCCATATGCCAATTAGGAACTTAACTGACGAAAGTTTTTCAATTAAGGTTAACTGAAGAGAAGATATTTGCAATTTACTTTCTGTTAACTGGCAGTTAAAGCCTAACGGAGCTATATGAAAATGGCCGTTACAGAAAAAGGTTAAAATAGGAATATTCGAAAAAAATTGTCACTGTTACGAATGGAGTTATCAATTGGCATGAAGTTAACATATCAACACATTCGAATTATGTTAGTTTGATTGGAATGCTCACTTTCACAGAACAATTAAATACACCGAAGGTTCCACAGAGCCAAATACAATAACTTTTAACAGCAATTTATTAATAAATGTCAGTTTAATGAAGAATTGTTCCAAATGCTTGGCATTTATACTAGCTGTATTCATGGAATTTAATGAATAATTTTATATAAGCAGGGATGATAAATAGCATTCCTTAAATTGTACTGAATCAACTTCCAAAAATTACTTTTTTAAGCTAAAAGTACTTTTTATACCCTGCGCCACACTGTGGAACAAGGTATTATAAGTTAGTGCATATGTTTGTAACACCCAGAATGAGACGAGATAGACACATGGTGTCTTTGGCAACAATGCTCAGGGTGGGTCCCTGAGTCGATATAACCATGTCCGTCTGTCCGTCCGTCCGTCCGTCTGTCTGTGAACACATTTTTGTGATCAAAGTCTAGGTCGCAATTTAAGTCCAGTCGCCTTAAAATTTGGCACATGTTCCTACTTTGGGTCAGAATAGAACATTATTGATTTTGGAAGAAATCGGTTCAGGTTTAGATATAGCTCCCATATATATCTTTCGCCCGATATGCACTAATATGGACCCAGCAGCCAGAGTTTTATACCGATTTGCTTGAAGCAAACATAACACTTAGTCGTGTAGTCACGTGTGCAAAATTTGATTGAAATCGGTTCAGATTTAGATATAGCTCCCATATATATCTTTCGCCCGATATGGACTTATATGGCCCCAGAAGACTGATTTTTGGCCGAATTTGGTTGAAATTTTGCACTAGGAGTACAATTAGTAGTATAGTCAAGTGTGCAAAATTTGATTGAAATCGGTTCAGATTTAGATATAGCTCCCATATATATCTTTCGCCCGATATGGACTAATATGGTACTAAAAGCCAGAGTTTTGGCCCAATTTAGTTGAAATTTTGCACCGGGAGTAGAATTAGCATTGTAGCTATGCGTGCCAAATTTGGAACTCAAAGATATAATGTGGTTGAAATCTTTGGCAACAATGCTCAGGGTGGGTCCCTGAGTCGATATAACCATGTCCGTCTGTCCGTCCGTCCGTCTGTCTGTGAACACATTTTTGTGATCAAAGTCTAGGTCGCAATTTAAGTCCAGTCGCCTTAAAACTTGGCACATGTTCCTACTTTGGGTCAGAATAGAACCCCATTTTGGAAGAAATCGGTTCAGATTTAGATATAGCTCCCATACATATCTTTCGCCCGATATGCACTAATATGGACCCAGCAGCCAGAGTTTTATACCGATTTGCTTGAAGCAAACATAACACTTAGTCGTGTAGTCATGTGTGCAAAATTTGATTGAAATCGATTCAGATTTAGATATAGCTCCCATATATATCTTTTGCCCGATATGCACTTATATGGACCCAGAAGCCAGAGTTTTATCCCGATTAGCTTGAAATTTTGCACAAGGAGTACAATTGGTAGTATAGTCATGTGTGCCAAATTTGATTGAAATCGGTTCAGATTTAGATATAGCTTCCATATATATTTTTCGCCCGATATGGACTTATATGGCCCCAGAAGCCAGAGTTTTGGCCCAATTTAGTTGAAATTTTGCACTAGGAGTACAATTAGTAATATATTCATGTGTGCCAAATTTGATTGAAATCGGTTCAGATTTAGATATAGCTCCCGTATATATGTTTTTCTGATTTCGACAAAAATGGTCATAATACCAACATTTTCCTTGTTAAATCGCCACTACTTAGTCGCAAAGTTGTAAAAATGACTCTAATTTTTCCAAACTTCTAATACATATATAATAAATCATAAATAAACTTTTGCGAAGTTTCCTTAGAATTGCTTCAGATTTACATGTTTCCCCTATTTTTATACCCTGCGCCACACTGTGGAACAGGGTGTTATAAGTTAGTGCATATGTTTGTAACACCCAGAAGGAGATGAGGTAGACATATGGTGTCGTTGGCAATAATGCTCAGGGTGGTTCCCTGAGTCGATATAATCATGTCCGTCTGTCCGTCCGTCCGTCCGTCTGTCTGTGAACACACTTTTGTGATCAAAGTCTAGGTCGCAATATAAGTCGGTCGTAGCATAGAAATAAAATGTTAATATTGTTTGATTTTATTCTTAATAAGTGAAATTCATGTTTATTGCCTAATTTATAAACCAAGTGTATAGATTTTATAGAAGTCTAGCAAAGTTTGCCCAGATCGGAAAGTTTGTATCTACAAGGTGGTGCAGGGTATAATATAGTCAGTCCCGCCCGACTTTAGACTTTCCTTACTTGTTTTTTAATAACATTGTGTTCCACCCTAGTGCATTAGCCAACTTAAATTTTGAGTCTATAGATAGCATGCTGTTTGCCACACAGTTTGTCATGCTTTAAAAGGGGACATTTACCGAAATAGTGCTGTAATTAAGAAATTGCTCAATGTGCACCCAATGTGCATCTTGTGCAAATTTCCTGAAGGTTGGAATCAAAGTCTTATCTTGAAAACGAAAATTAAATAGAACTATGGGCATTCAAAGCAAAGCTGATCCAGCTGATTAGGATTTCAGAACTGGTTCCGTCACTTTCGCTTCTATAATTCCATAGTTCTTTTTCTTATTCTGTCTGACACCATCATATAGATGCTAATAAAACGGACCATTTTAACTGCATTTATTAAAAAAACAAAAAATCTAATTCGGTTTAAAAATACACTGAATATGGACTATTACTCCAAACTTTTATAGTTCTGCTTCCACTATTTGCTAATGTAGTTAGCTTTTGAAAGAGAGTCAACAGCTGAATGATTGAATTTATTCAAAGGAATTAAATGGAGGGATGGAAGCAATTAAAGACTCTAGTTCCTCTGATGGTTGTAGACGACAGTGATGACAATCAAAATTCAACTGAATCACATGAATTTTGGTCTTCCAAGAGGCTCCGGAGGTCAAATCTGGTGATCGGTTTATATGGGGGCTATATATAATTATTGACCGATATGGACCAATTTGTGCATGGTCATTAGCGACCATATACTAATATCATGTACCAAATTTCAGGCGGATCGGATGAAATTTGTTTCTCTTAGAAGCTCTGCAAGCCAAATCGAATGATCGGTTTATATGGGGGCTATATATAATTATGGACCGATGTGGACCAATTTTTTCATGGTTGTTAGGGACCATATACTAACACCATGTACCAAATTTCAACCGGATCGGATGAAATTTGCTTCTCTTAGAGGCTCGGCAAGCCAAATCGAGGAATCGGTTTATATGGGGGCTATATATAATTATGGACAGATGTGAACCAATTTTTGCATGGTTGTTAGAGGCCATATACTTACACCATGAACCAAATTTCAGCCAGATCGGATGAAATTTGCTTCTCTTAGAGGCCTCGCAAGCCAAATCTGAGCGTCGGTTTATATGGGGGCTATACGTAAAAGTGGACCGATATGGCCCATTTGCAATATCATCCGACCTACATCAATAACAATGGGAGCCACCGTGGTGCAATGGTTAGCATGCCCGCCGTGGGTTCGATTCCTGCTACGACCGAACACCAAAAAGTTTTTCAGCGGTGGATTATCCCATCTCAGTAATGCTGGTGACATTTCTGAGGGTTTCAAAGCTTTTCTAAGTGGTTTCACTGGAATGTGGAACGCCGTTCGGACTCGGCTATAAAAAGGAGGTCCCTTGTCATTGAGCTTAACATGGAATCGGGCAGCACTCAGTGATAAGAGAGAAGTTCACCACTGTGGTATCACAATGGACGGAATAGTCTAAGTGAGCCTGATACATCGGGCTGCCACATAACCTAACCTACATCAATAACAACTACTTGTGCCAAGTTTCAAGTCGATAGCTTGTTTCGTTCGGAAGTTAGCGTGATTTCAACAGACGGACGGACGGACATGCTCAGATCGACTCAGAATTTCACCACAACCTAGAATATATATACTTTATGGGGTCTTATATCAATATTTCGATGTGTTACAAACGGAATGACAAAGTTAATACCCCCCATCCTATGGTGGAGGGTATAAAAACATTTTTTGGGGGGTTATGTAAAGATAAGCCATGAGAAAAGTTTAAATTAAAAAGATTTTGCATTTATACGTACATTTTCAACCCACTTTTGCGATTTTATACCCTAAACCATATAGTGGTCAGTGTATAATACATTTGATCTGCCAAAAAGATGCCTAGCAAAAATATTGATTTTAGACCCCATAAAATATAAACCGATCGAATCAGAATCACCATCTGAGTTGATCTACCCTTTGGTGTCCGTCCGTCCATGTATTTTGTGTTCGCAGGATTCCGGTCGCATTTTTTAAGCAATTTTTTTTTTGAAACTACCGTGGTGCAATGGTTAACATACCCGCCTTGCATATACAAGGTCGTGGGTTTGATTCCTGCTTCGACCGAACACCAAAACGTTTTTCAGCGGTGGATTATCCCACCCCAGTTATGCTGGTGACATTTCTGAGGATTTCAAAGCTTCTCTAAGTGGTTTCAGTGCAATGTGGAACGCTTAACTTACCGAAGTATCTATACTAACGTAACAATCAACAACCCAGCAAAAACAGCGTCGCAAAAAAAGTAATGCAAATGTTCTTTTTGGATCCGGAAGTGAATGAATGGTCGGAAATGTTTGACCTCATATATTTTCAAAAATTCGCAAATTATAATCACAAAGAATAACATTCTAATTGCTTCTCGAGATATTCTTTATTAGTATGAACGAAAAAATAAGAAACGCAGGTTCAAATTTCACCAGAGGCAATTTTATCAAATATCTTTCTAAAAAAAATATTTTTTTTTATGTTTTGCATCGTTTTTATACCCACCACCATAGAATGGTGACGGGGGTATAATAAGTTTGTCATTCCGTTTGTAACACATCGAAATATCGATTTCCGACTATATAAAGTATACATATTCTTGATCAGGGAGAAATTCTAAGACGATATAACGATGTCCGTCTGTCCGTCTGTCTGTCTGTTGTAATCACGCTACAGTCTTCAATAATGAAGAAATCGTGCTGAAATTTTGCACAAATTCGTCTTTTGTCTGCAGGCAGGTCAAGTTCGAAGATGGGCTATATCGGTCCAGGTTTTGATATAGTCCCCATATAAACCGATCTCCCGATTTGGGGTCTTGGGCTTATAGAAATCGAAGTTTTTATCCAATTTGCCTGAAATTTGAAATCTAGAGGTATTTTATGACCATAAAGAGGTGTGCCAAAAATGGTGAGTATCGGTCCATGTTTTGGTATAGCCCCCATATAGACCGATCTCCCGATTTTACTTCTTGGGCTTATAGAAACCGCAGTTTTTATTCAATTTACCTGAAATTGGAAATCTAGAGGTATTGTAGGACCACAAATACGTGTGCCAAAAATTGTGAGTATCGGTCCATATTTTGGTATAGCCCCCATATAAACCGATCTCCCGATTTTACTTCTTGGGCTTATAGAAACCGCAGTTTTTATTCAATTTACCTGAAATTGGAAATCTAGAGGTATTGTAGGACCACAAATAAGTATGCCAAAAATTGTGAGTATCGGTCCATGTTTTGGTATGGTCCCCATATAAAACGACCTCCCGATTTGGGGTCTTGGGCTTACAGAAACCGTAGTTTTCATACAATTTGTCTGAAATTGGAAATCTGGAGGTATTTTAGGACCATAAAGAGGTGTGCCGAAAATGGTGAGTATCGGTCCATATTTTGTTATAGTCCCCATATAGACCGATTTACCGATTTTACTTCTTGAGCTTCTAGAATTCGAAGTTTTTATCCTATTTGCCTGAAATTGGAAATCTAGAGGTATTTTCGGGTCATAATGAGGTGTGCCGAAAACGGTGAGTATCGGTCCATATTTTAGTATAGCCCCCATAAGAACGATCTCCCGATTTAACTCCTTGGGTTTCTAGCAACCGTAGTTTTTATCTGATTCGCCTGAAATTGTAAATATTCTGGTATTTTAGGCTCACAAAAACGTGTATCGGATTAAGTTTTTATCGGTCCATTTGGTAATGCACACTTACAAGAGATGTTAATGATTCCTCTAAAACTCAAACAAAAATGGTTCTTATAAATCCAGAATCTAATATAGTCCTCATAGGTGAAATCTTTAAATTTATCTTCGGGAAGTGTCCTCAAGTCCTCAAGCCCTCCTGAAATTTCAAAGGAAACCCTAATATTTGGTTCATGGTGGTGGGTATTTAAGATTCGGCCCGGCCGAACTTAGTGCTGTATATACTTGTTATTTTTTATTTTCGGCATATAAAATTAAAAATCCTGGTAATTTGGAAACCCTTCTCAAAGAACTTCCATGGAAGGGAAAAAGTCAAATAGCACAGGTTCAAATCCCAGCGGGGATGCAATTTATTTTATTATTATTATTTTACTCATTGCTGTTGGTTTGTTTTTTTTTTTTTTTTTGATTTCAGCTTGTTAAGCTACACTTGTAGTTTAGTCAATGTATGGTTTTAAGCTGAAATAAAAAAAAAACACAACAACAATGATTAAAGAACAAAAACCAACAATAACAAAACAAAACGAATGCAATTATTATTTTACTTTTTTATTACTTTTCTATTCTTTTTTTAATATTCTATTTTTTTTTTGTAATATAATTGTCCAAAATTTGCACTTAAAATAGCCTGAATGCGTTCTTTCTAATACTTGTCTACAAGGACTGCACCGGAAGTAGAAAAAAATCATTGAGGGATCCCTAGATGCGCTTCAGAAGAAATGATTGTGGACTGGTCCAAAAGGACTGCATCGGGAGTGGAAAAAAATCATTGGGGGATCCCACGATGCGCTTTAGAAGAAATGTTTGTGGACTTGCCCAAAAGGACTGCATCGGAAGTTGAAAAAAATCGATGTGGGATTCTGGGATGGGCTTTAAAAGAAATGTTTGTGGAACAACTTCCAATTGTTTTTTTGCTGGGCAGCTACACACTGTAGAATAATGGGGAATGGGGGAGAAATTCTAATGATACCCATCTGAACTAAATTGTATTGTATTTTTGAAACTTCCATAATTCGTGGTTTAAACAAAAAAGTGTAAAATGTAAAGGTCTGATAGTCAGTACTGTCTCGAACGCCCATGTCTTCATAGCTCATAGACAAAATATATGATGGGCCATTTGTAATATTATCATAGATCGGTACATTTTAGGTCTTTATAAAAAAAATGGACTACAATGAGCAACAACAGTCTTGGAACCCTTCATACCATGACACTGGATATCGAGGCAATATACCATCGGATAGTATATCGATCCTAACCTGGTGGACATATTACATATTCGAAGTCAATAAAAACATTATATTATATGTTACTGAATTAAAAATAGAATCGGGCAGCAGTTATCGATGAGGGAGAAGTTAATAATATGTTAATGTACTCAGAACCCATTACGAATGATAATATAGGTTTATTTTAGAAAATTTTAACAAAAATTAATTTTGCAATTAATTTGTTTCTGTTGTTTAAAATATTTTGTAATTTGAAGAAAATTTTTTGATGGAAAAATTGTAAACAAATCTTTAGATAAATACGAAGAAAAAAATAACAATAAAATAAAAATTTGTCATATTGAAGAAAAATTTAATAGAATAAATAAAGTTAAATTAGCATTTCAAAATTTCGATTGTTTTTTCTGGCGGGTACTTTATCAATAAATAAATTCGGAAGACCGATCTCTATGGAGGTTATATTAAAATATGGGTCGATGTTAAGTTACGTTACGTAAGGCTCACTTAGACCATTCAGTCCATTGTGATACCACAGTGGTGAACTTCTTTCTTACCACAAAGTGTTTCAGATTATATTTTTAGCTCAATGAAAATAGACCTCCTTTTTATAGCCGAATCCGAACGACATTCCCCAAAAAAGCGTCGCCAAAAAAGTAATGAAAATGTTCTTTTTGGATCCAGAAGTGGTGCAAAATTGACGCAGAAGCGTAGAATTTAACATGGGCTTGTCATAGGACAGAAGTACTCCATTTCAACAACCGTTGCATTGAATTTGCATCACTTCTTTAGGTGTGATCCGAGTTCAATGTTTTGGATATAAATTAAAAAATTCTGTGGTATTTTTTCAAATAAATAATTTTATAATTTTTTATAATTTTTAATGGATTCTCACGCTTGTCGGAAACGTGTGACCTCAAATATTTTCAAAAATTCACAATTTGTTCACATTGGATTTAGCATTTTTTTCGACAAAATTTAAATGATTTGTACCATATTATGAATTCTTATTCTGTTGTTAACCTATTTGAACCAAAAAAAAAGTTAAAATTACCCATTAAAAGTATGAAAAGTTATAAATATAAAAGGGAGCCACCGTGGTGCAATGGTTAGCTTGCCCGCCTTGCATACACAGGGTCGTGAGTTCGATTCCTGCTTCGACCGAACACCAAATGTTTTTCAGCGGTGGATTATCCCATGAGCTTGTCATATGACGGATGTCCACAATTTTAACAGCCGTTGCACTGAATTTGCACCACTTCTTAAGGTGTGGTCCGAATTCAATGTTTTGGATGTGAGTTATAAAATTGTTTTTGGAAGTGCTTTTAAAGAACTTCCATTTTTTTATTTTTGCTGGGTACTTCTGTGTCAAAATTCATGCAGATCGGATATGAATTGGAAAGTATATGTTGTTGAGAACAAAAGTACATTTGATTTGAAAAAGGATTCTTTTGGTTGCAATAAAGTTTCATTTGAAGTGAAAATTTTAATTTGTATTAAAAAATATTACAGGATATATGTAATATGGTATATCTTTTTAGTAGGTCCAAATTAACTCTAGATTCTCATTTCAATTTCACGAAATTTTGATAAAACTGTGACTTCTAGAGGCTTATGATTTTAAAATTTAATTTAATTTAATTTAATTATGGTATCTAGGTACTATAGAACTCAGACCAGGAAAAAGTTTACATATGCAAATTTCTGTAAAATGTCGAAAATTAACTTATTTCTTCCCATCACAATCCCTACTATATACAGCTGTCTAAAGGACTATATCTAAATATTAACCGATTTCAATCAAATTTAGCTTACTAGACGATACTATTAATTGTACTCTTTGTCCAAATTTCAAAGTAAAGATAGATAGATATTTATGGGAACTATATCTAAATCTGAACCGATTTCAATCAAGTTTGGTAAACTTTGCGACATTATCAATAGTTTCTTTGTCGAAAAATTAAAGCAAATCAGTTTAAAACTCTGGCTTTCGAGGTATGCATATCGAGCGTAAGATATATGTGAAAGCTATATCTGCCCACTTTGAGTAAGATCCGTTAATAAATAAGGATCTTATGGCCAAATTTTTGAAAATCGGACAATACATATATATGGGAGCTATATTTAAATCTGATTTCGATAATTTTTTGCAGTCATAGCAAGTACTATTGAAGATTAGATTTTGCCCACTGTGAGTAAGATCGGTTAATAAAAAGTTGTTTATTATAAAATTTGACAAAATCGGGCAATACATATATATGGTAGCTATATCTAAATCTGAACCGAATTCCATCACACACTTAAACGATGGTGAGTAAGATTACATTGTGCCAAATTGACGACGATCGATTAGTAAAAATCGCCATGTGACCCTGTTTGTCGAAATACATATATATGTGAGCTATATCTAAGTTTGATCCGATTTATCCCAATACAATAGCGTTCGTCTATATAAAAACAATATATAACCAGTAAGGAAAGTCTAAAGTCGGGCGGGGCCGACTATATTATACCCTGCACCACTTTGTAGATCTAAATTTTCGATACCATATCACATCCGTCAAATGTGTTGGGGGCTATATATAAAGGTTTGTCCCAAATACATACATTTAAATATCACTCGATCTGGAAGAATTTGATAGACTTCTACAAAATCTATAGACTCAAAATTTAAGTCGGCTAATGCACTAGGGTGGAACACAATGTTAGTAAAAAAATATGGGAAACGTTTAAATCTGAAGCAATTTTAAGGAAACTTCAAAAAAGTTTATTTATGATTTATCGCTCGATATATATGTATTAGAAGTTTAGGAAAATTAGAGTCATTTTTACAACCTTTCGACTAAGCAGTGGCGATTTTACAAGGAAAATGTTGGTATTTTGACAATTTTTGTCGAAATCAGAAAAACATATATATGGAAGCTATATCTAAATCTGAACCGATTTCAACCAAATTTGGCACGCATAGCAACAATGCTTATTCTCCTCCCTGTGCAAAATTTCAACTAAATCGGAGTTAAAAATTGGCCTCTGTGGACATATGAGTGTCAATCGGGCGAAAGCTATATACGGGAGATATATCTAAATCTGAACCGATTTCAACCAAATTTGGCACTCATAGCTACAATGCTAATTTTACTCCCTGTACAAAATTTCAACTAAATCGGAGTTAAAAATTGGCCTCTGTGGACATATGTGTGTAAATCGGGCGAAAGCTATATATGGGAGATATATCTAAATCTGAACCGATTTCAACCAAATTTGGCACGCATAGCTACAATGCTAATTCTACTCCCTGTGCAAAATTTCAACTAAATCGGAGTTAAAAATTGGCCTCTGTGGTCATATGAGTGTAAATCGGGCGAAAGCTATATATGGGAGATATATTCAAATCTGAACCGATTTCAACCAAATTTGGCACGCATAGTAACAATGCTAATTCTACTCCCTGTGCAAAATTTCAACTAAATCGGAGTTAAAAATTGGCCTCTGCGGTCATATGAGTGTAAATCGGGCGAAAGGTATATATGGGAGATATATCTAAATCTGAACCGATTTCAACCAAATTTGGCACGCATGGCTACAATGCTAATTCTACTCCCTGTGCAAAATTTCAACTAAATCGGAGTTAAAAATGGGCCTCTGTGGTCATATGAGTGTAAATCGGGCGAAAGCTATATATGGGAGATATATCTAAATCTGAACCGATTTCAACCAAATTTGGCACGCATAGCTACAATGTTAATTCTACTCCCTGTGCAAAATTTCAACTAAATCGGAGTTAAAAATTGGCCTCTGTGGTCATATGAGTGTAAATCGGGCGAAAGCTATATATGGGAGCTATATCTAAATCTGAACCGATTTTTCTGATATTTTGCAAGTTTTTCGAGACTCATAAAATATTCGGATGTACAGAATTTGAGGAAGATCGGTTGATATACACGCCAATTATGACCAGATCGGTGAAAAATATATATGGCAGCTATATCTAAATCTGAACCGATTTTTTCCAAAATCAATATGGATCGTCTTTGAGCCGAAACAGGACCCTATACCAAATTTTAGGACAATCGGACTAAAACTGCGAGCTGTACTTTGCACACAAAAATACATCAACAGACAGACAGACAGACAGACGGACAGACAGACGGACAGACAGACAGACGGACATCGCTAAATCGACTCAGAATTTAATTCTAAGCCGATCCGTATACTAAAAGGTTGGTCTATGATTACTCCTTCTTGGCGTTACATACAAATGCACAAACTTATTATACCCTGTACCACAGTAGTGGTGAAGGGTATAAAAACAAAACGACTGAACGAAAACAACAAAAACAATGGAAACAGGCAGCATACGGCCATCGAATGTCATTGTATGGCATTCAATCTCCAGTAAATCAGTTGCCGACGGCAACATACTGGAGTGGTGTAATTGGAAGGTGAAAATGTTTTCTACTGCATTTCTTTTTTTGGACATGTTGGATTGGCTTAAGCTCGTTCTTTGCAATATAAGAATGACTTACCAACATAGTCTAATAATTGAGATCAGTAGATCGTCCAATAAAGGGAACTGATGAGGATGTGGAAATCCGAAACAGCTGTCTTCCCAACCATTTTGGACAACATTTTCACGTTTCCATACACCATAAAAATAACTGGTAATGATAGGCTAATAAATAATGCCATTATATCATTACATGTACTACGGTACACTATGTGTACTTCGTACAGACAATCAGTCTAAATGCGCATCACAGATGATATATGCATTTAAAAACAAAACGACTGAACGAAAACAACAAAAACAATTGATATTAAAATTTTAGATTTTAATATCAAGCGAGAACGGAAATAAATAAATTCCGACTATTTAAAAATTGCAACTAATCTGAGCACAGGTACCAGTTCTGTGGACATATCACCGTCAGTGGCAATTTGCATCAATTTCCCATAGGGTATCAAAAAAGACTTTTTGTCAATTGATGTCGTTGTTTAGTTAAAATATTCTAACATAAAAGTTAGAATGGGCGGATCATTTCAGGCGCAGTCGCGGTCAACATTTGCCTGAAATAATCTTCAAACATTAAATTATATGGACCTTTAGGAAGTTCACCAATGTGGTATCACAATGGACTGAATAGTCTAAGTGAGCCCGATACATCGGGCTGCCACCTATCCTAACCTAACCTATGGACCGTACTATGGTTTCAAATAAAGAATTTATAATTTTTTCTGAATTGTATGTGTTTTTTTATCAACGTTGCCACATTGGCTTTAGCGAGAAAAAAATGCATTTAGATTTAAGTCTTTTTTCGGGCTTTTTTCACAAACTTTTTAGTAATTTTTGCCTTTTTTATACCCTCCACCATAGGAGGGGGGTATATTAACTTTGTCATTCCGTTTGTAACACATCGAAATATTGCTCTAAGACCCCATAAAGTATATATATTCTGGGTCGTGGTGAAATTCTGAGTCGATCTAAGCATGTCCGTCCGTGCGTCTGTTGAAATCACGCTAACTTCCGAACGAAACAAGCTATCGACTTTTAACTTGACACAAGTAGTTCTTATTGATGTAGGTCAGATGGTATAGCAAATGGGCCATATCGGTCCACTTTTACGTATAGCCCCCATATAAACGGACCCCCAGATTTGGCTTGTGGATCCTCTAAGAGAAGCAAATTTCATCTGATCCGGCTCAAATTTAGTACATGGTGGTGGTATATTGTATCTAACAACCATACAAAAATTGGACTATATCGGTCCATAATTATGTATAGCCCCCATATAAACCGATCCCCAGATTTGGATTGCGGAGTCTCTAAGATAAGCAATTTTCATCCGATCCGGCTGAAATTTAATTCATGGTGTTAGTATATGTTATGATATCTAACAACCATACAAAAATTAGTCCACATCAGTCCATAATTATATATAGCCCCCATATAAACCAATCCCCAGATTTGACCTCCGGACCATATATAGCCCCCATATAAACCGATCCCGAGATTTGGGGTTTTCATCCGATCCGGAATTTAATTCATGGTGTTAGTATCTAATAGTATCTAATAACCATGCAAAAATGAGTCCACATCGGTCCATAATTATATACAGTCCCCATATAAATCGACCCCTTGAATTGGGGCCTTGGGCTTCTAGAAACCGTATTTTCTATCTGACTTGCCTGGATATCTAGAGGTATTTGAGGACCAAAACTAAGTGCCGAAAATGGTGCCTATCGGTTCATCTTTTTATATAGCCCTCATATAAACCGATCTCCCGATTTTATTTCTTGGGCTTCTAGAAATTTGAAATCCAGAGGTATTTTAGGTCCATGTTTTGGTATATCCCCCATATAAGCTGATCTCCCCATTTTACTTATTCGCTTCTAGAAACCGTATTTACAATCCTCTTCCGATTTTACTTCTTGAGATTCTGGAACTGTATTTTCAATCCGATTTACCTGAAATTATAAATTACTAGCGTAATACGGCCCGCTTCGCTGCGCCTTCCGAAGCATATTTGTAGGAAAATTTTGCGTTAACCTAGTCAGCCTAGTCAAAATGAAAACAAATTCGAAGAGATTTGAATTCTTTCAAACAAATCGGACAACTTTCTCTTTCGTTTACATACAAAAATATGGCGAATATGCAGATGTAAAACGATCCGTCTTAACAAATATGCTTTGGAAGGTGCAGCGAAGCGGGTCGGGTTATGCTAGTAAAAAGTCTGGCAGAAGCCTGTGCAAAAATCATAAAATTAGGTACCGAGTTCCTTAACTATAAGGAAAAAACGACATTATCGGCTTTTGGAAAAAGCCGATAATTATATAAGAGAAATTCACATATGCTATTATAACCAAAATTCGAGTTCGTATTTTAAGGACATGATCTCTTTGGCCTCACGACAATATTTTTCGTTTTATCCATATTTCAATAGAAACATGTCGAAAACAAAAAAGCAAAAAATAGCTAAAACGGTCATGAAAGAAAGACAGAAAAAAAGCTAAAAGCTAAATTCATTTTGCCCCTAAACGACTTCAAAAAAAGCCAAATCTAGCGGGAAAATAGCTAAATTGGCAATGCTGATATAGATAGATATTCATATATTATAAATTATATTCACAAATTCGGCTTCTACCCCTCTGCTATAGAAATTGTGGTTAGAAGTAAATGTTGCCATTCGTAAACCCATTGTTATGTTAACTTTAAAATCAAACATGTGTGTAACTACCACTTCGTAACAGCAAAAAAATTCAAGTGCTAGGTCGCATGTATACCCAGAGATATGATCACTTCAAACATGGATAATGTTACATTTTCGCACGGAACAACCATGATAACAATGGTTCACGTTCTCCGTGTAAATAAAATTAGGCTCTTGGAACACGTTTGAGCTGATCATATTCCTTCTCTGGGTGTATAAAGATTTTCTCTTCAACAACGTAATAACATAATAAAATAGGTGACTTAGGAATTAACTGTACTATGTAATTTTAATCGTTTACCCTTCAGAGTGCCTGCATAGTATATATAGCTGAAACCCATACACCCACACACACACAACAAGAAATTCTTCTAAGCATCTTAGCATCCAAATATCTTTAGCATCAACTGTACTATGTGTTCTTCTTGATTTCAAGGATGATGCTTACAATTAATAAACACATAACACTCAATAAAACCTAGTAAATAATATCTCTTATCTCTCTCTCTACTTATTATGGAATGTTTGAGGGTAATCAATACAATGTGTGCATACGACAATCACAACAGTTGATATTCAATTATAAAGTGTTTGATGTACATGTACAAGAATTTCCATACTTACACACTCTAAGCTACATACATAGTACACTTGTCCATGGGCTAATATTTAATGATAATATAGCTAGCATCTCCACTACGTTTTTGTGTGATTGTGTGTGTGCGTATGGATGAGAGTGAAGAATGTTAACGTACGTATCTCTATTATGTTTGTACAAATTACTGGTCAATGGTGAGTGTGTATGTAATAAGTTCGATGGTCATGTAGTAGAATCTATTTATGCTAAACACATGCACTCACACACACAAACATACACATATACATCTTAAAGGCGATATGTAAATATACTATACATAGTAGAAATAGAAATTGGTGTTATTTTTATGCACATACTGGTTAACGGTAAGTTATATGCCCTTGTATCATCCTGTTGCGTTTGTAATTTCAGGTGGTTGTGGTTGGATATGGAACATTTGTAAATAATTTTCATAGGCACTTCTATGATACGTAAGTATTCATTTACGATAACATTCAATGACACGTACACAAACACAAGAATGACTAGAGAAATACGAGGTCTGATAAGAATAGGTCATATTTTTAAATTTCGTGAGTTATTTAAGAGGGTATAAAAAAATACCAAAGTCAATCATACTCGTAGTATGATTGATTTTGGATGGAAGTATACTAAGTTTGTCACTCGAAATATTAGTAGCAGGCCCCATAAGGTGTATATATTCTAGTTCCCGGTGAAATTCTGTATGATCTAGCGATGTCCGTCCATCTGTTAGCTAACATCGGAAACAAACAATACACACATTTTTTTATTGCCGATTCAATCACTAAATTAATTGATCCAATTATTTTTTTTTTAATTGTAATGGTTTCAATCACGAAAATGATAGTATTAGTCACAGTTTTAATAGGACATTACAAAAAATACTTGATTAAACAATTAATTACTTTCATTAGCAAATTTAAAAAAAAATTTAATTGTAAAACTCAATTAATTTTTTCATTAAAAGCGTAATTATTTTCAATTACTCTCTTAACAGTTTTTGATTTTGTTAAAACATTGAAATAAATTTTTAGTTAAAATAAAAAAAAGTATACCCTTCACCACTACTGTGGTACAGGGTATAATAGGTTTGTGCATTTGTATGTAACGCCGAGAAGGAATAGTCATAGACCCATCTTTTAGTATACCGATCGGCTTATAATTAAATTCTGGATCGGTTTAGCGATGTCCGTCTGTCTGTTGATGAATTTTTGTGTGCAAAGTCCAGCTCGTAGTTTAAGTCCGATCATCCTCAAAGACGATCCCTATTGATTTTGGAAAAAATCGGTTCAGATTTAGATATAGCTGCCATATATATTTAAAACCGATCTGGTCATAAATGACGTATTTATCAACCGATATTCTTCCAATTTGTATAAGCGAATATTTTGTGAGTCTAGTAAACTTTGCAGATACCGTTTCAGATTCAGATATAGCTCCGCCCGATTTACACTCCTATGCCAAAAAAAACCAAAACTGGTGATTTATAATGGTTGCTGACTTTTCCCCTTCCTAGGTTAGGTAAGGTATAGGCACTTAGACTATTCAGTCCATTGTGATGCATTTTATATTTATTCTTTAAATTGTTGAGCATATCTTAAGGCATAGAATGTATAATGGTTACCACTCGTGCCACAAATAATCTACCAATATTTTAAGATTATTTGACCAAAAATCTACCAAATAAAAAAATACTAATTAGAAGTTTTTGATCAAAATTTTGTGGTTAGTAGGAAAAAATGTTTTTTCTTCGAAAGAACTATTTTATTATTTTATTTTACTTATTTCAGTTACTACCTCTACAAAAAGGGAGAAATTACTCACAATGGACTTTGAAAGTAACGCGAAAAGTAAAACTTTTAAAAATATTGAATTTATAGAAAATTTTGTCACAGTCTTATTTCTGTAAAAATTTTTGTCAAAAATTTATTTCTATAAAAAATTTTCTCAAAATTTTATTACTATACAAAATTTTGCAAAGATTTTATTTGTATAGAAAATTTTGTCAAATTTTATTTCTATAGAAAATTTTTTCAAAACTGTATTTCTATAGAAAATATTTTCAAATGTTATTCATTATCTTATTTTGTGAAAAAATTATTCCTATAGAAAATTTTGTCAAAATATTATTCCTATCGAAAATTTTGTCAAAATTTTATTTCTATAGAAAATTTTGTCAAAATTTTATTTCTATAGAAAATTTTGTCAAAATTTAATTTCTAGAGAAAATTTTGTCAAAATTTTATTTCTATTGAAAATTTTGTCAAAATCTTATTCTTATAGAAAATTTTGTCAAAATTTTATTTCCATAGAACATTTTGCCAAAATTTTATTTCTATAGAAAATGTTCTCAAAATTTTATTTCTATCGAAAATTTTGTCAAAATCTTATTCCTATAGAAAATTTTGTCAAAGTTTTATTTCTATAGAAAATTTTGTCAAAATTTTATTTCTATAGAAAATTTTGTCAAAATTTTATTTCTATAGAAAATTTTGTCAACATTTTATTTCTATAGAAAATTTTGTCAAAATCTTATTCCTATAGAAAATTTGGTCAAAATCTTATTCATATAGAAAATTTTGTAAAAATTGTATTCCTAAAGAAAATTTTGTCAAAATTTTATTTTTTTTTTTAAATTTTTCAAAAAAATTTTATTTCTATAGAAAATTTTGTCAAAATTTCATTTTTATAGAAAGTTTTGTCAAAAATTTCTTTCTATAGAAAATTTTTTCAAAATTGTATTTCTATAGAAAATTTTGTCAAAATCTGATCCCTTATCTTATTTTGTCAAAAATTTATTTCTATAGAAAATTTAGTCAAAATTTTATTTCTATAGAACATTTTCTCAAAATTTTATTTCTGTAGAAAATTTTGTCAAAATTTTTTTCTTCTATAGAAAATGTTGTCAAAATTTTATTTCTATAGAACATTTTCTCAAAATTTTTTTATAGAAAATTTAGTCAAAATTTTTCTCTTCTATAGAAAATGTTGTCTAAACTTTATTTCTATAGAAAATTTTGTCAAAATTTTATTTCTATAGAAAATTTTGTCAAAATTTTATTTCTATAGAAAATTTTGTAAAAAGTTTATTGCTATAGGAAATTTTATCAAAATTTTATGACTATAGAAAATTTTGTCAAAATTTTATTTCTATAAAAAATTTTGTCAAAAATTTATTTCTATAAAAAATTGTCGAAAAATTTTATTACTATACAAAATTTTGCAAAGATTTTATTTTTGTTTTTTTCAAAATTGTATTTCTATAGAAAATTTTGTCAAATTTTATTCATTATCTTATTTTGTGAAAAAAATTATTTCTATAAGAAATTTTGTCAAAATTTAATTTCTATAGAAAATTTTGTAAAAATCTTATTTCTATCGAAAATTTTGTCAAAAATTTATTTCTATAGAAAATTTTGTCAAAATGTTTTTTCTATAGAAAATGTTGTCAACATTTTATATCTATAGAAAATTTTGTCAAAAAAAAAATCTATAGAAAATTTTGTCAAAATTTTATTTCTATAGAAAATTTTGTCAAAATTTTATTTCTATAAAAAATTTTGTCCAAATTTTATTTCTATAGAAAATTTTGTAAAAAGTATATTGCTATAGGAAATGGACACGCCTCTGTCAGAATCAGAGACTAGAAGATCATCTTGCGAAGTCTAGGGAATACCAAAAATGCAGACAATGTATGATTCACCAAAGTTGAACCTAGGGTTACTGAGAGAGTCACCGAGATCTCTGAAGAGGACATTCTTGATGACTCAATCGAAACGGCTGATGTGACGGTTGTTGAAAATCGTGATGGTTCTACGGATCCTTCAGATAAATCTTCACTACTGTAAGGCTGTTTGTGCTGCCTTAAAAGTTCTCGTGATGAAAGCTGATATAGGTATAGTTCTTATTCAAGAACCATATGTTTATAAATATGTGAATTAAGTACTCCGGGGTTCAAACTATTGCAGAATACTGGTAAAGAAGTAAACTCAGCCTTCATAATTGTTCAAAATGAGCTTAACTTATTTCTGCTTCCCTCAATGTGCAATGCAAACACTTCGTTGCCAGTTTAGAAATAGCCAAACGCAAATATTGGGTATCTTCGGTCTACATGGGACATGATAGTTGAGGAGTCATTGAAAACCAAGACAAAACTGATTATGGAATGCGATGCAAATGCACATCATAGTATATGGGGAAGTGGTGGCATTAATGCAAGAAAAGAGTAACTCCTAGAGTTTATTTTGACCTAACCTTCGTCACTAAAAACAGTCAAGAGGTTTTGGACGTTATCTTGGCCTCGCAAGAACTGAATGAAAAGATATAAGAGTGACAGGTTTTAAGTGAACATAGCTTCTCAGATCAGCACACATAAGTTTCAAATTTGATGTTCGTACCACCAAGACCCTATTTCCGCCAAATGTTAGGAAAGCTGATTGCCATAAGTATAGGGAATCGTTCAATATGACGATACCGGAAATACTTAGAGACAAATATAAGCACTGTGCAAGACATCAAACACGCAGTCACTTTTACCCCCTTGGCTCGGAATCTACAATACAATGGGCTTTAAATAGTTTTGGACCATTCAAATCCCCCGGACCTGACGGAATTACTCCGGCGGAGTTACAAGCAGTGACTGACAGAGTTATCCCTTGGTTATCGGCGATATATTCAAGATGTATCAACTTAGCATATATTCCAGGAAAGTGGAGGAAAACAAAACTCGTTTTCATACTTAAAGCGGGAAAAGCCTCTCACTGGAGTGCGAAGGATTTCCGATCAAACAACTTATCCTCATTCCTTTCTAAGACTCTGGAGAGGATGAAAGATATTTATCAGAGAACTAGCATCGATTCAAGGTTGCTCTCGAAACGACAACAATTTTACTCGAAGGGCAGGTCTATTCAAATTCAAAAATTTAACTCTTGAATTTAACTATTTCAGATATTTTTTCTTACTAATAGTTTGATCCGGTCTAAATTTTAAGTCTAGAAATTTTGAAGATGTGTAAACATTTTCTTCCAAATTATATAAACTTTTATTTATTGCACTCAACAAATTTGAAGAATTTGAGATTGTATCGATAATGTAGATCTACAAAATGGTCGGCTATATTATAGAGTCGACCGCGCCCAAATTTATAAGTTCATTACTTGTTTATCATATACTATGAATGACCTTCATTAAAAAAAATCAACTCTAGGACAATATGCCTTCATTCAAAACTATATTAATATTCTGTCAACTAGAAAAACTTTGTAGCAGAGAAATGCGACTATGCTAAGCAAAAATCGAGTGCGTATTTCAATGGCTAAAATTATATATATAATTATAGCCATATCGGATTAAAATAGCTACCTCCCATGATATAGAATCGGTGATATATATATTGACAGATATAAAAACACATTAATCACTCCTCGGACGTGAATTGCATTTTATATTTATTCTTTAAATTGTTGAGCATATCTTAAGGCATCAAATGTATAATGGTTACCACTCGTGCTACAAATAATGTACCAATATTTTAAGATTATTTGACCAAAAATCTACCAAATAAAAAAATACTAATTAGAAGTTTTTGATCAAAATTTTGTGGTTAGTAGAAAAAAAATGTTTTTTCTTCGAAAGAACTATTTTATTATTTTATTTTACTTACTTCAGTTACTACTTCTACTAAAAGGGAGAAATTACTCACAATGGACTTTGAAAGTAACACGAAAAGTAAAACTTTTAAAAATATTGAATTTATAGAAAATTTTGTCACAGTCTTATTTCTGTAAAAAATTTTGCCAAAAATTTATTTCTATAAAAAATTTTCTCAACATTTTATTTTTATAGAAAATTTTGTCAAAATTTTATTTCTATAGAAAATTTTGTCAAAATTTTATTTCTATAGAAAATTTTTTCAAAACTGTATTTCTATAGAAAATTTTGTCAAATTTTATTCATTATCTTATTTGGTGAAAAAATTATTCCTATAGAAAATGTTGTCAAAATCTTATTCCTATCGAAAATTTTGTCAAAATTTTATTTCTATAGAAAATTTTGTCACAATTTTATTTCTATAGAAAATTTTGTCAAAATTTAATTTCTAGAGAAAATTTTGTCAAAATTTTATTTCTATTGAAAATTTTGTCAAAATCTTATTCTTATAGAAAATTTTGTCAAAATTTTATTTCCATAGAACATTTTGCCAAAATTTTATTTCTATAGAAAATGTTCTCAAAATTTTATTTCTATCGAAAATTTTGTCAACATCTTATTCCTATAGAAAATTTTGTCAAAGTTTTATTTCTATAGAAAATTTTGTCAAAATTTTATTTCTATAGAAAATTTTGTCAAAATTTTATTTCTATAGAAAATTTTGTCAAAATCTTATTCCTATAGAAAATTTGGTCAAAATCTTATTCATATAGAAAATTTGGTCAAAATCTTATTCATATAGAAAATTTTGTAAAAATTTTATTTCTAAAGAAAATTTTGTCAAAATTTAATTTTTTTTTTAATTTTTCAAAAAAAATTTATTTCTATAGAAAATTTTGTCAAAATTTAATTTTTATAGAAAGTTTTGTCAAAAATTTCTTTCTATAGAAAATTTTTTCAAAATTGTATTTCTATAGAAAATTTTGTCAAAATCTTATCCCTTATCTTATTTTGTCAAAAATTTATTTCTATAGAAAATTTTGTCAAAATTTTATTTCTATAGAACATTTTCTCAAAATTTTATTTCTTTAGAAAATTTTGTCAAAATTTTTTTCTTCTATAGAAAATGTTGTCAAAATTTTATTTCTATAGAACATTTTGTCAAAATTTTATTTCTATAGAAAATTTCGTCAAAATTTTATTTCTATAGAAAATTTTGTAAAAAGTTTATTGCTATAGGACATTTTATCAAAATTTTATGACTATAGAAAATTTTGTCAAAAATTTATTTCTATAAAAAATTGTCGCAAAATTTTATTACTATACAAAATTTTGCAAAGATTTTTTTTTTTTTCAAAATTGTATTTCTAAAGAAAATTTTGTCAAATTTTATTCATTATCTTATTTTGTGAAAAAAATTATTTCTATAGGAAATTTTGTCAAAATTTAATTTCTATAGAAAATTTTGTAAAAATCTTATTTCTATCGAAAATTTTGTCAAAAATTTATATCTATAGAAAATTTTGTCAAAATGTTTTTTCTATAGAAAATGTTGTCAACATTTTATATCTATAGAAAATTTTGTCAAAAAAAATCTATAGAAAATTTTGTCAAAATTTTATTTCTATAAAAAATTTTGTCAAAATTTTATTTCTATAGAAAATTTTGTCAAAATTTTATTTCTATAGAAAATTTTGTCAAAATTTTATTTCTATAGAAAATTTTGTCAAAATTTTATTTCTATAGAAAATTTTGTCAAAATTTTATTTCTATAGAAAATTTTGTCAAAATTTTATTTCTATAAAAAATTTTGTCCAAATTTTATTTCTATAGAAAATTTTGTAAAAAGTTTATTGCTATAGGAAATTTTGTAAAAAGTTTATTGCTATAGGAAATTTTGTAAAAAGTTTATTGCTATAGGACATTTTTTTTTTTTTAAATATTATTTCTATAGAAAATTTTAAATCTATAGAAAATTTTGTAAAAAAAAAAAATCTATAGAGAATTTTGTCAAAATTTTATTTTTATAGAAAACTAGCGTAACCCGGCCCGCTTCGCTGCGCCTTTCGAAGCGTATTTGGAGGAACATTTTGCGTTAACTTAGTCAACTATATCCTTCGTGCTGAAAACAAATTCGAAAAGATTTGAATTCTTTTAAACAAATCGGACTACTTGATTTTTCGTTTATAGGTACAAATACGGCGGTAGAGGGTGTACCCTTTCCTCCAAATTTTTTTAATAATGTTCTGTATTCAAGTAGTTGGACAATCTTCTATATTTCTTGTGAATTTTAAGTGTGGTTTGTCAAGGAAAGGTATCCTTTTCCTCAACAAATCTGAAAATTAAGCACTATATTATCCAATAAATCGGAAAAAGCAAACGTAGTAAAAAATTTTACCACATTAACATTTGCTAAAATGTTGGAAAATGATGTACCCTCTACGTTGGCTACCAATTTCATGTAAATTTAAGTTCGTTACTAAAAAGAAGTCTGGCAGAAGCCTGTGCAAAAATCATAAAATTATGTACCGAGTTCCAATTTATGGACAATCCTCTACTTTCAATTTAAGAAAAAAAAACGGACAAAAGGGCACCCTCTCCCCACCTTCGCACCACTCCGACCTGATATCGGACTATCACGTACCCTATATTAATTTCGCAACTACTCAATGGTCCCTATAAATTCTATCGAAGTAAATCGATAGAATTTACTTCGATAGAATTCCCACGTTCCCTGTAAATTTCAAGTAGATCGGCGATGTTCCCACGTTCCCTGTTAATTTCAAGTAGATCGGCGATGTTTAAATTTTGCTCTATTGTTTTAAAGGGACGTCACTTTCCCCGATACAATATCGACAAACACCGTAGTGAATAGCACCTAACCTTCCCTGAAAATTCTTGAAACTTTCCTTCAAGTGTGGGGCAAGGAAGGTTGCCTCTTCGTTCATAACCTTCCCCCACTGCTTTTGTAAATTTCAAGAAAACTTAATTTTATTTTGCAGTTTTAGAGGAGGACCTCCTCCCCGACCAAATATCGAAAAGTGATGTAGCGTATCTTTTGTAAACGTCCCAGAAAATGTCAAACAAATTATAAGCCTAAAGGGGCGGCCTCTCTTCCGTCCAAATATCACAAAATCAGGTATCAACTATTAATATCGTAACCTCTCCCCAGTCCTCAAGTAACTCGGTAAAGTTTAATTGTTTGTTATGCCCTTTTATTTTTATTAAAAAATCAGGAAAGTGATATAAATTTCATAACCCGTTTTTCCGTAAATTTCAGTCGGGGGAGTTCAGTTTTGTTTGTACTTTCAAAAAAATCGGCAAAGGGGAGGTCCCCCTCCCCGACCAAATACCGAAAAATAATGTAGCGGATTTTTGTTTAGATGCCAACCCCAACATTCAATGAAAATTTCAAACAAATCGCATAATTTTGTTCCAAGTTTCAAAAAGTAGGGCAAGGGGGAGGACCCCCTCCCCATCCACATATGAAATCATCAGGTACCCCATATTAATTCCATAACCTCACCACATGTTTTCTGTAAATCTCAGATAATTTAGAGAATTTTAGTTTTTTCACTGTACTTTAAAAAAGTCGAACAAAGGGGAGGCCCCCTCCGCCGCCAAAATATCGAAATAAAAAGTAGCGGATCTTTGTCTAGATGCCAACCCCAATCTTCAATGAAAATTTCAAGCAAATCGGTCAACTTTGGTCTAATTTTCAAAAAGTCGGACAAAGGGGAGGTTCCTCTCCGCGACCATATGTCAAAAAATGAGGTACCCTATTTTCAGCACATGAGTGCCCCCCACGATCTCTGAAAGTTTCAAGTAAATCGGTTCAGCCGTTTTCGCGCCAACCCGGAACATACAAATAAACAAACAAACAAACAAACAAATAAACAAACATAATTTGAATTTTATATATATAGATTTTTTTCAAAATTTTGTTTCTATAGAAATATTTTTCAAAATTTTATTTCTATAGAAAATTTTGTCAAAAGTTTATTGCTATAGGAAATTTGATCAAAATGTTATGTCTATAGAAAATTTTGTCAAAATTTTATTTCTATAAAAATTGTTGTCAAAAATTTATTTCTATAGAAAATGTCAAAATTTTATTTTTATAGGAAATTTTGTCAAATTTTATTCATTTTTTTCTCAAAATTTTATTTCTATTTTATTTTATTGTCAAAATTTTATTTCTATAGAAAATTTTGTCAAAATTTTATTTCTATAAAAATTTTTGTCAAAATTTTATGTCTATAGAAAATTTTGTCAAAAGTTTATTTCTATAGAGAATGCTGTCAAAATTTAATTTCTATAGAAAATTTTGTCAAAATTTTGTTTCTATAAAAAATTTTGTCAAAATTTTATTTCTATAGAAAATTTGTCAAAATTTTATTTCTATAGAAAATTTTGTCAAAATTTTTGCTGCAAGTAGAGGATGCTGATGAGGAATGTGGTAATTCCGAAACGTGCGTCCATCTTGCAGTCTATAGGGCTTTGCCCAAATAAATTTGACAAACATTCTTTTCTTCTGTTGGTTAAGCTACACTTGTAGTTTAGTCAATGTATTGTTTTAAGCTGCAATAAAAAACAACAAATGTTATTTCTATACAATTTTTTCTCAAATTTGTATTTCTATCTAAAATTTTGTCAAAATCTTATTTCTATTGAAAATTTTGTCAAAAATTTATTACTATAAAAAAATTTGTCAAAATTTTATTTCTATAGAAAAATTTGTCAAAATTTTTTCTATAGAGAATGTTGTCAAAATTTTATTTCTATAGAAAATTTTGTCAAAATTTAATTTCTATAGAAAATTTTGTCAAAATTTTATTTCTATTGAAAATGTTGTCAAAATCTTTCTTATAGAAAATTTTGTCAAAAAATTATTTCTGTAGAAAATTTTGTCAAAAGTTTATTTCTATAGAAAATTTTGTCAAAAATTTATTTCTATAGAAAATTTTGTAAAAAGTACGTTGCTATAGAAAATTTTGCCAAAATTTAATTTGTATAGAAAATTGTTCTTCCTTAAGGGAATATGTGTAGTACCTCTTAGTTGAAGACGAATATTTTACAAAATCTACCAAAGCATCAAGAATTCTACCAATCCACTGTTGCAATCCAACTGTGCCGACCGTGATCATGAATGGTATATGGGATGCGACTACTACCGAGTGTTAAATAAAAAATAAAAAACACCCAAACTTTAAATATATTATTTTAAAGTTGTACTTAATTGTAAAGATTTAAGAAAAATTCAATTTATTGGTACTTTATATTTTTTTTTAGTATCGATTATAATAACATTAAACTTATAACTCTTCCATGAACACAAAAAAACCTAAAATTGTACCAAATAACAGAAAGTGTTTTTGCCTTTAAAAAGTCTCTTGAATTAGACTACAAAATAAAAACAATATTATTTAGTTTATTTTATGTTATTACTTCAAAGGTACGTTATCACCAGCACTGCATTGTAGGCAATATATTTATAAATATAGCGATTTAGATCTATATCATATTAGTTTGCACCCTATATATATATAAACAAACACATACAATGACATGCAAACATCTGTTTATTTTATCTGTGTAAATGTATTTCCAATATACTATTTATTTAAAAGAAACTAATATGGATTTTTACTTTTAATTGCAGCCAAATTTAAAAAACGTCTTAGTGATGCTTTCAAAAATTGCCCTCTAAAAAATTTATTTTAGGTAATAAAAAAAATACTATAAATGAAATAATTCATGCATACATGAGCATTACATAAATACTAACAATTGTACATACAAAACAAAACATGAAACAATTTGGACTACGGTTTCAAAATTCCAAACAAAAAAAAACCTAACACTAAACACACAAACACACTGAAATTCCAAAGTGAATAGCCATATAAAAATTGAAGCTATTTTAGAATTTGTGTTACTTAAAAAATACAGATATTTAATAAATTAAATATTTAGATAAATATAATATATAAGAATTAAATTTGCATATACATATATGAAATTATAACTGGAATAAAATGTGCTAAGCTATGCTGAATGTATATGTGAATTCAAGAAATTTCACACTACTAGCTCTTAAATTTAATTTGCCACGAATATTTTGAGGGGTTATTAGGGTGGTTATTTTCAATAGAAATAATTTTTATAAAAAAGTGGATTTTATAGATTTTATTGAAGGCATATATAAAACAAATAATTTTATATATTTTAATTTAATGTTATTTTTTTTAAATTAAATTAAAATAAATTTATTGAATATCATTAAATTTAATTTAATTAACGTTTTGTTCAATTTAATTCAACTAATTTCTATAAAGTTTTTTCTTATAACCAATTTATCCAAAATTGCTTAAAAAGTTTTACTATCTATAACATTGAAATTTCTTGAATAATGGCTTAAGAAACTGAATTTGATGCTGACATGGGTAAATAAACATAGAAAAGTAACAAAATTAGTTGCCTTGTTCCCCTTAAATAAAAAATTGAAAAATAAATTAAAATAGAAATTGATTTAGTTGATCATTTAACAGAGGCATAACTAGTTAAAAAGAAATCACATACGAGATTAACATATTTGAAATATTGAATAGTTGCGTTATAAACTATATGCAATATTTATGAATTTATATTTAATTACGTATATATACGAAACCAAAAAAAAAAGAAAATACTTACATACATATATATAAATATATTAAACGACAAGCGTTATAAAAGTTAATAAAACAATTTAAAACGAAAGAACTTAAAACGTATTTTACAAAAATTCCATAAAATGTTCGAGTTATTTTAAAATTTATAAAATTCATTTAATTAAAATTCTAGCTATACTATAAACAAAAACACAAGCATACTTTAAGGCGGATTTTTTTTAACATGTGGATAAATAAGGTGTTTTAAATTACAAATTAAAAAATCTTCTGGCATTGTGGGTCTAGTCTAATATGCTTTTTTGGTGATACTGGTGTAACCATCTAAATTCCTGGTTAGTAGCTGTAATCTTTTATTTATTTCAAGAAAATCGGATGAAATTGTAAACAAGATTGCCAAAAAAATATCCAACAATACAGAAATCCCTTGCAATAGGTCAAAAGGGAGAAAGCAATTAACGCTGGAGCACCCAATGCAATAGACGAAATCAGCAAAAAATTAGGCACAGGAAATTCCTCTTGTTATAAAGCATTTTCTTGGGATTATAATAAGTTTGTCAAAATTTTCTACTTGATTAGGGAGAAGTGCGAAGACGTTATAACCACATCCGTCTTTCTGTTGTAATTACGCTATACTTTTCACTAATAGCGCTACAATCCTGATGTTTGACACAGATTCGTTTTTATACCCACCACCATAGAATGGTGATGGGGGTATCTGTCTGTCTACCCTATGGGAAATTTGTGTAAATTGCCACCTATCACAGAACTGGTATCTGTGCTTCAGTTAGTTGCAATTTTTAAATAGTCGTAATTTTTTTATTTCCGTACTCGCTTGATACTAAAATCTTAGATCCATTAAGATTTTAATATTAAGCATTTTCACATTTAGTGAGATAAAATTATCAGAATAATCTATTGTTGGACATATTTCAAAAGTTGCTTTTTTTCATATCGGGTTCGATTGGGATGTCCAAATTGAAACAGATTTCTAAGAGTTTGTCCGAGACTGGTTCCTGAGGACCTGTCTATGGGGTGTTCCTGCTAAATTGTCCCAGGACGTTCAAGACGCGTCTTAAAATGTAAATTTACCCCGTCAATGTTAAAACCCATGTTAAAGCGTCCGGTCCCTTCCATACGTTTTGACCAGAACTGGGACTGGTCCATACACACCAGGGGCTAGACCTGTACCGGTTCTTTGGTTAATCCATTTCCCGTAGGGTAGTTGCCGGTCTGTTGCAATCACGCTACAGTCTTTAATAATGAAACTATCGTGCTGAAATTTTGCACAAATTCGTCTTTTGTCTACAGGCAGGTCAAGTTCGAGATGGGCTATATCGGTCCAGGTTTTGATATAGCCCCCTTATAAACCGACCTCACGATTTGGGGTCGTTTACTTATAGTAACCGTATTTTTTATCCAATATGCCTGAAATTTTAAATATAGAAGTGTATTAGGACCATAAAGATGTGTGTCGAAAATGGTGAGTATCGGTCAATGTTTTGATATAGCTCCCATATAGACCGATTTCCTGATTTTCCGTATTGGGCTTCTAGAAACCGTAGTTTTTATCCAATTTGCCTGAAATTGGAAATCTAGAGGTACTTTAGGACCATAAAGAGGTGCACCGAACATGATGATTATCGGTCCATGTTTTGATATAGCTCCCATATAGACCGATCTCCCGATTTTACTTCTTTGGCTTCTAGAATTCGTAGTTTTTAATAAAATTGCCTGAAATTGGAAATCTAGAAGTATTTTAGGACCATAAAGAAGTGCGCCGAACATGATGATTATCGGTCCATGTTTTGATATAGCTCCCATATAGACACATCTCCCGATTTTACTTCTTGAGCTTCTAGAATCCCTAGTTTTTTATCCAATATGCCTGAAATTTGAAATCTAGAGGTATTTTAGGACCATAAAGATGTGTGCGGAAAATGGTGAGTATCGGTCCATGTTTTGATATAGCTCCCATATAGACCGATCTCCCAATCTTACTTCTTGGGCATCTAAAATTGATAGTTTTTATCAAATTTGCCTGAAATTGGAAATCTTAAGTTATTTGAGGACCACAAATACGTGTGCCCAAAATAGGGAGTATAGGTCCATGTTTTGATATAGCTCCCATATAAACCGATCTCCCGATTTTACTTCTTGGACTTCTAGAAACCGTAGTTTTTATCCAGATTGCCTGAAAGTTTAAACATAGATGTATTTTAGGACCCAAAAGAGGTGTGCCAAAAATGATAATTTTCGGTCCATGTTTTGATATAGCCCCCATATAGACCGATCTCCCGATTTTACTCCTTGGGCTTCAAGAAACCGTAGTTTTTATCCAAATTGCCTGAAATTGGAAATCTAGAGGTATTTAAGGACCATAAAGAGGTGCGCCGAACATGATGATTATCGGTCCATGTTTTGATATAGTTCCCATATAGACCGATCTCCCGATTTTACTTCTTTGGCTTCTAGAATTAGTAGTTTTTAATCAAATTGCCTGACAGTTTAAATATAAAGGTATTTTATGACCATTAAGAGGTGTGCTGAATATGACAATTATCGGTCCATGTTTTGATATAGCTCCCATATAGACCGATCTCCCGACTTTATACTTGGACTTCTAGAATTCGTAGTTTTTATCCAATTTGCCGGAAATTAGAAATCTAGAGGTATCTTAGGACCATAAAGAGGTGTGTCGAAAAAGGTCCGAATCGGTCCATGTTTTTGTATAGCCCCTATATAGACTGATCTCCCGATTTTACTTCTAGAATTCTTAGTTTTCACCCAATTCGTCTGAAATTGGAATTCTAGAGGTATTTGAAGAACATTAAGAGGTGGTGAGTATTGGTCCATGTTTTGGTACAGCCCCAATATAGACCTAACTCCCGAACCGTAGACCAATATAGACCTAACTCCCGAACCTAACTCCCGAACCGATTTTCACAAAATTTTAAATATACTGGAATTTTAGACCCTCACAAATCTGTATCGCATTTATTTCTACCGATCCATTTGGTAAGGTATCAATATAGACCGAGTTAACTTCATTCCTCCGTAATGAAATTTTAGACAAACGAAATTCCCTTTTCGTATAAAGTATTTTCGTTTAGAGCAAACTAATCCGAATTTTTGATAAGCGATTCAACGATTGTCTCTCAAATTTGTGTCAAAAGAAAACTTCGCTTGTCTAAAATTTCGTTTCTCAGAAATGAAAACTTTTCTTTCAGTGTAAAGCAGGCGCACTGATCATGAAAATTGCTTGAAACTCAATGTAAAATTTCCGGATTTTACTCTCCGTAGTCATTTAAATAATGGCGGATTTAAGATTTCAAATCAAGGCTTTATTTAATCATTTACACGATATGTTTATGATTTCTCTAAAACTCAAACAAAATTGGTTCTTATAAATCTGATCTAGTCTTCATAGGTACAATCTTTAAATTTATCTTCGGGCAGCGGACTGGATGAACTGATTTGCTTTGGAGAATATTTGTCATCAAACCCCCTGAAATTTTATATATTATCAAGTAACCCGCTACGACTAAGAGTTTTCAAATTAAACTATTATAATTGATTCATGGTGGTGGGTATTTAAGATTGGGCCCGGCCGAAATTTTTTTTGTGCCCAAGGCAATTTTGTTTTCGGTGTACAGAGAAATCACTATTGCGCATTTAATACTTTAACACACGTATTATACACTCAAGCAATCCGCCTTTATATCCACACATACATTCATACATTAAGAAAAACTCTATAATATAACATATAGTCCCAAAAAAAACAAAAACAATCATATTAGAGAAAATGAGACCGGAAAGAATGACATAAAATGAAACTGAGTTTAAATTTTGCAGATAGAACTTCCACAAACAACGACATTAGTTTTAAATACAATAACCTTAAAAACATGTAATGAAAGATAAATAAGATTTAGCAGATGTAAGAGCTAAATGTTTTAATGGAAATATTTAATATTTAGAAAAAAAAAACGGGCTTAGCAAGAACCATAATGGTGACAGCTGGTTTTCTTCAAACCTTATAAGAAATAAATATACTTAAAATATTTGAAAATACCAACGTTCATTCATAACTTAAGATTACATTTGTGAAACAGAAAGATGTTGTAATTTTTTAAGAGTGTATTTAAATGGAAATTGTAAAATTTTAGCATGTAATATTCAGAAGAAACAAAACAAAAAAGTACATATTCCAAAAAAACAATGACATATACTTATTGACGAGAAATTTAATTGTTTTTTTAATAAAACATCATATACATAAATATTTCAATTGAATAAAAGCCAGTAATAAATCTTTAAATAAAACCTTGTTTCATTTACGGAATTCTCGAACGTTTCTTGGAGTGGTAAGTGAATTTAACACTATGGATTATTTCAAAGCACTTCATTAATATGCTATGCTAGCCGCACTCGGCCCGTTTCGCTGCGCATTAATGACTTTTTATACCCTAAACGACATAGTGGTCATGGTATAATAAGTTTGATCGGCCAAAAAATGTGCCTACCAGAAATATTGATTTTAGACCCCATAAAATATATACCGATCGACTCAGAATCACCTCCTGAGTCGATCTAGCGCTTGGTGTCCGTCCATCCGTTCGTCTGTCCATGTATTTGTTGTTCACAGGATTCCGGTCGCAATTATTAACCGATTTTGAAATTTGGTACAGTGAGTTTTTTGGGCACAAGGACGAACGCTATTGAATTTGGAAGAAATCGGATCAAATTTAGATATAGCTCCCATATATATGTATCGCCCGATTTCGACAAATGGAGTTACGTTGCGCTTTTTTACAAACGGATCGTCACCAAGGACGAACGCTATTGAATTTGGAAGAAATCGGATCAAATTTAGATATAGCTCCCATATATATGTATCGCCCGATTTCGACAAATGGAGTTACGTTGCGCTTTTTTACAAACGGATCGTCACCAAATTAAGCAAAAAATAATTTTTTCATCACCCTTTAAGTCTGCAAAATTTCATCGAAATCGGTTCAGATTTAGATATGGCTCCCATATATATGTATCGCCCGATTTTCCCAAATTTGGCCATAAAAACCTTATTTATTAAGCGATCTTACACAAACTTGGCTTACCCTAATCTTTTATGGTACTGACAATATGTGCCAAAAATAATCGAAATCGGTTCAGATTTAGATATAGCTCCCATATATATGTATCGCCCGATTTTCCCAAATTTGGCCGTAAAACCCTTATTTATAAACCGATCTTACTCAAAGTTGGCCAAATGTAATCTTCTATAGCACTAGCTGTATGTGCAAAATTTCATCGAAATCGGTTCAGATTGAGATATAGCTCCCATATATATGTATGCCCGATTTTCCCAAATTTGGCCATAAAACCCTTATTTATTAACCGATCTTACTCAAAGTTGGCTAGATCCAGTCCTATATATATATATGTATCGCCCGATTTTCCCAAATTTGGCCGTAAAACCCTTATTTATCAACCGATAGTGCTCAAAGATGGCTAAATATAATCTTCTATACCTCTTACTGTATGTGCGCAATTTCATCGAAATCGGTTCAGATTTAGATATAGCTCCCATATATATGTATCGCCCGATTTTCCCAAATTTGGCCGTAAAACCCTTATTTATCAACCGATAGTACTCAAAGTTGGCTACATATAATCTTCTATACCTCTAACTGTATGTGCGCAATTTTATCGAAATCGGTTCAGATTTAGATATGGCTCCCATATATATGTATCGCCCGATTTTCCCAAATTTGGTCATAAAAACCTTATTTATTAAGCGATCTTACACAAACTTGGCTTACCCTAATCTTTTATGGTACTGACAATATGTGCCAAAAATAATCGAAATCGGTTCAGATTTAGATATGGCTCCCATATATATGTATCGCCCGATTTTCCCAAATTTGGCCGTAAAACCCTTATTTATAAACCGATCTTACTCAAAGTTGGCCAAATGTAATCTTCTATAGCACTAACTGTATGTGCAAAATTTCATCGAAATCGGTTCAGATGTAGATATAGCTCCCATATATGTATCGCCCAATTTTGAAAAATTTTCCCCTAATAACCTTATGTTTAACCATAGAGGCCTCATTTCTTAACTGATCTTACTCAAATTTTGCACAAGGTAACCTTTTATGGTATTAGTCAAACCCGCAGAATATTATGCAAATTGGTTCAGATTTACATATAGCTTCCATATATATGCATCGTTCGATTTTCCCAAAGTTGACCATAATACTCTTATTTATTAACCAATGTTACTCAAATTTAAAATTTTGATGTACTAGCCGACCGTATTTATACATACTTGTAGCTTTTACATAAGAATATTGCTCGATTTTTATAAATTTGGCGATTTTCTCTTTTTTAATAATGGGCTCAATATTAGTGGCATACTAACCCCGTAGGTGCAATATCAACTACAGCCAGTGTTGCTAGAAGTAGGGGAAATTCCCTTTATGTAGGTTTTTTCTAATATATAGCGCGTTGTAGGGACGTAGGGCCACAATGTAGGGACATTTTCACTCAATACAATTTGTAATAATTTTTACATATTGGTGGCACCAGAGAAGGAAATTAGAAGACGGCAAGGCTTGATCTTTAACAATGCGTGGTAACAACAATTACCACTAGTGCAAAAAAAAAAACAAACAAACAAACAAAATTTCAAGATTACCACAAATCTACCAAACAAATATTTTTATAGAAATTTTTGTCAAAACTTTATTACTGTAAGAAATTTTTGTCAACATTTTATTTCTATAGAAAATTTTGTCAAAATTGTATTTCTATAGAAATTTTTTTTAAAATATTATTTCTATAAACAAATTTTCTCATAACTTTATTTCTATGGAATTGTTTCTCAAAGTTTTATTGATATAGAACTAGCGTAACCCGGCCCGCTTTGCTGCGCCTTCCGAACATTTTGTAGGAACATTTTGCGTTAACTTAGTCAACCATATGCTTCGTGCTGAAAACAAATTCGAAATGATTTGAATTCTTTCAAACAAATCGGACTACTTGCTTTTTCGTTTATACGGCGGATATGCATATGTAAAACGGTTGGTTTTAAAAAATGTCGGGGAGAGGGTGTACCCTTTCCTCCAAATTTTTTAAATAATGTTCTGTATTCAAGTAGTTGGACAATCTTTTATATTTCTTGTGAATTTTAAGTGTGGTTTGTCAAGGAAAGGTATCCTTCTCCTCAACATATCTGAATATTAAGCACTATATTATAATAACATACAAAGTATTACTGTTTCCCATCCAATAAATCGGAAAAAGCAAAAGTAGTAAAAAATTTTACCACATTAACATTTGCTAAAATGATGCACCCTCTACGTTGGCTGCCAATTTCATGTAAATTTTAGTTCTTTACTAAAAAGAAGTCTGGCAGAAGCCTGTGCAAAAATCGTAAAATTATGTAACGAGTTCCCATTTACGGACAAGCCTCTACTTTCAATTTAAGAAAAAACAAGTATATACGGCCGTAAGTTCGGCCAGGCCGAAGCTTATGTACCCTCCATCATGGATTGCGTAGAAACTTCTTCTAAACACTGCCATCCACAATCGAATTACTTAAGTTGCGGTAACGCTTGCCGATGGCAAGGTATCTTAAAACCTCCTAACACCAACTTCCAAATTGTATGTAAGTCCATACGTGGTATATATTAAATCAAAAAAGATCGATCCAATACGTATATAATTCAGTTTGACAAAGTAGACATAAAATTTTGACAAAATTTTCTACAGAAACAAAATTTTAACAAAATTTTCTATAGAAATAAAATTTTCACAAAATTTTCTATAGAAATAAAAATTTTGACAAAAATTTTACAGAAATAAAATTTTAACAAAATTTTCTATAGAAATAAACTTTTGACAAAATTTTCTATAGAAATAAAATCTTGGTAGATTATTTGTGGCTCGAGTGGCAACCATGATTATGAACCGAATAAAATTTTAACAAAATTTTCTCTAGAAATAAAATTTTGACAAAATTTTCTATAGAAATAAAATTTTGGTAGACTATTTTTGGCTCTAGTGGCAACCATGATTATGAACCAATATGGACCAATGTTTGTGTGATTGGACCAATTTTGGTATGGTTGTTAGCGACCATATACTAACACCACGTTCCTAATTTGAACCGGATCGGATGAATTTTGCTCCTCCAAGAGGCTCCGGAGGTCAAATCTGGAGAACGTTTTATATGGGGGCTATATATAATTATGGACCGATATGGACCAATTCTGGCACGCTTGTTAAAGATCATATACTAACACCATGTTCCAAATTACAACCGGATTGGATGAAATTTGCTTCTCTTGGAGACTTCGCAAGCCAAATCTGGGTATCGGTTTATATGGGGGCTATATATAATTATGAACCGATGTGGACCAATTTTTGCATGGTTGTTAGAGACCATATACCAATATCATGTACCAAATTTCAGGCGGATCGGATGAAATTTGCTTCTCTTTGAGGCTCCGGAACCCAAATCTGGGGATCGGTTTATATGGGCGCTTTATATAATTACGGGCCGATGTGGACCAATTTTTGCGCGGTTGTTAGAGACAATATACCTACACCATGTACCAAATTTCAGCCGGATCGGATGCAATTTGCTTCTCTTTGAGGCTGCGCAAGCCAAATCTGGAGATCGGTTTATATGGGGTCCATATATAATTATGGACCGATGTGGACCAATTTTTGCATGGTTGTTAGAGACCATATACCAACATCATGTACCGAATTTCAGCCGGATCGGATCAAATTTGCTTCTCTTTGAGGCTCCGCAAGCCAAATCTGGGGATCGGTTTATATGGGGGCTATATATAATTATGGACCGATGTGGACCAATTTTTGCATAATTGTTAGAGACCATATACCAACACCATGTACCAAATTTCAGCCAGATCGGATGAAATATGCTTCTCTTAGAGGCTCCGTAAGCCAAATCGGGGGATCGGTTTATATGGGGGCTATATATAATTAAGGACTGATATGGACCAATTTTTGCATGGTTGTTAGAGACCATATACCAACATCATGTACCAAATTTCAGCCGGATTGGATGAAATTTTCTTCTCTTTGAGGCTCCGCAAGCCAAATCTGGGAATCGGCTTATATGGGGGCTATATATAATTATGGACCTATGTGGACCAATTTTTGCATGGTTGTTAGAGACCATATACTAACACCATGTACCAAATTTCAGCCGGATCGGATGAAATATGCTTCTCTTTGAGGCTCCGGAACCCAAATCTGGGGATCGGTTTATATGGGGGCTATATATAATTATGGACCGATATGGACCAATTTTTGCATGGTTGTTAGAGGCCATATACCAACACCATATACCAAATTTCAGCTGAATCGGATGAAATATGCTTCTGTTAGAGGCTCCACAAGCCAAATCTGAGGGTCCCTTTATATGGGGGCTATACGTAAAGGTGGACCGATATGGCCCATTTTCAATACCATCCGACCTACATCGATAACAACTACTTGTGCCAAGTTTCAAGTCGATAGCTTGTTTCGTTCGGAAGTTAGCGTGATTTCAACAGACGGACGGACGGACGGACGGACATGCTTAGATCGACTCAGAATTTCACCACGACCCAGAATATATATACTTTATGGGGTCTTAGAGCAATATTTCGATGTGTTACAAACGGAATGACAAAGTTAATATACCCCCATCCTATGATGGAGGGTATAAAAACGGACAAAAGGGAACCCTCTCCCCACCTTCGCTCCACTCCGACCTGATATCGGACTATCACGTACCCTATATTAATTTCACAACTACTCAATGGTCACTATAAATTCTATCGAAGTAAATCGGCAAAGTTTATTTCAATTTTCCCCTTCCCCAACCAGATAGCGAAAAATCATATACTAATTTAAAAATCATGTATAAATTTAATCACCTCCTCCCACGTTCCCTGTAAATTTCAAGTAGATCGGAGATGTTTAAATTTTGCTCTATTGTTTTAAAGGGATGTCACTTTCCCCGATACAATATCGACAAACACCGTAGTGAATAGCACCCCTAACCTTCCCTGAAAATTCTTGAAACTTTCCTTCAAGTGTAGGGCAAGGTTGGTTGCCTCTTCGTTTATAACCCACCCCACTGCCTTTGTAAATTTTAAGAAAACTTAAGAATTTTTTTTGCAGTTTTAGAGGAGGACCTCCTCCCCGACCAAATATCGAAAAGTGATGTAGCGTATCTTTTGTAAACGTCCCAGAAAATGTCAAGCAAATTATAAGCCTAAAGGGGCGGAGTCTCTTCCGTCCAAATATCACAAAATCAGGTATCAACTATTATTATCGTAACCTCTCCCCAGTCCTCCGTAAATTTCAAGTAACTCGGTAAAGTTAAATTGTTTCTCTGTATGTACTTAAGAGAAGTGGATGTCTCCCTATGCCCTTTTATTTTTATTAAAAAATCAGGAACCTGATATAAATTTCATAACCTCACCTATTTTTTCCGTAAAATTTCAGTCGGGGAGTTTAGTTTTGTTTTCACTGTACTTTAAAAATAAAGTCAGTCAAAGGGGTGGTCCCCCTCCCCGATCAAATATCGAAAAATAATGTAGCGGATTTTTGTCTAGATGCCAACCCCAACATTCAATGAAAATTTCAAGCAAATCGTATAATTTCGTTCCAAGTTTCAAAAAGTAGGGCAAGGGGGAGGTCCCCCTCTCCGTCCACATATGAAATCATCAGGTACCCCATATTAATTCAATAACCGCACCGCATGTTCTCTGTAAATCTCAGATAATTTAGAGAATTTTAGTTTTTTCACTGTACTTTAAAAAAAGTCGAACAAAGGGGAGGTCCTCCTCCGCCACCAAATATCGAAATATAAAGTAGCGGATCTTTGTCTAGATGCCAACCCCAACCTTCAATAAAAATTTCAAGCAAATCGGTCAACTTTGGTCCAATTTTCAAAAAGTCCGACAAAGGGGAGGTCCCCCTCCGCGGCCAGGTGTCAAAAAATGAGGTACCCTATTTTCACCACATGAACGCCCCCTACGATCTCTGAAAGTTTCAAGTAAATCGGTTCAACCGTTTCGGAGCCAACTCGGAACATACAAACAAACAAGCAAATAGATTTATTATCAAAATGTTATTTCTATAAAAAAATTTCTCAATAAAATTGTTTATAGAAACTTTTTCAAAAATTGTATTTCAATAGAGACTTAACAAAAAAAAATACTATTTTTGCTGGAATTCTATCAACTGTGGCAACCGTGGTGGTAATACAAATTTATTTTATACGTGTAAACATGTACCCCTTAATTTTCTTAAATATGAAACTGTGGTTTATCTCCCAGACCTATATCAATGTTACCCCAATATTGCTTATGATTACTAATTCAGTAAGGGTGGTTTAGGGTATGATAAAGTCGGCCCCGCCCGACTTTCTACTTTACTTACTTGTCTAAAACATTAAGATAACCCCATTCTTCGCGTAGTATATGTAAGAATATCTTATATAATAAAATTCTTTTTAAAAAATACTTCAAAAAGATTTAAAATTATTTTAGAAATTCACTTGACTACGGATTTCAATATATTTTTGGGGTTGATCACGACTTTTTATACCCATAGGATGGTAGGTATATTAAATTTGTCATTCCGTTAGTAAGACATCGAAATATTGCTCTAAGACCCCATGGTGCAATGGTTAGCATGCCCGCCTTGCATACACAAGGTCGTGGGTTCGACGGAACACCGAAAAGTTTTTCAGCGGTAGATTATCCCACCTCAGTAATGCTGGTGACATTTCTGAGGGTTTCAAAGCTTCTCCAAGTGGTTTCACTGCAATGTGGAGCGCCGTTCGGACTCGGCCATAAAAAGGAGGTCCCTTGTCATTGAGCTTAACATGAAATCGGGCAGCACTCAGTGATAAGAGAGAAGTTCACCAATGTGCACGCAGAGAAGATACATGATTGTCACAATCATATTCGAAGATCAAAATAATATTATAGGAGCTATTTTTGCGGCGACCATGTAACATTTTAACCTACAACCATGTTGGCTCAGTGAACATGGTTCTAAGAAAATATAATTGTCCTCATCTAAAATGTTATTATATTGATAAAAAGAATTTTGTTTGAATGAAAATACAATGGTCACGATTTAAAATGTTATGGTATTCATTAAAAATGTTTTTCTTCTAGTTAAAAGAACATGGTCACAACCTAAAATGGTTTGATCTTTATGAAAAAACTTTTTTCATCGTCGGAAAAAAGGACGCCACTAGAGAAAAGAAAACACAAAATTAACTTTATTTATTTGTTTTTATTTATTTATAAACTAATTCATTGTTTATTTGTATTTATAATGCCGTTCAAGCAAACATCATATATTTTTACACACTCTATTTTGGTTCAATTTCAACAATAAGTAATCATTCCATATTTACATCTAATGTACAAACGCAGACATAATGTAACTGCAAATAAAAATAAATGATCCATATAGCAAAACTCAGAACAAACAAGTATATACGGCCGTAAGTTCGGCCTGGCCGAATCTTATGTATGTTACCCTCCACCATGGATTGCGTAGAAACTTCTACGAAAGACTGTCATCCACAATCGAATTACTTGGGTTGTGGTATCTTATAACTTCTTAACATCGTTTTCTAAATTGTGAGTTAGTCCATACGTGGTAGAGAGCCAGAATTGAAATATGGGGGTCGCTTATATGGGGGCTATATACAATTATGAAATTGATATGGACCAATTTTGTGTGATTGGGGATCGATTTATCTGAGGGCTATATATAACTATAGACCGATATGGACCTAGTTAGTCATGGTTGTTAACGGCCATATACTAGCACAATGTACCAAATTTCAACGGACTCGGATAAAATTTGCTCCTCCAAGAGGCTCCAAAACCAAATCTCGGGATCGGTTTATATGGGGGCTATATATGATTATGGACCGATATGGACAAATTTTGGCAATTTGGTAGTGTTAGTATATGGTATTTAACAAACCATATACTAACACCACCACATTTCCATTGGATCGTATGAATTTTGCTCCTCCAAGAGGCTACAGAGTTCAAATCTGGGGATTGGATTATATGAGGCTATATATAATTATGATCCGATATGAACCAATTTCTGCGTGGTTTTTAGAGACTATATACTAACACCACGTACCAAATTTCAACCGGATTGGAAGAAATTTTCTTCTCTAAGAGGCTCCGCAAGCCAAATCTGGGGGTTGGTTTATATGGGGGCTATATATAATTATGGACCGATGTGAACCAATTTTTGCACGATTGTTAGACACGATATACCAACACCATGTACCAAATTTGCTTCTCTTTGACGCTCCACAAGCCAAATCTGGGAATCGGTTTATATGGGGACTATATATAATTATGATCCGATATGAACCGATTTTTGCACGATTGTTAGACACCATATACCAACACCATGTCCCAAATTTCAGCCGGATCGGATGAAATTTGCTTCTTTTATAGGCTCCGCAAGCCCAATCTGGGAATCGGTTTATATGGGGGCTATATAAATTTATGGACCGATGTGAACCAATTTTTGCACGATTGTTAGACACCACATACCAACACCATGTACCAAATTTCAGCCGGATCGGATGAAATTTGCTTCTCTTTGAGGCTCCGCAAGCCAAATCTGGGGATCGGTTTATATGGGGACTATATATAATTATGAACCGATGTGAACCAATTGTTGTTAAAGATCATATAATAACACCATGTATCAAATTTCAGCCGGATCGGATGAAATGTGCTTCTTTTATAGGCTCCGCAAGCCAAATCTGGGGATCGGTTTATATGGGGGTGGTGAGGAATAAAACAAATGTTGAGTTTGAATTTTATTACACCATAAGGTAGATTTATTAGAATTCTGTTGAAGACCTTATTCGCGAGCTGTTCACTTGTTTCAATCAATGGGCGAAGCTAAAGTGATTTTTGATTTCATTGTTCAATTCTAGTGTACCAAGTTTAAAGCGGTACTTCATTCATTATTTTATCGATGATATTTCAAAGTCATTCATATTTTCTACATACGTATAAAGTATTGCTTAAGCTTACTCTTTTTATACCCACCACCATAAAATGGTGACGGGGGTATAATAAGTTTGTCATTCCGTTTGTAACACATCGAAATATCGATTTCCGACTATATAAAGTATATATATTCTTGATCAGGGAGAAATTCTAAGACGATATAAGCATGTCCGTCTGTCCGTCTGTCTGTCTGTCTGTCTGTTGTAATCACGCTACATCCTTCAATAATGGCGCTATCGTCCCCAAATTTGGCACAGATTAGTTTTTTGTTTGCAGGCAGGTCAAGTTCGAAGATGGGCTATATCGGTCCAAGTTTTGATATAGTCCCCATATAAACCGACCTCCCGATTTGGGGTCTTGGGCCTATAAAAACCGTAGTATTTATCAGATTTGCCTGAAATTGGAAATCCAGAGGTATTTTGGGACCATAAAGAGGTGTGTCGAAAATGGTCCGTATCGGTCCATGTTTTGATATAGCCCCCATATAGACCGATCTCCCGATTTTGCTTCTTGGGCGTCTAGAAACTATATTTTCCATCCGATTTACCTCAAATTGGAAATCTAGAGGTATTGTGGGACTATAAAGAGGTGTGTCGAAAATGGTCCGTATCGGTCCACGTTTTGGTATAGCCCCCATATAGACCGATCTCCCGGTTTTGCTTCTTGCGCGTCTAGAAACAGTATTTTCTATCCGATTTGTATGAAATTGAAAATCTAGAGGTATTTTGGGAGCATAAAGAGGTGAGTCGAGAATGGTCCGTATCGGTCCATGGTTTGATATAGCCCCCATATAAACCAACCTCCTGATTTGGAGTCTTGGGCCTATAAAAACCGTAGTTTTTATCCAATTTAGCTGATATTGGAAATATAGAGGTATTTGAGAACCATAAAAAGGTGTGCCGAAAATGGTGCTCATCGGTCCATGTTTTGATATAGTCCCCATAGAGATTGATCTCCCGATTTTGCTTCTTGGGCTTCTAGAAAGTATATTTACCATCCGCTTTGCCTGAAATTCTTGAGCTTCTATAAACTGTATTTATTACCCGATTTGCCTGAAATTCGAAATCTAGAGGTGTCTTTAGACCACAAATAAGTGTGCCGAAATTGAGGTATATCGGTCCATTTTTTGGTATAACCCCTATATAGACTGATCTCTCGATTTTTACTTCTTGGACGTCTAGAGACTATGTTTTCTAGCCGATTTGTTTGAAATTCTGGACGTATTTTAAGATCACAAATATGTGAGCAGTAAATGGTACCTATCGGTCCATGTTTTGGTATAGCCCTCATATACACCGATCTCTCGACTTTATTTCTTGGGCTTCTATAATCCGTAGTTTTTACCCAATTTGGCTGAAATTGGAAATCTATAAAAAATTTAGACAAACGAAATTTCCTTTTCTTATAAAGTATTTTCGTTTATTCAACTCTAAAATTCTCTAATATAGCAGGCGCACTGATCATGAAAATTGCTTCAAACTGAAAGTAAAATTTCCAGATTTTACTCATCGTATTTATTTAAATAATGGCAGAAAAAATCTACAGATTTAAGATTTCACATCAAGGCGTAATTTAATCATATACACGATATGTTTATAATTTCTCTAAAACTCAAACAAAATTGGTTCTCATAAATCTAGAACCTTATCTGGTCTTCAAAGGTAGAATCTTTAAAGTTTGTCTTCGGGAGCTGACTGCCGTGGGAGAAGATTTGTCATCAAACCCCCTACAATTCTATATATTATCAAGTAACCCACTACGACGAAGAGTTTTCAAAGTAAACTATCATATTTGATTCATGTGGTGGGTATTTAAAATTCGGCCCGGCCGAATTTACTGCTGTATATACTTGTTCATTCATAGGTTTACATTCATTGATATTAACAGTTTTTGAAAGCAACAACAACATATTCATATTAGTAAAGTAATATAAAAAACAACAATAACAATACTCATTGAGAATCATTCTACGTGAGATTATTAAAGTGACAAGAGCAATGAGTTTAATTATGAATGAGAACAAAGTGTTATATTTATGAATGAGAGCAATGTGTTATACACAACGAGAAATATATAATATAACAAATAGACAGCTAAACATGAATGAAGTAAATAATAATAAATTTGAAGCGAGCACAGTGTGGATTAAAAGTACGTTCACCACCAGGGGGCTATACATAATTTTGGACCGATGTGAACCAATTTTTGCACGATTTTTAGACACGATATACCAACACCATATATCAAATTTCAGCCGGATGGGATAAAATTTGCTTCTCTTTGAGGCTCCGCAAGGCTAATCTGGCGATCGGTTTATCTGGGGGTCCGTTTATATGAGGACTATACGTAAAAGTGCACCGATATGGCCCCTTTGCATTACCATCCCACCTACATCAATAACAACTACTTATGTTAAGTTTCATGTCGATAGCTTGTTTCGTTCGGAAGTTAGCGTGATTTCATCAAATGAAAAAGTTAATATACCCCCAATCCTATGGTTGAGGGTATAAAAATTACAACAATTGCGTTTTTGGGCAAAATAACTTGACAATACGATAATACCCGTCCTACAGTTTGTGCTAGTCAAAGTATTCCAATAATCACCACCTGAATGGCCTTACTTGTAAATATAATACAAGGTATTAATTCTTTCCGCTTATCATGTTTTAAATTGTATCAGATCTAAACAACCGTATGCTTTACTCCTTGTCACAGTTGTCGGTAGTCGCCTCTTTTTGTTTGCTGGTTTATACCTGCCAACGTTGCAAATAGCGCCACCTGCCACTTTTATTTTTCAGTCACCCACACACTCACTTACACATTTTTAGATGTACTTTGTGGAACACCATATGCACTACCATTAACACACGTGTCAGTATGGTACTCACATAAACAGCTCCGTTCACCATCCATACAATCTCCAATGTGGTGTTGTGTCTTTCTTTTATTTAACAAAAAAAACTCATCTCCTGTCGCTAATATTGTTGTTGCCATTTGTGAGGTGGTAATAAATCTTTATTCCTATTTAGTTGTATCCTTGTCATGCTATGGAAAGGAGCTGCTTACAATTTCAGTGGGGGCATGGGGGGAATTGTTTTGAATATTCAAGTTTTCATGATTGTGCGGTTTCAAGAAAATAACGAAAGCTATAGGAGCAACAAAAAAAATCTCAAGCATTTGTCCCATATGGAGAAATCAGATCATCCTTCTTTTGATTTTCGTTTGGTTGTTTTTCTCTTTCTTGGCAAACAAGTATGTATGGCATTATTATCACTAAATACATACTTAAGTCAGGAAAACCTTTGTCTGCAAAACCACATATACCTGATAGACTGATTTTACACTGAAGATTCCCGATAACATTCAAAAGAAAAGCCAAACGTGACAACATTTCTTGGGTTATAAACGCATGTCATTAACAATGTTCAGTGGAATGATGGGAGGAGGAACTAAGGCCGTGCAAATGTGTAAAGACACTCCTTTTGCATGTGTTAATTTAGTTCTTTTGAGCATGACAATTGGTTATCGAATTTTCCTTATCTAACGATATCCATTTCCAGGTATCAGTAACATAATAATTTCTTTTGTTATAAATCGGCAGACATATTAACAATGTCGAAAGATATTGTCATTTTATTTCTATTGAGAATACTATGTGATTTGCTACAGAGGTGTCATATACGCCATGAGCACAACCAATCTTCCGGTTGCATTTTTTTTTTAAAAAGCTTTTTTGCAATTCATATATCTTTATATTCATTAGGCAAAAGATACTTGGTAGACGATTTTTACATGTGCATTTTAATTTCTCATGGAAGAAGCTCTGAACTAAAACTGATTTCGGGTCAGTCAAAAAAACAACTACACTGAAGAAACATGTAAGTAAAGTCTAAAGTCGGGCAGAAGTAAAATCGGGAGATCAGTCTATATCTCTTTATGGTTATAAAATACTTCTAGATTTCCAGTTTCAAGCAAATTGGATAAAAACTACGGCTTCTCTAAGCCTCCTCAAATCGAAAGGTCGGTTTATATGGGGACTATATCAAAACCTATAGCCCATCTTCGCTGCACCGGAGCAATGTACTGATAACTTGACTTTAATAAATCGATGGCAAAGATTGAAAACGATCCAGTTTAATTTGGCAAAGAGATGGAAGAACGAGTACATCTCCACCTTACAGAAGAGATATAAATGGAAGACAGAACAGAAAATCTTAAGGAAGACGACTTAGTTATTATTAAAGACGATAAATTGCGGCCGACTGAATGGAGTTTAGGACGTGTTAGTAAGGTATTTCGCGGTCCTGACTCAAAGGTCCGCGTTGCTGAGATTAGGACACAATCTGGTACGCTTTTGCGTCCAATAGTTAAACTGCGTATTCTACCCGTTGCCAACTAAATTGCATAATCTTTATTTTCAAGTTCACAAGTTAATAAATTTACGTTACAGTACCACATTTAGTCAGCCTAAATGTCGTATCTGTCGCAACCGTCACATTTTAAAATACTGCCCCGAATTTCAACGAATGGACGTCCATGAACGAGAACATCGCTTTTGCTTTAAATGCACCCTCACGAAAAATCGCTTCTGTAACATATACTCCCAAACATATTTTGCTTCAAGCATATACATTTTTGGGTATTGCCCAAACATTAATATGTTTGAAAGCATATTGGTCTAAACAATATATGTTTGGGTAGTCTAAGTTCCAAACATTTTGTATTTTTGCATCCAAATTCAATAATGTTGTCTTCCAAAAAACAATATGTTATTATGTGACCATATAATATGTTTGGAAGCATTTTGCACCCAAAAATATTATATGCTTAAAAAAAATTCCCCAAACAATATTGTGCTCAAAATATTATTTATTTATTTATATATTTACAATCATAATGAATTATGAAAATAAACAGGTAATATAGGTGCTAACAACATAGGTTTTCGACCTGAATGCTCAAAATGTTGTTTCTGCCCAATTGTATATTCCCCGACATCTTTCTCACTTCCACGAGATTTTTTAGTTCTTAGCACCTTTTTCTGTAATACAAACATTGTAGAAAAAATTATTCAATTTTATGATTATTTTACCTTTTGCCGGACGGGGATTCGAACAGCGGACCACACAGTTTGTAAGGATCAAAGAAGTAGCTGATCAATTGCCCAAGGAAAAATAAAATGTTAATTTTGTAATAACAAGCAACAACCATCAACTTAATTAAATAGCGCTCCAAGCTACTAAACACATATATGTTTATAGGCTATTTCTAAATTAATATATGTTTGCATTCAAGCATATTATATTTACAAACATTTTATGTCCCAAACATAATATGTTCTAACATATTAACATATATGTCCCAAACATGTTATGCTAGTTTATGAACATTATATGCTTGCACTCAAAAATATTGTGTTTAAAAATTTGTGTTCCAAACATATAATGTTTATAGCCAAACATATGAAAAACAGTCTTTTTCAACCGTGTGCCTCTGTGCTTCCCACACACGTGAATGGTGCAGATCCCGAAAAACTTTCGTGGTATGCAACTATAACCACCACACAATGCTCCATGTCGATGATCATATGAGAAGAAAAGGACGACGGGACAATAAACCACATCATGAGAGTGTCAAAAAAAATCATCGAACAGCCACTGCATTTACTCGTACTACTGGCAAACGTTCTCCACCGAAACACGAAAGATTGAGTCAAAGACCAAAGAGGCATATTTTCCTGCCGACTGCGCTAGCTAGAGGTTTGTAACCGAATGGACCCACGAAAGTACGGTTAATGCTAAACTCAGCCGGTTTGCAAACCTTGGGACTTAAATCATTGGTACAGCGTCTTAATCTACGTACAACCCGAAAGAACCATGATGAATTTTGTACTTTGAGTTTGCAGTCCTACTATGATCCAGCAGCAAAAATTCAAATAACTGGAATAGTGAAGAACCAATTTAATATGGCACTACCGGAAGCGACGTCTGAGAAAAAAACTTCAAACGGTTTACAACCCTCTGCCTAACTTGGCAGATCCACATTTTTTGTAGTTGGAAACAATCAGTTGTCAAAGATCTTGTTGGCTGGCCTCAGTCAGACATCGTCCTCAATGCCCATCGCCCAAAGTTCTGTGTTTGGAAGGATCTGGAGCATGCTCTTACTGAATTGCATTGCTGCTAGGGGGCGGCATGTTGAATGTTTTGAATAATAATTAAACATTTGAATTTAACGTAAATAATTGAATTGCCAATACCTAATATGAATTATTGTTATCGATACTTGAAGTCAACCTTTATGCGATAACCCTAAAGCTTTTACTCAAAATGAATTAACCCTCTAATGCCCCAATTTTTTTTTTGCCAGCTGATTAAATTTTCAATGTTAACGACACAAAAGCAAGAGAACTAGGCAAGAAAAATTATTACGGAAAAATTCAGCACATGCTGCAAAGCCTCTTGTATAGTTTCAAATAAGTTTTCTTTTTTATTTCGCCCATTTTTGTTGTCTTAAGGTGTGTTTTACAAAAAGCTTCCTTATTAAATGAAGCCCGCCTAAAGGCGGGCTTGGGCATTAGAGGGTTAATTGTTGTAAATTCTAAACCATAATGTCTGACTGACACTTCGTTTGTTGTAAAACTTCAATTGTGCTTCGTCTTTGCCCTTGGTAAGCTGCCGTCATCCTGAATAAAGCCATACTTTTGAATTCACAAACTTAAAACTTGCCTTTTGCTTTCTTCTCTTTTCGTTACAAAAATTCTTTACATTTCTGGGAGTTAGGTTAGGTTAAGGTGGCAGCCCGATTAAGATTCAGGCTCACTTAGACTATTCAGTCCATTGTGATATCACATTAACTAAAAGTACCTATTACATAGGGGCACTTCTAGTCTTAACCGCTGAACCTTCTCGATTATTTTCTTCTGTTGAACCAACCAGATTGTTCCAAAAACATTAGTAGACTGCTTAAGTTAACGTTTTCCAGATCAGCCAGTAATCTGAAGCTATATGCTCCTAAAAGTTGCTTGCGCTTTACACAAAATGCAGGACATTCACTCAAGAGTTGATTAATTGATTCCTTTTCCTCCGCATCATGACAGCTCATACAATAGTCTTTATACTTCGCGCCTATAGTTTTTGCAAAATCACCTATCAGGCAGCGACCCGTTATAGCAAATATCAGGACTCATATCTGACGTCTCGAGGACACTAGCATATCTAGTGTGCGGTTTAACTTAAAATGGGACCATATTTGCATGGTGTCGTTACAGCCCTTGCAATTCTCCCATAGAACATTTGCCATCATAACAGCCTTCTCACGCAGCATGAGCTTGCAGATAGCCAGGGGCATACCAACAGATTCTAGTTCCCCTGGAATATGTAAGGTAGTCCCTAGCCTAGCCAACTCATCCGCTTCGCAGTTCCCCGGTATGTTCCTATGACCAGGCACCCATATTAGGTGAATATTGTACTGCTCAGCCATCTCATTGAGAGATTTGCGGCAGTCGATGGCCGTTTTTGAGTTGAGGAACACAGAGTCCAAGGATTTTATTGCAGGTTGACTGTCTGAGTATATATTAATGCCCACATATTTTGGAACATTAAATACTTCTCAGCCATTTCGCCACCTCTCTTATATCTAATATTTCAGCCTGAAAAACTCTACAGTGATTAGGTAATCTTTTCGCTATTCGAAGTTCTAGATCATTAGAATATACTCCGAAACCCAATTGTCCATCCAATTTGAAGCCGTCAGTGTAGAAATCTATATATTATTTATTCCCCGGGGTCTGTGTGCACCACGCCTCACTGTTGTTAGAGTCTCAAACTTTTTGTCGAAAAGTGGACTCGCCAAAGTTTAATCCACTACGTTAGGCACATTTGGCATTATTTTGAGGACCGAAATGTGACCGTAACTTTTTCCCGACCACAGCGATAGCTCGCGCAATTTCTGGGAGTTAATAACCTTTACATACACTCCACTAAAGGAAACACCTCACGGATTTGTACACGCCAAGATATGTGGTCAATTGTGGGTTTTGATATATTATTTGGCCCGGTCGGGCGATAGAAAGTCTGGCATTACAATGTGTACACTAAAGAAGCATGCCCGATTCCAAAGATTTTGTCTTTATTTTAAAAAGTTTGGTATTGGTTAAGAGCCAAAGAAGCGTAGAATACAAGTAAGGATACTTTTAAGACACAATTCTATTTTAAATTTGAGTTTTATGTACTTGCTTCTAGGAAGAAAATTTTAATTTTTCGCTTTTTCAGCTTTTTTGCTTCGTATGCTATTAAAGCCCTTTAAAAAGGAGTTAACGACAACTTTATTTTCCAAATTAAGACTCGACTTTCAGTAGAAATTATGGTATGTTTCAAGTAAAAACGTCTTTAAAATAAAGTGTTGAAAAACATCCCGTGTAAAACTTGAGGGATCTAGTCAGATATGATTAGATCTCAAAATTGACCGCTTTAGATATAAGCAGATATACCAACATATGATGAGATAGAATTAAATATAAATGTATATAATTCCATATATGACCAGATCTTACATCAGATCCAGTATTATATGGGGGCAGATATAATTACATCTTAGACATTAGATCTAGGCCAATTTTGAGATCTGATCAGATCTAACTCCATAGTAATTAGATATGATTTGATCTTACCATTTTTCGGATCTACTCCTATCTAATTGTTTCAAATTAGATCTCTCAATTTTTTCTCGGGATGTCCTATATTTGAACGACTTGTTGGTTTGTAGTCAAGATGCAAACAGGCAACTAATTTAAAGATAATTTCATTAAATTTTAAGAATTTTTCTGAATTATTAAAGTCAAGTTGACCTTAGCCCAAACATTTTTTCTTTCATGTTATGATACCCATTTTTAAGTGAAATCACTTAATTATAAGGACAATACGACTTCATTGAAAAGTTTATCGACTTTTGGGCAAGGAAAAAAACTTTATATTAGAAAAATGCGTCTTCAATTCTAAGCAAAATTTGCATTCGTATTTTAAAGACATGAAATCTTTGACCTCACGACAATATTTTTTTCAGTGTAGGTGTGCCAAATATTGTGTTCATCGGTCTATGTTTTGGTATAGCGCCCATATAAACTGCTAACTTCGGAAAGATTCTATATATCTTCAAGTAACATGCTGCGACCAAGAGTTTTGCAAGGAAACTATTATCTGTGATTCATGTATAAAAACAAAAAACTAAAATTTGTTAAGTGATTTGTCGAACCACCCTACACTGAAAAAAATATTGTCGTGAGGTCAAAGATTTCATGTCTTTAAAATACGAATACAAATTTTGCTTAGCGTAGAAGACGCATTTCTCTAAAATAAAGTTATTTTCCTTGTCCAAAAGTCGATAAACTTTTAAATGAAGTCGTATTGTCCTTATAATTAAGTGATTTGACTTAAAAATGGGTATCTTAACATGAAAGAAAAAATTTATAGGCTAAGGTCAACTAGACTTTAATTCAGAAAAATTCTTTAAATTTAATGAAATTGTCTTTAAATTTGTTGTCTTTTTGCATCTTGATTACAAAGCAAAAAATCGTTCAAATATAGGACATGTTTTTCAAAACTTTATTTTAAAGAAGTTTTTTACTTCAAACATAGCATAATTTCTACTGGAATTCGAGTCCTAATTTGGAAAATATAGTTGCTGTTAACTCGTTTTTAAAGGACTTTGATAGCATATGAAGAAAAAAAGCTGAGAAAGCGAAAAATTAAAATTTGCTTCCTAGAAGCAAGTACACAAAACCTAAATTTAAAAGAGAATTGTGACTTAAAGGTATCCTTACTTGTATTCTCCTCTTCTTTGGCTCGGAATCAATACCAAATTTTTTAAAGTAAAGACAAAATCTTTGGAACCGAGTATGCTTTTTTTTCAGTGTAGTACCCAGAATTTATATACTAGAATCCGCTACACACAACCATAACATTTGCTCTATATACAATGTTCTTTAATCTATCTTTACATTAACGTTGGTTAACCAAGGCAGTGTTTTGTAGGCGGAAATGTGTTAAATTCTTTTTCAATCACAATAATCGCTTGGATTAAATGTAACATCTTCAAGTCATTCGATTGTGATATTCACCATGTCATGTTAACCGACTACTATCGTAGCTCCAACAATAAGTTACAGCAAAAAGGTTTGGATGGATAATGTATTTATTAGAGTCGTTATCGTATAAAATAGTTGATAAGATTAAGTAGGGCGTATGCACACACACACACACGCACATCCTCACACATAAATAGTAAGCAGGATAATGTTATTGTGAAGAAGAATAATGGAATCCGATAACGAAAAGCACATTTCGATTTCTTATGCCAAAAGCATGGCTTATGTAATAAATACGAAATATCATGAGGTAATCTCCAGGAGCAGAGAAATTACAAGACTAGTGGAAATGTGCTAAAGGCTGAGCTGAAACTATTTATGTGATGCCATATAAGATTTCAACTGAATTAATAATCATATATAATGAGAGTTACAGTTCTGTGCAAAATTCTAATGTTTATTTGGAAATTTCAATAATTGTCGTCGCGAAAACAACAGCTTTTTAAAATGCTGCTGAACATTGTAAAATCTAAGTTTTCATCTAATCAATTCCTATTCGATACATGACAGTGTTCGAAATCGCTCCGTAGCTCTGGCTCAGCACTTTTTTTAGAAAAAGGGCTGTTCTGTTTGTCAACTCTTGCTCTCGGAGCCCAGAACGTATGAGCGGCACTGGATAATATGCGACAGAAAAAACATGTAGTAGTATGTGTGACACAAGCTCGAGCCTTAAATAATCTACCAAAATTTGAAGAACATACTATCACAAAACTACCTATCAATAATATTGTATTTTTTAAAAATGTTACTTCCATAGAAAATTTTGTCAAAATTTTATTTCTATAGAAAAACATATTTGGAAGTTCTTCTACAGGCACAACTTTAAAAGCACTTCCAAAAATATTCTCCCAAAGATGTTCTTTATTTTAACTGCCCAGGAAATTCATTTGAGTAAATTTTTGTATACCCTGCGCCACACTGTGGAACAGGGTATTATAAGTTAGTGCATATGTTTGCAACACCCAGAAGGAGATGCGATAGACACATGATGTCTTTGGCAAAAATGCTCAGGGTGGGCTACTGAGTCGATATAGCCATGTCCGTCTGTCCGTGAACACATTTTTGTAATCAAAGTCTAGGTCGCAGTTTTAGTCCAATCGACTTCAAATTTGACACAAGTATTGGTTTTGGCTCAGAATAGAACCCTATTGATTTTGGAAGAAATCGGTTCAGATTAAGATATAGCTCCCATATATATATATTTCGCCCGATATGGACTTATATGGCCCCAGAAGCCAGAGTTTTACCTTAATTTGCTTAAAATTTCGCACAAGAAGAACAATTAGTACTATAGTCAAGTGTGCCAAATTTTATTGAAATCGGTTCAGATTTAGATATAGCTCCCATATATATCTTTCGCTCGATATGGACGAATACGGTCCCAGAAGCCAGAGTTTTACCCCGATTTGGTTGAAATTTTGCACAGGGAGTAGAATTAGCATTGTAGCTATGCGTGCTAACTTTGGTTGATCGGTTAAGATTTAGATATAGCTCCCATGTATATGTTTTTCTGATTTCGACAAAAATGGTCAAAATACCAACATTTTCTTTGTAAAATCGCCACTGCTTAGTCGAAAAGTTGTAAAAATGACCCTAATTTTCCTAAACTTCTAATACATATATATCGAGCGATAAATCATAAATAAACTTTTGCGAAGTTTCATTAAAATTGCTTCAGATTTAAATGTTTAACATATTTTTATACCCACCACCATAGAATGGTGACGGGGGTATAATAAGTTTGTTATTCCGTTTGTAACACATCGAATATCGATTTCCGACTATAGAGAGTATACATATTCGTGATCAGGGAGAAATTCTAAGACGATATAACGATGTCCGTCTGTCTGTCTGGCTGTCTGTCTGTCTGTTTTAATCACGCTACAGTCTTCAATAATGAAGCAATCGTGCTGAAATTTTGCACAAACTTGTCTTTTGTCTGCAGGCAGGTCAAGTTCGAAGATGGGCTATATCGGTCCAGATTTTGAAATAGTCCCCATATAAACCGACCTCCCGATTTGGGGTCTTGGGCTTATAGAAATCGTAGTTTTTATCCAATTTGCCTGAAATTTGTAATCTGGAGGTATTTTATGACCATAAAGAGGTGTGCCAAAAATGGTACCTGAAATTGGAAATCTAGAGGTACTGTATGACCACAAATACGTGTGCCAAAAATTGTGAGTATCGGTCCATATTTTGGTATAGCCCCCATATAGACCGATCTCCCGATTTTATTTCTTGGGCTTATAGAAACCGCAGTTTTTATTCAATTTACCTGAAATTGGAAATCTAGAGGTATTGTAAGACCACAAATACGTGTGCCAAAAATTGTGAGTATCGGTCCATGTTTTGGTATGGTCCCCATATAAAACGACCTCCAGATTTGGGGTCTTGGGCTTATAGAAACCGTAGTTTTTATCCAATTTGCCTGAAATTTGTAATCTGGAGGTATTTTAGGACCATAAAGAGGTGTGCCGAAAATGGTGAGTATCGGTCCATATTTTGGTATAGCCCCCATATAGACCGATTTCCCGATTTTACTTCTTGGGCTTCTAGAATTCGAAGTTCTTATCCTATTTGCCTGAAATTGGAAATCTAGAGGTATTTTCGGGTCATAAAGAGGTGTGCCGAAAACGGTGAGTATCGGTCCATATTTTAGTATAGCCCCCATAAGAACGATCTCCTGATTTAACTCCTTGGGTTTCTAGAAACCGTAGTTTTTATCTGATTTGCCTGAAATTGTAAATATTCTGGTATTTTAGGCTCACAAAAACGTGTATCGGATTAAGTTTTTATCCATTTGGTAATGCCTCCATATAGACCGACTTCGCTTCTTGAGGGTGTAGAAGGAGCACTGATCATGAAAATTGCTTGAAACTCAATGTAAAATTTCCAGATTTTACTTCTACAGATTTAAGATTTCAAATCAAGACGTTATTTTATAATTTTCTTGCACACTTATAACAGATGTTAATGATTCCTCTAAAACTCAAACAAAAATGGATCTTATAAATCCAGAATCTGATATAGTCCTCATAGGTGAAATTTTTAAATTTATCTTCGGGAAGTGTCCTCAAGTCCTCAAGTCCTCCTGAAATTTCAAAGGAAACCCTAATATTTGGTTCATGGTAGTGGGTATTTAAGATTCGACCCGGCCGAACTTACTGCTGTATATACTTGTTTTTACTAACATTGTGTTCCACCCTAGTGCATTAGCCGACTTAAATTTTGAGTCTATAGTCTATTATAGTCTATTAAATTCTGTCCAGATCGAGTGATATTTAAATGTATGTATTTGGGACAAACCTTTGTATATAGCCCCCAACGGATGTGATATGGTATCGAAAATTTAGATCTACAAAGTGGTGCAGGGTATAATATAGTCGGCCTCGCCCGACTTTAGACTTTCCTTACTTGTTATAATTGGCGTTTTTCATATTTTTACTGGGGAATTTTAACTTTTTTTATACCCACCACCATATAATGGTGACGGGGGTATAATAAGTTTGTCATTCCGTTTGTAACACATCGAAATATCGATTTCCGACTATATAAAGTATATATTCTTGATCAGGGAGAAATTCTAAGGCGATATAAGCATGTCCGTCTGTCTGTTGTAATCACGCTACAGCCTTCAATAATGGCGCTATCGTCCTGAAATTTGGCACAGATTCGTCTTTTGTTTGCAGGCAGGCCAAGTTTGAAGATGGGCTATATCGGTCCAAGTTTTGATATAGTTCCCATATAAACCGACTTCCCGATTTGGGGTCTTGGGCTCATAAAAACTGTAGTTTTTATCCAATTTGTCTAAAATTGGAAATCTTCAGGTATTTTAGGACCATCAAAAACTGTACGGTTCATGTTTTGGTATAGCGCCCATATGGACCGATTTCCCGATTTTTCTTCTTGGACATCTAGAAAGTGTATTTCATATCCGATTTGCCTGAAATTGGAAATCTAGAGGTATTCTAGGACCATAAAGAGGTGTGTGATATAGCCCCCATATAGGCCGAACTCCCGATTTTACTTCCACGGCTTCTCGAATCCGTAGTTTTAATCCAATTTACCTGAAATTTGAAATCTAGAGGTACTCTAGAACCCTAAAGACGTGTACCGAAAATGGTGAGTACCTGTCCATGTTTTGATATAGCCACCATAGAGACCGATCTCCCGATTTTATTTCTTGGCCTTCTAGAATCTGTAATTTTTACCCAATTTTCCTCAAATCGGAAATCTAGAGGTATTCTAGGAACCTAAAGAGGTGTGTCGAAAATGGTGAGTACCGGTACATGTTTTAATATAGTACCCATATAGCCCGATCTACCGATTTTACTTCCATGGATTGTGGAATTCGGTGTTTTTATCCAATTTGCCTGAAATTTGAAATCGTGAGGTATTCTAGGACCATAAAGACGTGTGTCGAAAATGGTGTGTACATGTAATTTTGTGTGTAAAGTACAACTCACAGTCTAAGTCCGATTGTCTTCAAATTTGGCATAGGGCCTTATTTCTGCTCAAAGACAATCGCTATTAATTTTGGAAAAAATCGTTCAGATTTAGATATAGCTCTGTTTTAGATTCATATGACTAAAGTGGCAAAAGTTTAACACCGATTTTGGTGAGGCTTTGTACAAAGTGTAGAGCTAGTATTGTAGCTATCCATGTCAAATTTTACTAAAAATAGATTCAGATTTAGATATAACTCCCATATATATCTTTCGCCCGATATGGATTTAATTGGCCCCAAAGGCCAGATTTTTGCCTTTATTTGCTACAAATTTTACACAAAAAGTACAATTTACAGTATTGTCAAGTATGCTAAATTTCGTTGAAATCGCTTCAGATTTAGATATAACTCCCATATATATCTTTCGCCCGATATGGATGTAATTGGCCCCAAAGGCCAGATTTTTGCCTTTATTTGCTACAAATTTTACACAAAAAGTACAATTTACAGTATTGTCAAGTATGCTAAATTTCGTTGAAATCGCTTCAGATTTAGATATAACTCCCATTTATATTTTTCGCCCGATTAAGATTTATGTAACCACCGGAGATCAAATTTTCATTCCGATTTACTTGAAAATTTTGCACTTGGTTTATAAGTATGATTTTAGCAATGTGTGCCCAAATTTAGTTCAAATTGGTTACGATTTGGATATAACTTCCATATATGTACGTCTGGTTTAAGGACATTTTATTCCAAATGATTTCTGCTACACAGAAAAAAGGTTTAACATTCTATCTAACTGTATTTGAATTTGATCCAAATCTGTTCAGATTTAGATAAAGCGCCATATATTCTTTCAATTTAGGCAAAAATGGCACAACGTCAACGAAGTTGTCCCCAGACATTCGTTCGATGTGGCCAAATATTGTCACACTTCACAATTGACAAGTTACACTGAAAAAAATCGTGCCCGGTTCCAAGATTCAATTGCCCGGTTCCAAAGAAATTCAAGTAAGGGTTCTTTTAATTCAAATTCACTTTGGGTTTAGTGAACTGCCTGAATTTATTCTGATAATTGGTTGATAGTTTTGCTGCAAGTAGAGGATGCTGATGAGGAAACGTGCATCCATCCAACCGTCTTGCAGTCTATAGGGCTTTACCCAAATAAATTTGACAAACATTATTTTCCTCTGTTGGTTAAGCTACACTTGTAGTTTAGTCAATGCATGATTTTAAACTGAAATCAAAAACAACAAAATAAATAATGGAAAAGTTGGGGTTCAAATCACGCTAACTTCCGAACGAAACAGCTATCGACTTGAAACTTGGCACAAGTAGTTGTTATTGATGTAGGTCGGATGGTATTGCAAATGGGCCATATCGGACCACTTTTACGTATAGCCCCCATATGTAATAAACCGACGCTCAGATTTGGCTTGCGGAGCCTCTTCGAGGAGCAGATTCATCCGATCCGGTTGAAATTTGGTACATGGTGTTAGTATACGGTCTCTAACAACCATGCAAAAATTGGTCCACATCGGTCCACAATTATATATAGCCCCCATTTAACCGATTCCCAGATTTGGCTTGCGGAGCCTCTACGAGAAGCAATTTGGTACATGGTGTAAGTATATGATCTCTAACAACTATGCAAAAATTGGTCCACATCGGTATATAATTATATATAGCCCCCATATAAACCGATTCCCCGATTTGGCCTCCGGAGCTCTTGGAGGAGCAAAATTCATCCAATCCGGTTGAAATTTGGTACGTGGTGAAATTGGGTATATTGCGCTAGTATATGGCCGTTAACAACCATGCCAAAATTGGTCCATATCGGTCTATAGTTATATATAGCCGAGCCCCAAAAATAATCTACCAAAATTTTATTTCTATAGAAAGTTTTATCAAAATTTTATTAACATATTATTCAAAATTTTGTCAAGATTTTATTTCTATAGAAAATTTTTTCAAAATTGTATTCCTATAGAAAATTTTGTCAAAATTTTATTTCTATAAAAAATTTTATCAACATTTTGTTTCTATAAAAATTTCATTTCTATAAAAAATTTTGTCAAAATTTTATTTCTATGGAAAATTTTGTCAAAATTTTATTTCTATAGAAAATTATGTCAAAATTTTATTTCTATAGAAAATTTTGTCAAAATTTTATTTCTATAGAAAATTTTGTCAAAATTGTATTTCTATAAAAAAAAATTTTGTTCGTTTTTTTTTTTTGTTTAATTATAACCCTGTGGACTTACAATTGAGAAGACGGTGTTAAGAAGTTTTAAGATACCTTGACATCGGCAAGTGTTACTGCAACCCAAGTAATTCCTTTGTGGATGACAGTCTTTAGTACACGCTTCTATGCAATCCATGGTGGAGGGTACATAAGATTCGGCCTGGCCGAACTTACGGCCGTATTTACTTGTTTATTTTATTTTTTAGCTAGAAACATGTATTATGTTCTGAAAACTTTTTTCCTTTCTGTTAAATTAAAGATTACGTTTGAAGATTTTTTTGCGTATTCTACAATAATGTCTGCCAGCAATGTCTCAATGTTTCCTTATTAAGTTCTCAGATTACGTTTTAAGTTGAGTATGGAATATGCTTCCAGAATTGACATAATTCTTAATAAGTTCATTCAATTAAGCGGAATTTATGACGGACGACAAAGAAAACGAAATCGGCTTAAGGACACTGCAACTACCACGGTAGCTATAAACCAGAGCACCCAAGAGAGTAGCCACCGAGAATTGTAAGACGATGAATATAATCTGCTAGGACAATAGTAGCAAAAAAATGTTGTATTCAATTTTAAAATTAATAGGTCCTAATTTATATGGAAAATTTAAAACGCTACAAAGTAGAATTAAATTTGTTCGGAAAAACGGAATAACCAAAAATTGAGGATGAAAATTGGGAATTATACTGTCCATGTTCCAAAGATTTTTTCGTTACTTAAATTATTCTGCCATTTATTCCGAACCATGGAAGCGAGAAAGAAAATTCCAAAGCATTTCAAGTTATTATCGAAATATACATAAGACGAATTTCAATTTATTGGTAGAATTGAACATGGCCTTTTTGTTGGCTAAGGATGAAACAAAAGCCTTTGTAACATACAATTGTTTCGAGCGATCAAAAATTTTCTTTCAGCTGTGGTTTATTTCCCTTCATATAGTGACATTCATATCATTATTAGTCATTTAGCAGAATTGGGCAGTACTTACTTTTAAGAGAGATTTATTCGTGAAAGAGTTTTATGTATTGTGAATTTAAATTTCTCCGACCAACAAATTGGATAAAATTTTGATAAAAATTAAAAAAAAAATAAAAAAAAACAAGTAAGGAAAGTATAAAGTCGGGCAATGAGTGATTTTAAATTACATAATCACTTTTGCAATTACATAATTTCAAAATATTTTCATAATTATTGCAAGGATGTGTTTATGAAATATTAAAATGGCAACTTTTATTATGATAGATACTTTAATTTCAAACATAGATGGTATATGCCTTCTGAAAATACTCTATAGAGCGAGCATATGCATATAGTGAAATATAGTGAACTTGTATTACGATAATAGGTTTTTTTTCATTTCCATACACTTTGTTACAAAAAAAATCCCACTTTGTCGGAAGAGACTGTTCATTGTGAAGCATTGTAAAAGCTTTTTGTATTTTGTTATTATAAAATATTTCTTATTTTATATATTTCTATTTTTACACCCACCACCATAGAATGGCGACGGGGCTATAATAAGTTTGTCATTCCGTTTGTAACACATCGAAATATCGATTTCCGACTATATAAAGTATATATATTCTTGATCAGGGAAAAGTTCTAAGACGATATAAGCATGTCCGTCTGTCTGTCTGTTGTACAGTCTTCAATAATGGAGCTATCGTCCTGAAATTTAACACAGAATTTGTCTGCTCGCAGGCCAAGTTCGAAGATGGGCAATATCGGTCCAGTTTTATATAACTACCATATAAACCGATCGCCCGATTTGGGGTCTTGGGTTTATTGAAACCGTAATTTTTATCCAATTTGCTTTAAATTGGAAATCTAGAGAAATTCTAGGGCCATAAAGAGGTGTGCCGAAAATAGTGATTAGCAGATCATGTTTTGGTATAGCCCCCATATAGACCGATCTACAGATTTTATTTCTTGAGCTTCTAAAATCCATAGTTTTTACCCAATTTGCCTGAAATTAGAAATTCTAGGACCATAAAGAGGTGTGCCGAAAATTGTGATTATCGGACCATGTTTTGATATAGCCCCCATATAGACCGATCTACAGATTTTATTTATTGAGCTTCTAGAATCCGTAGTTTTTACTCAATTTGCCTGAAATTGGATATCGAGACGTATTCTAGGACCATAAAGAGGTGCGCTGAAAAAAATTTATAGTTTACAAAATAAATTTTTTTCATGTACATTTGATGAGATGTGACTTTTATGTATTTTGATCTGCTGAATTCGAAAATATTTTTAATTTTTATACCCTAAACCACATAGTGGCCAGTGGCCCGACTTTCTACTTTACTTACTTGTTTTTTTTTATGGAACAGTTTTTGAGATACCCCGTTATTTTTAGTTTTTCGCCCTTGTCTAAACCAATGTTTAGACTTATATTTATCTATTGAATTTCTTATTTCATCGAATTTTGTTTCTGTACTGAATTATTGAATTTTTGTATCTGAACTAAACTATTATGAACTATTGTTAATGAAAAATCCATGAAGTTGTAATTTAAGATTAATCGATATTCCTAATCGAATTTATTATTGTGAATTATTACTTTCTATCTAAAAGTTTCTTGGCTTGTTAAATAAGTTGAATTCGGTCTATTCTTCTCTATATCTCGAACGGTGAGATATAGAGAATAAACCAATCATACTTCAAAATTGTAACTCCTGTCCTTTTATTTCCAAATCTTTCCCTATCTCTGCGTTGCTAAACTTGATGGTATATTTTCTCATCCACTGAGAATTTATACCACATACTGATCTACCACAATTCTCCTAGTACCTCCTCCACAATCTGTTATACAGTCCACACACACTCTACTCCAGGAATTGGTGTCCACTACTCTCTCTCAAATAACAGTTGCCGTCACCAATCCCCCCATAACCCCAACTTTAAACAGCCCTTTTTTTCACTAAACAAATTATATCTTGAGTTAGAAATGTCCGATTATATCGTTGTTGATACTTAAATGAAAGGTTTTGAAAATGTGAGCAACTCACCCACAAAAAATGCATAAAAATAAAGAGATATCTCAAAAAATGTTCCATAAAAATATTTTTTAATTTTTTTTTAATTCAGCAGATCAAAATACATAAGAAAAGTCACCTCTCATCAAATATACATTTTGAGTGTAAACTAGTGTTATCGGACCATGTTTTGATATAGCCCCCATATAGACCGATCTCCCGATTTTATTCCCGATTTTACTTCTTGGGTTTCTAGAATCCGTAGTTTTTATCTAATTTGCCAGAAATTGGTATTCTACAACCATAAAGAAGTCTGCCCGGCCGAACTTACTGCTGTATATACTGGTTAGTTATCAAAAGATTGGGCAAGGAAAGTCTCGCTCCCAGTCCAAATATTAAAAAAAAGTCTGGTATCTATATTAACTTCATAACCTCCCCCAAATCCTTTGTATATTTTAAAGTAAATCGGAGATGTTTAGTTTCTTCACTATACTTTAAAATAAAGTCGCGCAAAGTAGGAGTCCCCCTCCCCTACCAAATATCGGAAAATAAAGTAGCGTATCTTTGCCTAGACGCTACCAACAACCATCACTGAGAATGTCAAGCAAATCGGAAAACTTTGGTTCACTTCCAAACCACAGAAGGTTAACTTGTGCTCAAATTTAGTAAGATCGGTTAATAAATGAGGCCACTATGTTCAAAAATAAGGTTATTAGGGACAAAATTTTGAAAATCGGGTGCTACATATATATAGGAGCTACGTCTAAATCTGAACCGATTTGAATATTTTGCAGGTTTGGTTGATATACAAAGTAATCACCTTGTGCTAAATTTGAGTAAGATCGGTTAATAAATGAGGCCACTATGGCAAAAAAAAAAGGTTGTTAGGGAAATTTTTTTTTAAATTGCTGCATATATATGGGAGATATATCTATATCTGAACCGATTTGGATGATATTTGCAGGTTTGGTTGATACCATAGAACGTTACTTTGTGCTAAATTTGAGTAACATTTTAAGACCACATTTTCGAAAATCGGTCGATACATATATATGGGAGCTATATTTAAATTTGAACCGATTTCGATGAAATTTTGCTTATGTCAATTAGATTATTTTATGACAAATTTAACGGACGGACGAACATCAAGGGCTACACCGACTCAGAAGGTGATTCTGTGTCGATGGGTTTATATTTTATGGGGTGTAAAATCAATATTTCTGGTAGACACATTTTTTGGCAGATCAAAGTTATTATACCTTGACCAATATGTGTCCAGCAAAAAAATTTTGAAGTTCTTCCAAAGGCACAACTTCAAAAGCACTTCCAGAAGATGCACTCCCAATGATGTTCTTTATTTTAATTACCTAAGAAGTTATTTTAATTCAATTTTTTATATCTTGTTTTTTTTTCATACTTTTAATGGGTAATTTTAACTTTTTATGTTTCAAATAGATTAAAAACAGAGTAAGAATTCATAAAATGGTACAAATTATTTAAATTATGGCGAAAAAATTTTAAATTTTTGAAAATATTTAAGGTCAAACGTTTCAGACAAGCGTTAGAATCCATTAAAAGTTATAAAAAATTATAAAAATTATTTATTTATAAAAATTATTTCAAGGAATTTTTTAATTTACATCCAAAACATTGAATTCAGATTACACCTAAAGAAGTGATGCAAATTCAGTGCAACAGATTTTGAAATGGAGGACTTCCATCCCATGACAAGCCCGTGTTAAATTCATCGCTTCTGCGCCAATTTTGCACCACTTCCGGATGCAAAAAGAACATTTTCATTACTTTTTTGGCGACGCTTTTTTTTTTGCTGAGTGGTTTAGGGTATAAAAACAAACAGAAAATAAGTTTTTAGTTTTTTTTTTTTTTTAATTTCTTCATTCAAAGGCATAACTTCTAAAGCAATTCAAAGGATTCAAAAACGGAGTACTTCCGTTTCATGACAAGTCCATATAAAATTCATTGGAGATGATTCAAGTTTGCACTACTTCCGTATCACAGATTAGGGATCCAAACTACTCTTTTTTTGCTGGGATAATACATATTTCATAAAACATGCATGTTTAGTGGTCTATTATAGCTTTGACAAGAGAGAGCCTTGGGTTTTTATACCCTTCACCACTACTGTGGTACAGGGTATAATAAGTTTGTGCATTTGTATGTAACGCCAAGAAGGAGTAATCATAGACCAACCTTTTAGTATACGGATCGGCTTAGAATTAAATTCTGAGTCGATTTAGCGATGTCCGTCTGTCTGTCTGTCCGTCTGTCTGTCTGTCTGTCTGTCTGTTGATGTATTTTTGTGTGCAAAGTACAGCTCGCAGTTTTAGTCCGATTGTCCTAAAATTTGGTATAGGGTCCTGTTTCGGCTCAAAGACGATCCCTATTGATTTTGGAAAAAATCGGTTCAGATTTAGATATAGCTGCCATATATATTTTTCACCGATCTGGTCATAATTGGCGTGTATATCAACCGATCTTCCTCAAATTCCGTACATCCGAATATTTTATGAGTCTCGAAAAACTTGCAAAATATCAGCCAAATCGGTTCAGATTTAGATATAGCTCCCATATATAGCTTTCGCCCGATTTACACTCATTTGCCACAGAGGCCAATTTTTTGCTCCGATTTAGTTGAAATTTGGCACAGGGAGTAGAATTAGCATTGTAGCTATGCGTGTCAAATTTGGTTGAAATCGGTTCAGATTTAGATATAGCTCCCATATATAGCTTTCGCCCGATTTACACTCATATGACCACAGAGGCCAATTTTTGACTCCGATTTAGTTGAAATTTTGCACAGGGAGGAGAATAAGCATTGTTGCTATGCGTGCCAAATTTGGTTGAAATCGGTTCAGATTTAGATATAGCTTCCATATATATGTTTTTCTGATTTCGACAAAAATGGTCAAAATACCAACATTTTCCTTGTAAAATCGCCACTGCTTAGTCGAAAGGTTGTAAAAATGACTCTAATTTTCCTAAACTTCTAATACATATATATCGAGCGATAAATCATAAATAAACTTAAACTTTCCTTAAAATTGCTTCAGATTTAAACATTTCCCATATTTTTTTTACTAACATTGTGTTCCACCCTAGTGCATTAGCCGACTTAAATTTTGAGTCTATAGATTTTGTAGAAGTCTATCTAATTCGGTCCAGATCGAGTAATATTTAAATGTATGTATTTGGGACAAACCTTTATATAACCTTTATATGGTATCGAAAATTTAGATCTACAAAGTGGTGCAGGGTATAATATAGTCGGCCCCGCCCGACTTTAGACTTTCCTTACTTGTTTTTATGATATATTCGTGTGTCAACTTAGATTGGCCTAATCGCAATCTGATGAGGATTTTTTGTTGTTGACTAGATAGATAAATTGGTTATGAAAAAATTGGGATTGATTGAAATATAATATGCATTCCCAGCGATTTAAGTTTCTTACTTTAGTTGTAGACATATTAGGTTTTGCAGATCCTTCTTTGTGTAGGTCATTCTTGTGGGTTAATTGTTTGCTATTTTGGAGAGGATGCCTATAATCCTCATTACCACTAATGTTAGGATGAGCTGGTCTGCATAAAATATCTATATATATAAAATACAATCTATGTTTGTTTATTTGTTTGTATGTTCCGAGTTGGCTCCGAAACAGCTGAACCGACTTACTTGAAACTTTCAAAGATCGTAGGGGCCTTCATGTGGTGGAAAATGGGGTACCTCATTTTTTGACACCTGGTCGCGGAGGAGGACCTCCCCTTTGAAAATTGGACCAAAGTTAACCGATTATTATTTTTCGATATTTGGTCGGGGAGGGGGACCACCCCTTTGCCCGACTTTTTTTTAAAGTACAATGAAAACAAAACTAAACTCCCCCGACTGAAATTTTACGGAAAAAATGGGTGAGGTTATGAAATGTATATCAAGTTCCTGACTTTTTTAATAAAAATAAAAGGGCACAGGGAGACATCCGCTTCTCTTATGTACATACAGAGAAACAATTAAACTTTACCGAGTTACTTGAAATTTACAGAGGACTGGGAAGAGGTTACGATATTAATAGCTGATACCTGATTTTGTGATATTTGGTCGGAAGAGAGGCCGCCCCTTTAGGCTTATAATTTGCTTAACATTTTCTGGGACGTTTACAAAAGATACGTTATATCACTTTTCGATATTTGGTCGGGGAGGAGGTCCTCCTCTAAAACTGCAAAAAAAAAAAAAAAAAAAAAAAAAATTTCTTAAGTTTTCTTGAAATTTACAAAGGCAGTGGGGGAAGGTTATGAACGAAGGAAGGTTATGGGGCAACCTTCCTTGCCCCACACTTGAAGGAAAGTTTCAAGAATTTTCAGGGAAGGTTAGGGGTGCTATTCACTACGGTGTTTGTCGATATTGTATTGGGGAAAGTGACGTCCCTTTAAAACAATAGAGCAAAACTTAAACATCACCGATCTACTTGAAATTTACAGGGAACGTGGGAGGAGGTGATTAAATTTATACATGATTTTTAAATTAGTATATGATTTTTCGATATCTGGTTGGGGAAGGGGAAAATTTAAATAAACTTTTTCGACTTACTTCGATAGAATTTATAGAGACCATTGAGTAGTTGTGAAATTAATATAGGGTACGTGATAGTCCGATATCAGGTGTGAGTGAAGCGATGGTGGGGAGAGGGTTCCCTTTTGTGCGTTTTTATACCCTCCATCATAGGATGGGGGTATATTAACTTTGTCATTCCGTTTGTAACACATCGAAATATTGCTCTAAGACCCCATAAAGTATATATATTCTGGGTCGTGGTGAAATTCTGAGTCGATCTAAGCATGTCCGTCCGTCCGTCTGTTGAAATCACGCTAACTTCCGAACGAAACAAGCTATCGACTTGAAACTTGGCACAAGTAGTTGTTATCGATGTAGGTCGGATGGTATTGAAAATGGGCCATATCGGTCCACTTTTACGTATAGCCCCCATATAAAGGGACCCTCAGATTTGGCTTGTGGAGCCTCTAACAGAAGCATATTTCATCCGATCGGGCTGAAATTTGGTATATAGTGCTGGTATATAGTCTCTAACAACCATGCAAAAATTGGTCCACATCGGTCCATAATTATATATAGCCCCCATATAAACCGATCCCCAGATTTGGCTTGTGGAGCCTCTAAGAGAAGCATATTTCATCCGATCCGGCTGAAATTTGGTACATGGTGTTGGTAGATGGTCTCTAACAATCATGCAAACATTTGTCCACATCGGTCCATAATTATATATAGCCCCCATATAAACCGATCCCCAGATTTGGCTTGTGGAGCCTCTAAGAGAAGCATATTTCATCCGATCCAGCTGAAATTTGGTACATGGGGTTGGTAGATGGTCTCTAACAATCGTGCAAAAATTGGTCCACATCGGTCCATAATTATATATAGCCCCCATACACACAGAGAATAGATTGGTTGGAAATTGATCGTTATAATGAAAATTCCACATTTAGAGCTCAATGATAGTTGGATCAATTTACATTCATTTTTTCCAAACATTTTTTCGTCATTTCTACCACTTGGTGATAATTGGAATGGATTTTCATTTGTGATGCATGATAAATAGTTGTAGTAACCAAGTGTCTCTATTTAAAAAAAAAATTCAGAATATCAGTCAATACGACCTACTTGAAATCAGATTAGTAACTAACAGTTAATAATCACAACTTAGATTCGATATACACAGCCGAAAGTAAATTGAATTATTGTTCAAATGTCATTGTTGTCATTACTAATTTATAGCCGAAAAAAATTAATTTTTCAAATTTCAATTCTAAACCACTATAAATATGAAAAGCTCAAGCCCGCTTAATTATATTTGTCTTTAAAACTGGACCGCAAGATATACTAATGAAGAATCGACATTTGCTCTGGATGCAGAGTGATAAACAGGAATATTGGACAACAAATTTCAAAGATTGGTTAAATATATTCCTATACGTTTGAGAAGTCATATACAAAGATGGGAATATTATTATGCATTGACCAAATAAATAGAAAATGAGCCTCCACATTGCTTTACATTAAATCTCTTGAAGTTGCTGGAGATTGCGGGTACATTCTGGTTATTTCATCCAATGAGAGATTTGGATCTACTAATATGTAAATTGAGTTTTTTACGATTAAATGAACGAACTCGCTGAAACGGCCTTTTTGCATGCAGGGAAGAAAAAATGACTCTCCTAGAACAAAATTTAATTTTTGAACGAGGAAAATTGAACATTTGCGCCGCAAAAGCGTTGCTTCCTCGCCAGCTGTCGAAATCAGGTACATAATGACCGAGAAAATAACAGGATTGAGCAACAATGATACATGTTCACCGTAAAAAAAATGTTTGGTCTAAGAAGTGATCACATTCATACTCTGGGTGTACATACATTTTCATGCAATAAATAGAGATTCTAGAGAAAAAATTGTATCTACTATACTTAGCGTATTAAGATTTATTTGTACCACTTTACCTATATGTAAATAAAATAAAATATAATATTTAACTGTTAAGTAATTGATTTTTAAATATATTTTTAATTCGGTCATGAGTATTATTCAGGTTGGGCAACACAACCGAATGATGAAAGTAGTCACAACTAATATCGTCGGCAGACCCAACCAACACCATATGTGGTATTAGTAGTGTCGACCGAATCATTCGGGTGACACAACTGCCAACTGATAGTAGCTGCAACTGCCAAAAGGAGGTTGGCAATAAATTCGGTTATCACAACCAATCTGTATTCTCTGTGTATAAACCGATCCCCAGATTTGGCTTGCGGAGCCTCAAAGAGAAGCAAATTTCATCCGATCCGGCTGAAATTTGGTACATGATGGTGGAATATGGTCTCTAACAACCATGCAGAAATTGGTCCACATCGGTTCATAATTATATATAGACCCCATATAAACCGATCCCCAGATTTGGCTTGCGGAGCCTCAAAGAGAAGCAAATTTCATCCGATCCGGCTGAAATTTGGTACATGATGTTGGTATATGGTCTCTAACAACCATGCAAAAATTGGTCCACATCGGTCCATAATTATATATAGCCCCCATATAAACCGATCTCCTGATTTGGCTTGTGAAGCCTCAAAGAGAAGCAAATTGCATCCGATCCGGCTGAAATTTGGTACATGGTATTGGTATATGGTCCCTAACAACTGTGCAAAAATTGTTCCACATCGGTCCATAATTATATATACCGCCCATATAAACCGATCCCCAGATTTGGGTTGCGGAGCCTCAAAGAGAAGCAAATTTCATCCGATCCGCCTGAAATTTGGTACATGATATTGTTATATGGTCTCTAATAACCATGCAAAAATTGGTCCACATCAGTTCATAATTATATATAGCCCCCATATAAGCCGATCCCCAGATTTGACCTCCGGAGCCTCTTGGAGGAGCAAAATTAATCCGATCCGGTTCAAATTAGGAACGTGGTGTTAGTATATGGTCGCTAACAACCATACAACAATTGGTCCAATCACGCAAAAATTGGTCCATATCGGTTCATAATCATGGTTGCCACTAGAACCAAAAATAATCTACCAAAATTTTGCCAAAATTTTATTTCTATAGAAATTTTTGTCAAAATTTTATTCGGTTCAAAATGAAATGTTCATCATCGTCAAAATTTTATTTCTATAGAAAATTTTGTTCAAATTTTATTCGGTTCATAATCATGGTTTCCGCTCGAGCCAAAAATAATCTACGAAGATTTTATTTCTATAGAAAATTTTGTCAAAAGTTTATTTCTATAGAAAATTTTGTTACAATTTTAGTGCTGTAGAAATTTTTGTCAAAATTTTCTTTCTATAGAAAATTTTGTGAAAATTTTTATTTCTATAGAAAATTTTGTGAAAATTTTATTTCTATAGAAAATTTTATTTCTGTAGAAATTTTTGTCAAAACTTTCTTTCTATAGAAAATTTTGTCAAAATTTTTATTTCTATAGAAAATTTTGTGAAAATTTTATTTCTATAGAAAATTTTGTTAAAATTTTATTTCTGTAGAAAATTTTGTCAAAATTTTATGTCTACTTTATCAAACTAAATTATATACTTATTGGATCGATCTTTTTTGATTTAATATATACCACGTATGGACTTACATACAATTTAGAAGATGGTGTTAGGAGGTCTTAAGATACCTTGCCATCGGCAAGCGTTACCGCAACTTAAGTAATTCGATTGTGGATGGCAGTGTTTAGAAGAAGTTTCTACGCAATCCATGATGGAGGGTACATAAGCTTCGGCCTGGCCGAACTTACGGCCGTATATACTTATTTTTTTCTTAAATTGAAAGTAGAGGGTTGTCCGTAAATGGGAACTCGGTCTTCTTTTTAGTAAAGAACTTAAATTTACATGAAATTGGCTGCTAACGTAGAGGGTGCTTCATTTTCCAACATTTTAGCAAATGTTAATGTGGTAAAATTGTTTACTACTTTAGCTTTTTCCGATTTATCGGATGGGAAACAGTAACTCTTTGTATGTTATTATACTCTTCACCTATAGGATATTAACTTTGTCATTCCGTTTGTAACACATCGAAATATTGCTCTAAGACCCCATAAAGTATATATATTCTAGGTCGTGGTGAAATTCTGAGTCGATCTGAGCATGTCCGTCCGTCCATCCGTCTGTTGAAATCACGCTAACTTCCGAACGAAACATGCTATCGACTTGAAACTTGGCACAAGTAGTTGTTATTGATGTAGGTTGGATGGTATTCCAAATAGGCCATATCGGTCCACTTTTACGTATAGCCCCCATATAAACGGACCCCCAAATTTGGCTTGCGAGGCCTCTAAGAGAACCAAATTTCATCCGATCCGGCTGAAATTTGGTACGTAGTGTAAGTAAATGGTCTCTAACAACCATGCAAAAATTAGTCCATATCGGTCCATAATTATATATAGGCCCCACATAAACCGATTACCAGATTTGACCTCCGGAGCCTCTTGGAGGACCAAAATTCATCTGATTCAGTTGAAATTTGGTACGTGATGTTAATATATGGTCTCAAACACCCATGCAAAAATTGGTCGATATCGGTCCATAATTATATATAGGCCCCATATAAACCGATCCCCAGATTTGACCTCCGGAGCACCTTGGAAGAGCAAAATTCTTCCCATTCGGTTGAAATTTGGTACGTGATATTAGTATATGGTATCCAACAACCATGCAGGAATTGGTTCCTATCAGTCCATAATAATATATAGCTCCCATATAAACCGATCCCCAGATGTGACCTCCTGTGCCTTTTGGAGAAGCAAAATTCATCCGATCTGGATGAAATTTGGTACGTGGTGGTAGTATATGATATTTAACAACCATGTGAGTTGAAATTTGTGGATGACAGTCTTTCGTAGAAGTTTCTACGCAATCCATGGTGGAGGGTACATAAGATTTGACCTGGCCGAACTTACGGCCGTATATACTTGTTATAATATGTTATAGTGCTTAATTTTTCTCCCCGACATTTTTTAAGACGAACCGTTTTACATATGCACATCCGTCGTATTTGTACCTATAAACGAAAAAGCAAGTAGTCCGATTTGTTTGAAAGAATTCAAATCTTTTCGAATTTGTTTTCAGCACGAAGGATATGGTTGACTAAGTTAACACAAAATGTTCCTACAAATACGCTTCGGCAGGCGCAGCGAAGCGGGCCGGGTTACGCTATTTGTAATAAAATCGAACTATTGAAAAATTAAGAAAAAAATTCTAAAGTCAATTTAATGTGGGGGAACCAAATCGAATATATATTCCACTTGCAATACAAAAAACAATTTCTATCATATATTTGGTTGGTATTCAGACTTCCCAGCTCATAAGTCACTACGAAATGTTATTAGTCACTGCCATTCAAATATTTACTCGAATCTGATGAGTATATTTCTCTTAACATAAGGGTGTGCTTTTTTATTGCCACTGGCAATCTCATTCACAAAGGATACAAAATGAGATTGCATATATCCAGAACAGAGAGCCGTTTATATGGTGGTTTCATACTCATACAAAATTGATATGTCATGGTACCCAATAACGAATATCTATTTGTCATCCAGTGACTTGGAACTATTCTCTATTTTCTATAGAAGAAATGCAAGTCATTATATTACCATACTACCATGCAGGCTGCTGCGAATGAAAAGTTTGCTAAAGTTATTTAATTACCAAGCTAAAACTCTTGTATGGTACTTGAATGGGAAATTGTGGTATGCTGCTGCTGCTGCTACTGCCACGGCATTCATGTGAATGTTGACAGCTTCATCAATGAAGCGTTCTTTGTGCATTGTTAAAGTTTCCTCCAAAAATCCTAAAACTTTCGATTTGAATACATAATCAAAGCGCTTTTGTTTATATGGAAGTTTAAAACTTCTCTAATGCAAAATGTTGGTAGAAAACTTACACTTTTGCCCATTGCCAAAGCAAAAAGCCAATCAGAAGTTGTACAAAGTCTGAATTAATATAATTATTGATGTGGAAAATCTCTGCTGGTTTGCTATACTTATATGGTTTCACAATTTTCAAGTGAATACTATTTAAGAATAAATTTCATACTGCGGAAAATAACAGTTGTTTAGAGTTAAATTGTGGAGAGTTAAATTTAAGAAAGCGATAAAATGTATCAGTTTGTTATGCTCTATGAGCCAAAAAATAAAATGGGCACCTATTGATTTATGTACGCGAAGAGCTAAATTTTAGTACTTAAACCGTATAAAAAATCTGAATTTTTTTTGTGAAAACTATTCAAAAACCAAGTATATACGGCCGTCAGTTCGGCCAGGCCGAATCTTACATACCCTCCACCAAGGATGGCATAGTAACTTGTACTAAAGACTGTCATCCACTATCGAATTACTTGGGTTGCGGTAACACTTGCTGATGGCAAGGTCTTCTCAATTGTAAGTTAGTCCATACGGGGTATATATAAAACAAAAAAAAGGTCGACTAAATAATTCAGATTGACAAAAATTTTTACAAACATAAAAAACAAAAATTTTGACAAAATTTTTTATAGTAATAAAATGTTGACAAAATTTTCTACAGAAATAAAATTTTGCCAAAATTTTCTATAGAAATAAAATTTTGACAAAATTTTCTATAGAAATAAAATTTTGACAAAATTGTCTACAGCAATAAAATTTTAAAAAAAATTTCTATAGAAATAAAATTTTGACAAAATTTTCTATAGAAATAAAATTTTGACAAAATTTTCTATAGAAATAAAATTTTGACAAAATGTTCTATAGAAATAAAATTTTGACAAAATTTTCTATAGAAATAAAATTTTTACAAAATTTTCTATAGAAATAAAATTTTGACAAAATTGTCTGTAGCAATAAAATTTTAAAAAAATTTTCTATAGAAATAAAATTTTGACAAAATTTTCTATAGAAATAAAATTTTGACAAAATTTTCTATAGAAATAAAATTTTGACAAAATTTTCTATAGAAATAAAATTTTGACAAAATTGTCTATAGCAATAAAATTTTAAAAAAATTTTCTATAGAAATAAAATTTTGACAAAATTTTCTATAGAAATAAAATTTTGACAAAATTTTCTATAGAAATAAAATTTTGACAAAATTTTCTATAGAAATAAAATTTTGACAAAATGTTCTATAGCAATAAAATTTTGACAAAATTTTCTGTAGAAATAAAATTTTAACAAAATTTTCTATAGCAATAAAATTTTGAAAAAATTTCTATATAAATAAAATTTTGACAAAATTTTGTATAGTAATAAAATGTTGACAAAATTTTCTACAGAAATAAAATTTTGACAAAATTTTCTATAGAAATAAAATTTTGACAAAATTTTCTATAGAAATAAAATTTTTAAAAAAATTGTCTATAGCAATAAAATTTTTAAAAAATTTTCTATAGATATAAAATTTTGACAAAATTTTCTATAGAAATAAAATTATGACAAATTTTTCTATAGCAATAAAATCTTGAAAAAATTTGTATAGTAATAAAATTTTGACTAAATTTTCTATAGTAATACAATTTTGAAAAAAAAAAATCTATATTAATAAAATAAAATAATAATAAAATAATGACAAAATTTTCTATAGAAATAAAATTTTGGTAGATTATTTTTGAGGATCGGCTATATGTAACTATATATCGATATGGACCAATTTTGGCATGATTGTTAGCGGCCATATACTAGCGCATGCACCACCACGTACCAAATTTCAACCGGATCGGATGAATTTTGCTCCTCCAATAGCTCCGGAGGTCAAACCTGGGGATCGGTTTAAATGTGGGTTACATATAATTAAGACCGATGTGGACCAATTTTTGCATGGTTGTTAGAGACCATATACTTACACCACGTACCAAATTTCAACCGAATCGGATGAATTTTGCTCATCCATGAGGATCCGGAGGTCAAATCTGGGGATAGGTTTATATGGGGGCTATGTATAATTATGGACCGATGTGGATCAATATTTAGGTAGTTGTTAGAGACCATATACTTACACGATGTACCAAATTTCAGACTCCGCAAGCCAAATCTGGGGATCGGTTTGTATGGGGGCTATTTATAATTATAGACCGATGTGGACCAATTTTTGCATGGTTGTGAGATACCATATACTAACACCATGTACCAACTTTCAACCGGATCGGATGAACTTTGCTCCTCCAAGAGGTTCCGCAAGCCAAACATGAGCGTCGGTTTATATGCGAGCTATACGTAAAAGTGGTCCGATATGGCCCATTTGCAATACCGTCCGACCTACATCAATAACAACTACTTGCACCTAGTTTCAAGTCGATAGCTTGTTTCGTTTGGAAGTTAGCGTGATTTCAATAGACGGACTGACGGACTGCTTAGATCGACTCAGAATATCACCACAACCCAGAATATATGTACTTTATGGGGTCTTAGACCAATTTTTCGATGTGTTACAAGCGGAATGCCAAAGTTAATACACCCCTCATCCTATGGTGGAGGGTATAACAAGTGAGGAAAGCCTAAAGTCGGGTGGGGCCGACTATATTATACCCTATGTGTACCAACATGTTGTCCTAACACCTTCAAATTTGTTAGGAGCAATATAAAGGTTTATTTTCACATATACAAATATTTATGAACCGATTTTTTAAACTTTCACAAAATATCTAGATTCAAATTTTAAATTGGTTAATGACCGGGACGGGCCACAATATTAGTAAAAAATATTGCAAATATTTAAATTGCATAAAATTTCGGAAATCTCATTTATGATTTATAGTCGATATACACGAATTAAAGTATAGGTAAATTTGAATCATTTTTGCGAGTTTTCAACTTAACAGTGACGATTTTACAAGGAACGTGTGGGTATTTTAGCCATATTTGCTAAAATCGGAAGAACATATATATGGGGGCTTTGTCTAATTCTGAGCCGATTTTGATAAAATTTGGCACACATTTTTTTTAATTGAACTGTCAGTTCAAAACATCAAAATTTTCGAAATTAAACTTTGGCCTCCTTAGTCATATGTATCTAAATCGGGCAAAAGATATACAGTGAAAACTCTCAAACTTGGACACTCTGAAAACCGGACACCTCTCACATTTGGACAATTGCTTGTGGACGTTTGATATATTAACACATTAAAATTAACCTCTCATAAATGGACACCTCCCAGATGTGGCCAAAATTTAGGCGACCGTTGGTGTCCACCTTTCAGAGATTTCACTGTACTTGGGTTATGCTAACAGTTACCGTTGGAAAGAATCTTATAACTTCTTAATATGGTTAAATTGTAATTTAGTCCAATATTTCGATGTGTTAGTTAGTATACCCCTCATCATATGGTAGGGAGGTATAGTTAATTTTTATGTGTAGCACGATTTTTTACGAATCTTCATTGCCTTAATTGCATAGTATTTGACAAATTTATTACAATAAATGAATACTCGCATATTTATTATATAATTTAGAAAATCTTACATACCTTGCTGCCAGAAAAAAATAATACCCTAATATAGTTTTGAAATTTGAAGCAATTAATAGGCCAAAAATTTGAAAATACTCATTTTTGATAATCAATGTACTCTCATACGAACGATATGAACTTTCAAAATTAGAGAAACCAAAATTGATTCGCGTTCGAGTGACTGTTTTTCAGTCGACTTGGTTTCGGTTCGACATACAGAAACAGGGTATAATTACACCTTTTTCTTCCTTCTGTGTGAAATCCATGGGGAATATTTCATTTCAACTGCATAAAAACACTCTATGTTTCAAATCAAATAAATCAGAAATATTAGATATATAAAAGTTCATAAAAACTGATCATTTCTTAAAATGTCGGTCACGGAGAACATGAATTTTTCTATATTGTCAGTCAATAAATATAAGTTTTCACTTAATCATATCTGGCAAGAAGGTGCTTCCCCTCCTGTGCAAATATCAAACTATTACATAGTTAGTTTCCATACAGGGACCACCTTCTATGTTACCATCCCTGCATATTGCAAGAAAATCGGATAACTGTCCTTTTTCAAAAAAAAAAAAAAAATTAAAAGTTGTCCATCTCTATCGTTCCCAGTAAATTTCAAGTAAATAAGATAAGTTTCAAGAAAATCGGAAAACTTTAAAATTTTACAAAAATCGGACAAGGAAGAGGTGGACATTTTTCAAATTTTTTACTGTTTGGTCCACTGAAAAAAATATTGTCGTGAGGTCAAAGATTTCATGGTTTTAAAATATGAATGCAAATTTTGCTTAGCATAAAAGACACATTTCTCTAATATAAAGTTTTTTTTCCTTGTCCAAAAGTCGATAAACTTTTCAATGAAGTCATATTTTCCTTATAATTAAGTGATTTATTTATTTATTTATTTATTTATTTATTCAGTCTTTGGATAATTCACAATATAATCCTTACAGACTCGCTAATTTCTAATTTGTATATATACTTCTAAAATGTTCTACTTAAAAATGTACTAATTTCTAAAATAAAATACATCCAGAATTTGATCAAAATCTTTCACTTAAAAATGGGTATCATAACATGAAAGAAAAAATGTTTGGGCTAAGGTCAACTTGACTTCAATAATTCAAAAAAATTATTTAAATTTAATGAAATTGTCTTTTTTGTCTTTTTACATCTTGACTACAAAGCAAAAAAATCGGTCAAATATAGGACATGTTTTTCAACACTTTAGTTTAGAGACATTTTTTACTTGAAATATAGCATAATTTCTACTGGATGTCGAGTCTTAATTTGGAAAATAAAGTTGTCGTTAACTCGTTTTTAAAGGACTTTGATAGCATATGAAGAAACAAAGCTCGAAAAGCGAAACATTAAAATTTGCTTCCTAGAAGCAAGTACAAAAAACCCAAATTTGAAAGAGAATTGTGTCTTAAAAGTATCCTTACTTGTATTCTAAGCTTCTTTGGCTCGGAATCAATACCAAAATTTTTAAAGTAAAGACAAAATCTTTGGAACCGGGCATGCTTTTTTTCAGTGTGGTTACCGACGAAAACATCAAAAAAATCCACAAAATGATTTTGAATGACCGTAAAATGAAGTTGATCGAGATAGCTGAGGCCTTAAAGATATCAAAGGAACGTGGTGGTCATATCATTCATCAATATTTGGATATGCGGAAGCTCTGTGCAAAATGGGTGCCGCGTGAGCTCACATTTGACCAAAAACAACAACGTGTTGATGATTCTGAGCGGTGTTTGCAGCTGTTAACTCGTAATACACCCGAGTTTTTCCGTCGAGATGTGACTCCATCACTACACTCCTGAGTCCAATCGACAGTCGGCTGCGTGGACAGCGACCAGTGAACCGTCTTCGAATCGTGGAAAGACTCGAAAGTCCGCAGACAAAGTAATGCCCTCTGTTTTTTGGGATGCGCGTGGAATAATTTTTATCGATTATATTAAGAAAGGAAAAAACATCAACAGTGACTATTATATGGCGTTATTGAACCGTTTGAAGGTCGAAATCGCGGCAAAACGTCCCCATATGAAGAAGAAAAAAGTGTTGTTCCACCAAGACAACGCACCGTGCCACAAGTCATTGAGAACGATGGCAAAAATTCATGAATTGGGCTTCGAATTGCTTCCCCACCCGCCGTATTCTCCAAATCTGGCCTCAGCGACTTTTTCTTGTTCTCAGACCTTAAAAGGATGCTCGCAGGGAAAAAATTTGGCTGCAATGAAGAGGTGATCGCCCAAACTGAGGCCTATTTTGAGGCAAAACCGAAGGAGTACTACCAAAATGGTATCAAAAAATTGGAAGGTCGTTATAATCGTTGTATCGCTCTTGAAAGGAATTATGTTGAATAATAAAAACGAATTTTGACAAAAAATGTGTTTTTCTTTGTTAGACCGGGGACTTATCAGCCAACTTGTTATACTTGTTGAGGTTCTTGGATAAGCAAATTTCATTTGATCTTTATAAAATATGTACTAATCACACAAAATATCATCATATATCCCCCATATAAATCGACCCCCATAGTTCAATTCTGGCTCTCTAATTATCGCGCAAAAATTCATTAGTTTCGTAATTATTTATGGATGTTTTTCGTATTCTTCAAGAAAGCTGATAAAATTCACGCTCACGGTAAGTGAGTGTTAAGAGTTGAAAAGTGTTCCTTGTTTTATATTTTACTAATGGTTCTGTCATGAGATTTGTAGTGAAGCACTAGAATTCTGGCGAATCACTAGAATTCTCGTGAGTGACGAGAATTTTCATGAATCATAAGATTAGTCCTGGTCGAACTTACGGCCGTATATACTTGTTTTATTAAATTTTGAACACACATTTTGGAAATTTGCGTCCATCCGTTTAAGTCGTATGTCTTTGAACTAAGGAAAAATTTTCTTAAATGAGATTTGTATCCTAATTTTAAATTTATTGATTCTAGATTTAAAGCTAGACAGGTCCCTAAAAATGTGTTTATTTTAAAGAAACTTCATCTTTGGATACGAATCAATACAAAATCCTTAAGGAAAGGTCAAAATCTTGGGATCTAAGTAAACTTTTCTTGAGTGGACCTTAAAAAAATATCGGGCAAGAAGGACGTCCCTCTCCCCGACCAAATAGCGGGGAGAGGTATATTTGGTCGAAGCGATCTTTGTCTGGACGCCACCCCCAAACCTTCGTTTAAAATTTCAAGTAATCTTTGGTTCAATTTTCAAAAAGTTGGGCAAAGGGGAGGTCCTCCTCCCCGACCCGATATCAATTTTCTTATACCCTATTTGAACTACATAATCACTCTTTACGTTCTCTGAAAATTTCAAGTGTATCGATTCAGCCATTTTTGAGTTTACTCGAACAAATAAACATAACTCGGATTTTATATATAGCTTGTCCCCAAACAAGATCTCTTTTGAATCCCCACAAGATAAAAAAACAGCTGTTAAATAAGCGCATAATGAATTGAACACTACAGAATTTAATATTGTTGATTAAACAGATATCGCTTAAACTTTGTTAAGCAACATTCATACAATGTAAAGAATTTAATATTCTAAATTGTGTCAATATTTTCTTATTTCATTTTCCAAGGGACATTTGCAACATACCCTGGAGGATGGCAAATATCATAACCAGATATTTGTGTCCTGTACCAATGGAGTCAACGATGACAATGATTATGGTGGTGACGATAGCGATTACAACATATCCTCTAACAACTTCCTCTTATCCAGTGGCCCCAAATGTGTTGTTGCAACTTCCTGCAAACAATATTGCTGCTCTGCTGTGTTGAACGCTCTGCTTCCAATTGGCAATGTGAAAAATCCAGCCCCAGAAACAAAGCCAAAATGAAGAAGTAATGGTAATGTGATATAATACAAAATGAAACGTCCGCACAGCAACATGGGCCCCAGTCAGACAGAGGCCATTGGGCCAGCAGTTTCTTTGTCTTTGTTCTGTTCTCTCTGTTGAGGCAGTTAAACTAAGGTATGCATGATGCTTAACGGTTCGGAAGGATGCCCTTTTAATTTAGTTCGAGTTTTTCTCACTTCAACAAAACGTTTTAGTTGGTTAGCAATAATGTTGGATATTGGGAGGTCCACCACTTTAGCATGGACACAATTAAGTGTGAACAGTATGAACGAGGTAGGATAGGAAATTCTTTGAAAAGTAAATGTTTGTTATTTGGATATTTGTTTGGCAGAACGTTTAAGAAGAATTTCCCATGAGAGACAAGAGACTTTGAAAAAGCAAAGCATCGGAAAAACTGATGCAAACAAATCAGTCGAATGCTTACAAAAATACTATTCAGACCATAACAAGAGCGCATAAATTTTATTGCTTCTGATACGATTTTGCATCATTGAACCGTCGAACTGAACGGATGTGTGTTTCATATATCGGATTAAATTCGTACTTATTACGAATTTCAAGTGTGGTGATATACTAAGCCACCCTGAAGAGAAATTCAAAATCTTCCACTGGCCTGCCAACTTCAGGGCCCATTGGACGGGCTTTATCAATTTTGGCAATGACCAAAATCTAGGCGTAATTAGTCGACCTATAGACGGATCGATAGATTGCCACAAGGAAGATGTTCAACGAACGCAGAAATACTTTGTTTATCCTGATTTTTTGATGCTTGCAAAAGGGAACGATTGCCGGATGAGCAGCCATTGCCTTCGTGCTTCAGTTGCAAGAGATAACCTTGTGATGGCTATTATTAGCAAAGACAAATTGGACGGTATGGTTCCAAAGCTAAATGGGGGGAAATTGAGAACACTACGTCTGATGTCAACTCACAGGTGCTGGAAAAGTTTCCTGGACCAAGTCCAGAGATCTATAAATTGCTTTGAAGCTGCTTTGATGCTAATTGGTGAAGTTTGAGAATGAGCCGCTTTGGAGTTAGACGAGAAAAAGGACATACCAGCAGAGATGGTCTCTATCAAACTTTTTAAGGTTTACGACTGTCGCAAAGTTGTATACGTCGTAAACGTCACTTACACGTCGTAAATGTAGAAAAAGTAGCTAACTCCAAATAGTTCTTCAGACCCTTCAGATAGGCAGCGAATGACGAAGATGATGATATATGCGAAAAAGTTTAAATTCTCAGGAATGATCATAAAATTATTAACGAGTTTAAAAAACTTGACAATATGGTTATATCAATTGGAAACTCGAAGCCAAAATTACTATAAATTACTCGATGGTGCGGTAAACGTAACGGTCGGTACTCGCTCATGGTTAACCTTTCACAAATTACTGCAGAAACTGGAAGGAAGGAAAACTACTTAAGTCTTACATAAGTGAATTGCTGTTTAGGGAGAATTTTATAAAATCACTTTTTGACTTATTAAAGTCAATTTCCATACTAATTAAACATTTTCAAAATAGTAGCTAGTCATTAGTTGATGCAATTAAAGCTTAGATGGACCACGAAAAGCAAGAGCAGTTTGAAGTTGTGAATGAGAGACATAAATCTAGTAGAGTTTTGGATAAATACAATATAAGGCATTTTTGCATATCTTTTATCGGGGAGCTTAACTAAATTAAATTAAACAAGTATATACGGCCGTAAGTTCGGCCAGGCCGAAGCTTATGTACCCTCCACCATGGATTGCGTAGACTCTTCTACTGAAGACTGTCATCCACAATCGAATTACTTGGGTTGCGGTAACACTTGCCGATGGCAAGGTATCTTAAAACTTCCTAACACCGTCTTCTAAATTCCAATGTAGTCCATACGTAGTATATATTAAACTAAAAAAGGCCGATTATATACGTATATAATTAAGTTTAAAGTTTCTATAAAAATAAAATTTTGACAACATTTTCTAGAAGTTAAATTTGGAAAAAATTGTCTATAGAAATAAAATTTTGACAAATTTTTCTATAGAAATAAAATTTTGACAAAATTTTCTATAGAAATAAAATTTTTACAAAATTTTCTATAGAAATAAAATGTTGACAAAATTTTCTATAGAAATAACATTTTGACAATGTTTTTCATAAAAATAAAATTTTGGTAGATTATTTTTGGCTCGATATGGACCAATTTTTTGTGTGATTGGGGATCGGCTATATATAACTATAGACCGATATGGACCAATTTTGGCATGGATATTAGCGGCCTTATACTAACACCACATTGCAAATTTCAACCGGATCGTATGAATTTTGCTCCTCCAAGAGGCTCCGGAGATCAAATCTGGGGAACGGTTTATATGGGGGCTATATATAATTATGGACCGATATGGACCAATTCTTGCGTTTTTGTGAGAGACCATATTCTAACACCATGTTCCAAATTTCAACCGGATCGGATGAATTTTGCTCCTCCAAGAGGCTCCGGAGGACAAATCTGGGAACGATTTATATGATGGTTATATATAATTATGGACCGATATGGACCAATTTTTGCATGGTCATTAGGGAACATATACCAACACCATGTACCAAATTTCAGCCGGATCGGATGAAATTTTCGTTTCTTAGAGGCTCCGCAAGACAAATCGGGGGATCGGTTTATATTGGGGCTATATATAATTATGGACCGATGTGGACCAATTATTGCGTGGTTGTTATAGACCATATACTAACACCATGTACCAAATTTCAGCCGGATCGGATGAAATGTGGTTCTCTTAGAGGCTCCGCAAGCCAAATCGGGGGATCGGTTTATATGGGGGCTATATGTAATTATGGACCGATATAGACCAATTTTTGCATGGTAATTTGGGAACATATACCAACACTATGTACCAAATTTCAGCCGGATCGGATGAAATTTTCGTTTCTTAGAGGCTCCGCAATCCAAATCGGGTGATCGGTTTATATGGGGGCTATATATAATTATGGACCGATGTGGACCAATTTTTGCATGGTTGTTAGATACCATATACTAACACCATGTACCAAATTTCAGCCGGATCGGATGAAATTTGGTTCTCTTAGAGGCTCCGCAAGCCAAATCGGTGGATCGGTTTATACGGGGGCTATATGTAATTATAGGCCGATATGGACCAATTTTTGCATGGTAGTTAGAGACCATATACTAACACCATGTACCAAATTTCAGCCGGATCGGATGAAATTTGCTGCTCTTAGAGCGATCGCAAGCCAAATTTGGGGGTCCGTTTATATGGGGGCTATACGTAAAAGTGGACCGATATGGACCAATTTTTGCACGGTTGTTAGAGACCATATACTAACACCATGTACCAAATTTCAGCCGGATCGGATGAAATTTGCTTCTCTTAGAGCAATCGCAAGTCAAATTTGGGGGTCCGTTTATATGGGGGCTATACGTAAAAGTGGACCGATACGGCCCATTTGCAATACCATCTGACCTACATCAATAACAACTATTTGTGCCAAGTTTCAAGTCGATAGCTCGTTTCGTTCGGAAGTTAGCGTGATTTCAACAGACGGACGGACGCACGGACGGACATGCTCAGATCGACACAGAATTTTACCACAACCCAGAATACCCGTGTAAAAATTGAGGGATCTAATCAGATATGATTAGATCTCAAAATTGGCCCCTTTAGATATAAGCAGATACACCAACATATGATGAGATAGAATTAGATGTAAATGTATATAATTCTTTATATGACCAGATCTAACATCAGATCCAATAATATATAGGGACAGATATAATTACATCTAAGACATTAGATCTAGGCCAATTTTGAGATCTGATCAGATCTAATTCCATAGTAATTAGATATGATTAGATCTTATCATTTTTGGGATCTACTCATATCTAATTATATCAAATTAGATCTCTCAATTTTTTCTCGGGTATATATACTTTATGGGGTCTTAGAGCAATATTTCGATGTGTTACAAACGGAATGACAAAGTTAATATACCCCAATCCTATGGTGGAGGGTATAAAAAGATCGATCCAATACGTATATAAGTCAGTTTGACAAAGTAGACATAAAATTTTGACAAAATTTTCTACAGAAATAAAATTTTAACAAAATTTTCTATAGAAATAAAATTTTCACAAAATTTTCTATAGAAATAAAAATTTTGACAAAAAATTCTATAGAAAGAAAATTTTGACAAAAATGTCTACAGAAATAAAATTTTAACAAAATTTTCTATAGAAATAAACTTTTGACAAAATTTTCTATAGAAATAAAATTTTGGTAGATTATTTTTGGCTCTAGTGGCAACCATGATTATACACCGATATGGACCAATTTTTGTGTGATTGGACCAATTTTGGTATGGTTGTTAGCGACCATATACTAACACCACGTTCCTAATTTGAACCGGATCGGATGAATTTTGCTCCTCCAAGACGCTCCGGAGGTCAAATCTGGAGAACGTTTAAATGGGGGCTATATATAATTATGGACCGATATGGACCAATTCTGGCACGGTTGTTAAAGATCATATACTAACACCATGTTCCAAATTACAACCGGCTTGGATGAAATTTGCTTCTCTTGGAGACTTCGCAAGCCAAATCTGGGGATCGGTTTATATGGGGGCTATATATAATTATGAACCGATGTGAACCAATTTTTGCATGGTTGTTAGAGACCATATACCAACATCATGTACCAAATTTCAGCCGGATCGGATGAAATTTTCTTCTCTTTGAGGCTCCGCAAGCCAAATCTGGGGATCGGTTTATATGGAGGCTATATATAATTATGGACCGATGTGGACCAATTTTTGCATGGTTGTTAGAGACCATATACCAACACCATGCACCAAATTTCAGCCGGATCGGATGAAATTTGCTTCTGTTTTAGGCTCCGCAAGCCAAATCTGAGGGTCCCTTTATATGGGGGCTATACGTAAAAGTGGACCGATATGGCCCATTTTCAATACCATCCGACCTACATCGATAACAACTACTTGTGCCAAGTTTCAAGTCGATAGCTTATTTCGTTCGGAAGTTAGCGTGATTTCAACAGACGGACGGACGGACGGACGGACGGACATGCTTAGATCGACTCAGAATTTCACCACGACCCAGAATATATATACTTTATGGGGTCTTAGAGCAATATTTCGATGTGTTACAAACGGAATGACAAAGTTAATATACCCCCATCCTATGATGGAGGGTATAAAAACATAAAATAATACTATTGGCCAAAACTAAAAAATTAAGAACAACAAGTATATACGGCCGTAAGTTCGGCCAGGCCGAATCTTATGTACCCTCCACAATACTGAAAAAAATATTTACGTGATATTAAAGATTTCGCAACCTAAATTTTAGGATGCGAAATTTACAAAATTTCTTTAAAATAATGACATTTTAATTAAGATAAAATTTATAATTTATAATTAAACTTATGACACAAATTTTGTAAATTTGAGTCCCTTCGTTAAAGTCGCATGTCTTTGAACTAAGCTGATGTTACTTAAAGTAAAGAAACACATTTTTGATTTAAAGAAATTGTCCTTAAATTAACTGAAATATTGAAACATTAGATTTAAGATAAAAACGCTTCAAATATAGACTAAGATTTATTTTGAGGATTTAGCTTCTTTAGTTTAAAGTTTTTTTTTTTGAATTAAGGAAAAGTTTTTTACTTTGAAGTATCCATTATAATTTAGATTTTTAAACTGACATTTGTTTGTATGTGAGTACTTTTATTAATAAACCGTGAAAAGAGAATGAAAATTTGATAAATGAGATCTGTACCTAATTTTAATTTTATTGGTCCTAGATTTAAAGCCAGATAGGTAGCTAAAAATTGTCTTTATTTTAAAGAAGCGGCATCTTTGGCTCGGAATCAATACCAAAATCCTTAAAGGAAGGTCAAATATTTGGATCAAGTAAACTTTTTTTTGAGTGCATGGATTGCGTAGAAACTTCTACGAAAGACTGTCATCCACAATCGAATTACTTGGGTTGTGGTATCTTAAAACTTCTTAACATCGTTTTCTAAATTGTGAGTCAGTCCATACGTGGTATATACTAGACAAAAATGGTACACTGAAAAATATATTGTCGTGAGGCCAAAGATTTCATGTCTTTAAAATGCGAATGCAAATTTTGCTTAGCGTAGAAGACGCATTTCTCTAAAATAAAAATTTTTTCATTGTCCAAAAGTCGATAAACTTTTCAATTAAGTCGTGTTTTCCTTATAATTAAGTGATTGAACTTAAAAATGGGTATCATAACATGAAAGAAAAATTTTTTGGGGTAAGGTCAACTTGACTTTAATAATTCAGAAAATTCTTTAAAATCAATGAAATTGTCTTTAAATTTGTTGTCTTTTTGCATCTTGGCCACAAAGCAAAAAATTATTCAAATATAGGACATGTTTTCCAATACCTTATTTTAAAGACGTTTTTGACTTGAAACATAGCATAATTTCAACTGGAAGTCATGTCTGAATTTGGAAAATAAAGTTATCATTAACGCTAACTAAAGGACTTTAATAGCATATGAAGAGAAAAAGCTGAAAAAGCGAAAAATTAAAATTTGCTTCCTAGAGTCAAGTACACAAAAACCAAATTTAAAAGAGAATTGTGTCTTAAAAGTATCCTTACTTGTATTCTCCGCTTCTTTGGCTCGGAATCAATACCAAAATTTTTAAAGTAAAGACAAAATCTTTGGAAACGGGCATGCTTTTTTTCAGTGTATGTATAGGTAAGTCTACAAATAATGACGAATCGATATGGACTTTTGCACGGTACGTATAGACCCAGTCTTGAAATATGGCGGTCGCTTAGATAGGGGCTATATACAGTTATGATCTTGATATAGACCAATTTTTGGGGATCGATTTATCTGAGGCCTATATATAACTATAGACCGATATGGACCTAGTTAGGCATGGTTGTTAACGGCCATATACTACGACAATGTACCAAATTTCAACTGACTCGGATGAAATTTGCTCCTCCAAGAGGCTCCAAAACCAAATCTCGCGATCGGTTTATATGGGGGCGATATATGACTACGGACTTATATGGACCACTTTTGGCATGGTTGTTAAATATCATATACTACCACCATGTACCAAATATCAACCAGATCGGATGAATTTTGCTTCTCCAAAAGGCACCGAAGGTTTATATGGGGGGGGTATACGTAAAAGTGGACCGATATGGCCCATTTCCAATACCATCTGACCTACATCAATAACAACTACTTGTGCCAAGTTTCAAGTCGATAGCTTGTTTGGTTCGGAAGTTAGCGTGATTTCAACAGACGGACGGACATGCTCAGATCGACTCAGAATTTTACAACGACCCGGAATATATATATATATATATATATATATATATATATATATATATATATATATATATATATATATATATATATATATATATATATATATATATATATATATATATATATATATATATATATATATATATATATATATATATATATATATATATATATATATACTCTATGGGGTCTAAGAGCAATATTTCGATGTGTTACAAACGGAATGACAAAGTTAATATAACCCCATCCTATGGTGGAGGGTATGAAAATTGCCGCTCGTGATTCATGGTTATTTTTTCATTCATATTAATAAAGAACATCTCAGGAAGTAGTTAGAATGTCATGCCGTTGTTTCATATTAGGTCCATGTCACAAACATTTGAATAGACGTTTTGATGCATCGTTTTCAATGGCGTTTGTGACTGAGTGTGCTAAGGCATTCGGTTTTGGTGCCATCAGACCCAGGTTCAACCCCCGGTGGATGCGAAGAAGGTTTTCAATTTGTAAAAATTCGATAATAAGAAAATAAAAGTATAACAAAAAATACTGATAAAAATTAAAAGTGGAATTGGAAAAAATTGTTTTTATTTTTTTTTAAATTTCTTCATCCAAATGAACTTCCAAGGCACAACTTCTAAAGCTAAACTGGAGTACTTCCGTCCTATGACAAGCCCATGCAAAATTAATTGGATATGATCCAAGTTTGCACCACTTCCGGATCACACATTGGTGATCTAAACTACTTTTTTGGAAGCTCTTTTTTTTTGCTGGCCCATTAAACCTCACCAAACCTGAACCGAGTGTTGTTTGCGAGAGTCACCGAGATCTGCGAAGACAAAATTCTCAAGAACCATATGTATATATATATATGTTAAGAACAAGATCTGTGAGTAAAAAACTCCTGGTTTCAAACTGTTGGACTCTACCGGTAAATATATCAATCGAGCATGTTGTAACAGGTTGGCTGATAAGTCCCCGGTCTAGCAAAGAAAAACACTTTTTTTTGTCAAAATTCGTTTTTATTATTCAACATAGTTCCCTTCAAGAGCGATACAACGATTATAACGATCTTCCAATTTTTTGATACCATTTTGGTAGTACTCCTTCGGTTTTGCCTCAAAATAGGCCTCAGTTTCGGCGATCACCTCTTCATTGCAGCCAAATTTTTTCCCTGCGAGCATCCTTTTGAGGTCTGAGAACAAGAAAAAGTCGCTGGGGGCCAGATCTGGAGAATACGGTGTGTGGGGAAGCAATTCGAAGCCCAATTCATGAATTTTTGCCATCGTTCTGAATGACTTGTGGCACGGTGCGTTGTTTTGGTGGAACAACACTTTTTTCTTCTTCATATGGGGCCGTTTTGCCGCGATTTCGACCTTCAAACGCTCCAATAACGCCATATAATAGTCACTGTTGATGGTTTTTCCTTTCTCAAGATAATCGATAAAAATTATTCCATGCTCATCCAAAAAAACAGAGGCCATTACTTTGACAGCGGACTTTTGAGTCTTTCCATGCTTCGGATACGGTTCACCGGTCGCTGTCCACTCAGCCGACTGTCGATTGGACTCAGGAGTGTAGTGATGGAGCCATGTTTCATCCATTGTCACATATCGACGGAAAAACTCGGGTGTATTACGAGTTAACAGCTGCAAACACTGCTCAGAATCATCAACACGTTGTTTTCGGTGAAATGTGAGCTCGCGCGGCACCCATTTTGCACAGAGCTTCCGCATATCCAAATATTGGTGAATGATATGACCAACACGTTCCTTTGATATCTTTAAGGCCTCTGCTATCTCGATCAACTTCATTTTATGGTCATTCAAAATCAGTTTGTGGATTTTTTTGATGTTTTCGTCGGTAACCACATCTTTCGGGCGTACACTGCGTTCACCGTCCTCCGTGCTCATTTCACCACGCTTGAATTTTGCATACCAATCAATTATTATTGATTTCCCTGGAGCAGAGTCCGGAAATTCATTATCAAGCCAAGTTTTTGCTTCCGCCGTATTTTTTCCCTTCAGAAAACAGTATTTTTTTTTTTTTCAAAACACGAAATTCCTTTCAATTGCTTCATAAAAGACGCTCTATCTCACAAACTAATTGACTTACAGACGTCAAATTTTGACACGAATCATTTGAAGGTTGACGTTCCCCAAACACTTTAATTACATTTGTAACGGTTGATTTGGCAACTTTTAGCGATTTTGCCAGCTTTGCGTGCGAGTAGCTCGGATTTTCGCGATGCGCGAGCAAAATTTTGATACGCTGCTCTTCTTGCTTGGACGGCATTTTGACAACTGAAGAGTGAATTCCAAAATCAAAACAGGAGCAACATTCTACACACACACCTTCAAAATGAGGGGTGTTCAGGTTTTTTAAATGCAAAATTGAAAGAGATACGTCAAGTTTATATTGACCAAATTTTGACCGTATCACCCTTTATATCAGAGAAATGTGTCTTTTATGCTAAGCCTAATTCGCATAAGTTTTTTGAGGACATGAAATCTTTGGTGACAATATTTTTTTCATTGAAATAAAGGTGACTAGTTCTTGCAATGCGGTCTCAATATATCTGTCCTTCGAGTAAGCATACGGAGCTTGTACTTCAACACGTTCGATTGTAAAAGATTTTATTTGTTTTTTGTCCTCTCTTTCAATTCTGAAAAACATTCTACAACAGACTCTAAAGCTTCAAATCCTTAGTAGAAAATATGTAAATTTCGGCCTGGAGGAACTCTGCACAATTTTGACTTGTTCGTTATAAACTTTTTTAGTTTCTTTCTCTCGATCTCTCTATTTGCCTTCTTAACCTACTGTAAACTAAAGTTTTTGATTCAAATTGATTGTAATTTGAATGGACCTCATACATACTTTGCATAATATCTGTATATTTTCTGTTTGCTGATGTGGCATGAAGCGAAGTAAATAGGACGAACAATTTACAGGCTCTTGTGGAATTACTTTAATAACTGCCTTCTATAACTTTATTATTGTTTGCATTTTTACATAAAATATTTCTAAAATACCTATTTTGGCAACATTTAATTAAAATTTCATAACTTAACCATTTGTTGCGATAACAAAAAACAAATTCTCCATAATTGATAATTAAATTATTGAAAATAATTATCTCTTATCAAACCCCCTTTATAACTGTGTGGTTTGGTAGACTAAATTTTGATATGGAATCACAAATGTAGGGAATCATTAAAACCACACACAGGAAAAAAGTATGTTGTAAAATTGATGCTAAAATGAACTAATATTTATTGCAAAAATTTATTTTGTTTTAGTTTATATTTAAAATTTTTTAAGAAATTTTCCCCAGCCCAACGATTTTTTCTTTATTCCAAGTATGTCTCGCCAAATTTATGAACTAAATGGCAGTAAAATTTCAATGGCATACAAATTAGTTCAATTCTAACTAAAACGGAAGAAGTTTTTCGTACACTTCTCAAAAATAGTAAAAATGAACTATAACGTGGTTAAAATGGGAATGATCTGGCGCCTAAGATTTTTTATTTATTATACCCACCACCATAGAATGGTGATGGGGGTATAATAAGTTAGTCATTCCGTGTGTTACACATCGAAATAAAGATTTCTGACTATATAATGTATATATATTCTTGATCGGGGAGAAATTCTAAGACGATATAAGCATGTCCGTATGTCTGTCTGTCAATTGTAATCACGCTGCAGCCTTCAATAATGACGCTATCGTCCTGAAATTTGGCACAGATTCGTATTTTGTTTGCAGGCAGGTCAAGTTCAATGATGGGACATATCGGTCCAAGTTTTGATATAGTCCCCATATAAACCGATTTCCCGATTTGAAGTCTTGTGCTTATAAAAACCGTAGTTTTTATCCAATTTGCTTGAAATTAAAAATCTAGAGGTACTTGAGAACCATAAAAAGGTGTGCCGAAAATGGTGCCCATCGGTCCATGTTTTGGTATAGCCCCCATATAGACCGATCTCCCGATTTTGCTTCTTGGGCGTCTAAAAAAGGTTTTTTTATCCGATTTGCCTGAAATTGAAAATCTATAGGTATCTTAGGACCATAAAGAGGTGTGTAGAAAATGGTTCGTATCGGCCCATGGTTTGGTATAGCCGCCATATAGACCGATTTTGCTTCTTGGGCGTCTAGAAACTTTATTTATTACCCGATTTGCCAGAAATTGGAAATCTAGAGGTTGTTTGGGACCACAAATATGTGTGCCGAAATTGTGTTGTATCGGTCCATTTGTTGGTATAACCCCCATATAGACCGATCTCTCGATTTTATTTCTTGGGCGTCTAGAGACTATATTTTCTAGCCGATTTGCTTGAAATTAAAAATATAGAGGTATTTTAAGATAGGTGTATCGCAAATGGTGCCTATTGGTCCATAGTTTGGTGTAGCCCCCATATAGACCGATCTACCGACTTTATTTCTTGGGCTTCTAGAATCCGTAGTTTTTATCCAATTTGCCGGAAATTAGAGATATAGACGTATCTTAGGACCATAAAGAGGTGTGTCGAAAATGGTCCGTATCGGTCCATGTTTTGGTATAGCCCCTATATAGACTGATCTCCCGATTTTACTTCTTGGGCTTCTAGAATTCGTAGTTTTTATCCAATTTGCCTAAAATTGGAAATCTAAAGATATTTTCCGACTATAAAGAGATGTGCCGAAAATTGTGAGTATCGGCCCATGTTTTGGTGTAGCCCCTATATAGACTGATCTCCCGATTTTACTTCTTGGGCTTCTAGAATTCGTAGTTTTCACCCAATTCGGCTGAAAGTGGAATTTTAGGGGTATTTGAGGAACATAAAGAGGAGTGCCAAAAATTGTGAGTATCGGCCCATTTTTTGGATAGCCCCCACTTAGACCGATATCCCGATTTTACTTCTTGGGCTTCTAGAATCCGCAGTTTTTATCCAATTTGCCTAAAATTGGAAATCTAGAGATATTTTCCGACTATAAAGAGATGTGGCGAAAATTGTGAGTATCGGCCCATGATATGGTATAGCCCTCATATAGACCGATATCCCGATTTTACTTCTTGGGCTTCTCGAATCCGCAGTTTTTATCCAATTTACCTGAAATTATAAATCTAGAGGTATTTTAGAACCATAAAGAGGTGTGCCAAAAATGGTGAGTATCGGTTCATATTTTGGTATAGCCCCCATATAGACCGATCTCTCGATTTTACTTTTTGGGCTTCTAGAATCCGTAGTTTTCATCCAATTTGCCTGAAATTGGAAATCTTGAGCTATTGTCGGACCATAAAGAGGTGTGCCCAAAACGGTGAGTATCGGTTCATGTTTTAGTATAGTCCGCATAAGAACGATCTCCCGATTTTACTCTTGAGCTTCTTTTTGGTCTTCTAGAATCCTTTGCCTGAAATTGTAAATATTCTAGTATTTTAGGCTCACAAAAACGTGTATGGTATTAAGTTTTTATCGGTCCATTTGGTAAGGCCTCCATATTGGCCGATTTCACTTCTTGAGGATATAGAAGGCTCACTGATCATGAACATTTCTTGAAGCTCAATGTAACATAAACTTTCCAGATTTTTCTTCTCGGGTTAAAATCTACAGATTTAAGATTTCAAATCAAGACGTTATTTTATAATATTCTTGCACATTTACAAGAGATGTTAATGGTTCCTCTAAAACTCAAACAAAAATGAATCTGATATAGTCTTCATAGGTAGAATCTTTAAATTTATCTTCGGGAAGTGTACTGGTTGAACTGCTTTGCTTGATCTGTCATCAAACCCCCCCGAAATTTTAAAAGGAAACCATAATTCATGGTGGTGGGTATTTAAGATTTGGCCCGGCCGAACTTACTGCTGTATATACTTGTTTTACTTTTATTTACTTACTTGTTTCTTTCAAATTACTAAAGTTCCTTTAACAAGTAAAAAAAACTATACAAGTATATACGGCCGTAAGTTCGGCCAGGCCGAAGCTTATGTACCCTCCATCATGGATTGCGTAGAAACTTAATCTAAACACTGCCATCCTCAATCGAATTACTTAAGTTGCGGTAACGCTTTCCGATGGCAAGTTATCTTAAAAACTCCTAACACCATCTTCTAAAATGTATGTAAGTCCACACGTGGTATATATTAAATCAAAAAAGATCGATCCAATGCGTATATAATTCAGTTTGACAAAGTAGACACAACATTTTGACAAAATTTCCTACAGAAATAAAATTTTAACAAAATTTTCTATAGAAATAAAATTTTAACAAAATTTTCTATAGAAATAAAATCTTGGTAGATTATTTTTGGCTCGAATGGCAACCATGATTATGAACCGAATAAAATTTGAACAAAATTTTCTATAGAAATAAAATTTTGATAAAATATTCTATAGAAATAAAATTTTGACAATGATGAAAATTTTATTATGAACCGAATAAAATTTTAACAAAATTTTCTCTAGAAATAAAATGTTGACAAAATGTTGTATAGAAATAAAATTTTGACAAAATTTTGGCTCCAGTGGCAACCATGATTATGAACCGATATGGACCAATTTTTGTGTGATTGGACCAATTTTGGTATGGTTTTTAGCGACCATATACTAACACCACGTGCCTAATTTGAACCGGATCGGATGAATTTTGCTCCTCCAAGAGGATCCGGACGTCAAATCTGGAGAATGTTTTATATGGGGGCTATATATAATTATGGAGCGATATGGACCAATTCTGGCACGGTTGTTAAAGATCATATACTAACACCATGTTCCAAATTACAACCGGATTGGATGAAATTTGCTTCTCTTGGAGACTTCGCAAGCCAAATATGGGGATCGGTTTATATGGGGGCTATATATAATTATGAACCGATGTGGACCAATTTTTGCATGTTTGTTAGAGACCATATACCAATACCATGTACCAAATTTCAGCCGGATCGGATGAAATTTGCTTCTCTTTGAGGCTCCGCAACCCAAATCTGGGGATCGGTTTATATGGGCGCCATATATAATTATGGACCGATGTGGACCAATTTTTGCACGGTTGTTAGAGACCATATACCAATACCATGTACCAAATTTCAGCCGGATCGGATGCAATTTGCTCCTCTTTGAGGCTTCGCAAGCCAAATCCGGAGATAGGTTTATATGGGGTCTATATATAATTATGGACCGATGTGGACCAATTTTTGCATGGTTTTTAGAGACCATATACCTACACCATGTACCAAATTTCAGCCGGATCGGATGAAATTTGCTTCTCTTTGGGGCTCCGCAACCCAAATCTGGGGATCGGTTTATATGGGCGCCATATATAATTATGGACCGATGTGGACCAATTTTTGCACGGTTGTTAGAAACCATATACCAATACCATGTACCAAATTTCAACCGGATCGGATGCAATTTGCTCCTTTTTGAGGCTTCGCAAGCCAAATCTGGAGATCGGTTTATATGGGGTCTATATATAATTATGGACCGATGTGGACCAATTTTGGCATCGTTGTTAGAGACCATATGCCAACACCATGTACCAAATTTCAGCCGGATCGGATGCAATTTGCTCCTTTTTGAGGCTTCGCAAGCCAAATCTGGAGATCGGTTTATATGGGGTCTATATGTGGACCAATTTTGGCATGGTTGTTAGAGACCATATGCCAACACCATGTACCGCAAGCCAAATCTGGGGATCGGTTTATATGGGGACTATATATAATTATGGACCGATCTGAACCAATTTTTGCATGGTTGTTAGAGACCATATACCAACACCATGTACCTAATTTCAGCCGGATCGGATGAAATTTGCTTCTCTTTTAGGCTCCGCAAGCCAAATCTGGAGATCGGTTTATATGGGGGCTATATATAATTATGGACCGATGTGGACCAATTTTTGCATGGTTGTTAGAGACCATATACCAAATTTCAGCCGGATCGGATGAAATATGCTTCTGTTAGAGGCTCCACAAGCCAAATCTGAGGGTCCCTTTATATGGGGGCTATACGTAAAAGTGGACCGATATGGCCCATTTTCAATACCATCCGACCTACATCGATAACAACTACTTGTGCCAAGTTTCAAGTCGATAGCTTGTTTCGTTCGGAAGTTAGCGTGGTTTCAACAGACGGACGGACGGACGGACATGCTTAGATCGACTCAGAATTTCATCACGACCCAGAATATATATACTTTATGGGGTCTTAGAACAATATTTCGATGTGTTACAAACGGAATGACAAAGTTAATATACCCCCATCCTATGATGGAGGGTATAAAAATGGATTTGTCGAAAAATATTTACTTAATTTTTATCCTTCCTTGTGTGTTTACTATTTTTTGAGTGTAGGCCAAGTGAAATTTAATAAAAGATATTTTGTTTGTATTATATAAAAAAATAAACCTATTTTGTTGCTATTTTATTGATGATTGTGTTCTGTACCTTGCATTTCTGTTATGTTTTAATTAAACACTGGTACACTTGATATCAATAAACAATTAATAACTATTGTGCACAAATTTAAACCTCCACTACAATGAAAAAGAGGATTGTGGTACATCACCAATGATACTCTGATGTTTAATTTATTTTACCACAGCCTAAAAGGATTATGGTAACAATACTTCTGTGGTGCAAACTGTCAATTCCAGCGAAAAAAGTCTAAAAAAAAACACTTTGGTGTCATTTTCAGTTATAGTAAAAACACTAACAGTTGCATCATCATGGTCATCATATTCGGTGGAATGAAAAAAAAACATAATTTAATTATGGTACCGATATACGTTAAAGCAATTAAAATTTCAACGAAAGATAATATGTCTATGCTATTCCAAGTAAATGTAAGAGTCGAGTGGGTCGTACAAAATATGTCTATGCTATTCCAAGTAAATGTAAGAGTCGAGTGGGTCCTAGGCCGAAGCTCATATTCTATCCACTATTGACTTGAATCATCATCACAAAGGAAATGTTACAAATATGAATATTAAATTAAAAAGTATAAAAAATCATGAAGTAAATTTCCTTCACATTCAAGAGAATACATCGGACCTCATCGATATATCCATTACCGGTTATGTTCAGTATGTACAGAGTACACGGTTGTCACATTTGGTAGAATTCTGCAAAAAATGGTAGATTTTTTACTGTTTAGTAGATTGGTAGAATTCTTGATGTTTTTTGGTAGATTTTGCAAAATTTTCCACATAGAAATAAAATTATGATCAAATTTCCTATAGAAAACAAATTTTGGCAAAATTTTCTATAGAAGTAAAATTTTGACAAATTTTTTTATAGAAATTTAATTAAATATTTTCTATAGGAATAAAATTGTGACAAGAATTTGATCGAAAATTTCGAAATAAGATAAGGAAAAAACACTGCTAAAATTGTCATTAGAATTGTTGCTGTGTTCTTGGGACCAGTTTCAATTAGTTATTACAATAATTGTTGCCTAGAAACAAGGCAATGTGTGATCGTTCATCAATCAGGTGGATTCAGCAATGTCTGTAAAAATAGATTTCGATTTGTTGTTGCATTAGTGTAGTAACAAACCGAAAACAAACAAGTATATACGGCCGTAAGTTCGGCCAGGCCGAATCTTATGTACCCTCCACCATGAATTGCGTAGAAACTTCTACGAAAAACTGTCGTCCACGGTGGAATTACTTGCCGATAGCATGGTATCATAAAACTTCTTACCACCATCTCCAAAATTGTAAGTTAATCCATACGGGGTATATATCAAACAAAACCAGTATATACGGCCGTAAGTTCGGCCAGGCCGATGCTTATGTACCCACCACCATGAATCAAATATAATAGTTTACTTTGAAAACTCTTCGTCGTAGTTTCTTGATAATATATAGAATTTTAGGGGGTTTGATGACAAATTTTCTCCAAGCAAATCAGTTCAACCAGATTCTACCTATGAAGACTAGATCAGATTCTGGATTTATGAGAACCGATTTTGTTTGAGCTTTAGAGAAATCATAAACATATCGTGTATATGATGAAACACCGCCTTGATTTGAAATCTTAACTCTGTAGATTTTTTTCGCCATTATTTAAAAGAATACGATGAGTAAAATCTGGACATTCCACTTTCATTTTCAAGCAATTTTCATGATCAGTGCGCCTACTATACCTTGAAAGAAGTGTTTTCTTTTCTGAGGAACGAAATTTCAGACAAGCATAGTTTTCTTTTGACAAAAATTTTAGAGACAATCGCTGAATCGCTTATCAAAAATTCGGATTAGTTTGCTCTAAACGAAAATAACATACTTTACAAGAAAGGGAAATTTCGTTTGTCTAAAATTTCATTCCGGAGGAAAATATTTTTTTTAAATCGGTATATATCGATGCCTTACCAAACAGACCGGTAAAAATAAATGCGATACAGGTTTTTGAGGGTCTAAAATTCCAGTATATTTATCGGATAAAAACTAAGGCTTCTAGAAGCCCAAGGAGTTAAATCTGGAGATCGGTCTACGTGGAGGCTATAGCAAAACATGGGTCGACACACACAATATTCGTCCGACCAATTTGAGGTCAGCCGGATTCCAGAAGTCCTAGAATTAAATTCGGGAGTTAGGTCTATACCAAAACATGGACCAATACTCACCACCTCTTAATGTTCCTCAAATACCTCTAGAGTTCCACTTTTAGACGAATTGGGTGAAAACTACGAATTCTAGGGGCTATACCAAAACGTGGACCGATACGGACCATTTTCAACACACCTCTTTATGGTCCTAAAATACCTCTAGATTTATAATTTCCGGCAAATTGGATAAAAACTGCGGATTCTAGAAGCCCCAGGAATAAAGTCGGGAGATAGGTCTATATGGGGGCTATACCAAAACATGAACCGATAGGCACCATTTGCGACACACCTATTTGTGATCTAAAAATGCATCTAGATTTTCAATTTCAAGCAACTCGGCTAGAAAATATAGTCTCTAGACGCCCAAGAAATAAAATGGGAAGATCGGTCTATATGCGGGTTATACCAAAAAATGGACCGATACACCTCAATTTCGGCACACCTATTTGTGGTTCCAAAATACCTCTAGATTTCCAATTTCAGGCAAATCGGGTAATAAATACAGTTTATAGAAGCCCAAGAATAAAAATCGGGAAATCGGTCTCTATGGCGCTATACCAAAACATGGACCGATGGGCACCATTTTCGACACACCACTTTATGATCCTAAAATACATCTAGATTTTCAATTTCAGGCAAATCGGATAGAAAAAAAAAAGTTTGTAGACGCCCAAGAAGCAAAATCGGGAGATCGGTCTATATAGGGGCTATACCAAAACATGGACCGATACGGACCATTTTCGACAGACCTCTTTATGTTCCAAAAATATCTCTAGATTTCCAATTTCAAGCAAATCGGATAGTAAATACAGTTTCTAGAAGCTCAAGAAGCAAAATTGGGAGATCGGTCTATATGGGGGCTATACCAAAACATGGACCGATGGGCACCATTTTCGGCACACCTTTTTATGGTCCTCAAGTACCTTCAGATTTTCAATTTCAGACAAATTGGATAAAAACTACAGGTTTTATAAGCCCAAGACCCCAAATCGGGAAATCGGTTTATATGGGGACTATATCAAAACTTGGACGTATAACAAAACTTGACCTGCAAACGAAAAACGAATCTGTGCCAAATTTCAGGACGATAGTGTCATTATTGAAGGCTGTAGCGTGATTACAACAGACAGACAGACAGACATGCTTATATCGTCTTAGAATTTCTCCCTGATCAAGAAGATATATATACTTTATATAGTCGGAAATCGATATTTCGGTGTGTTACACACGGAATGACAAACTTATTATATGTTACCCCCATCACCATTCTATGATGGTGGGTATAAAAAGGATGATTAAATACGTATATAATTCAGGGGGCTAATCACGGCATTCGATATCGAGAACTTTTGATCGAAATCTAAATTTTTCGGATCACGAGAGTCGATATCTAGTTTTTTTGATCGACAATTTTTTCGATTGGTAAATTGGAATCGTAAAACATTTTTCACTTGTTTTTTACATTGTTTTCGCCATATAGGAATAGTAAATATATTAGTTTTAGTTCGAGTTGTTGCTAATTTGTAGTAAATTTACATATAATTAACACATTTTGAATATTTAGGACTAATGCAACTCCAATAAAAGTTAAACAAAAATTGGTCATAGTCGAGTTCGGGAGTGAGCATCCTAGCTTGGCAAAGAATCATATATAAAGTGCACATGCTAGATCGATATCCTAGAGATTGTGATCAACCAATTACCATACCATTCCGTGACAACATAACGCTTCTGGACGACCTTGTAAGAATAGTGAATTGTGAAGGCTTCCACTCGAAAAAAGTTTTAAGACGACAGACAATTGTAATGCGATAGAATTGACGTTGACATGCCATCAAAAATTATTTTCCATTTGAACGCCTCCTTCGTCAGCCGAAATCCATTGAGCCTGCAAAAGGTGACTTTCTGACAGTGCATACCATTTCAAAACCATGTACTTACACCAATAACAATGTGCACATTTATTCCTTATTTGTTGCCGAATTTTTTATACCCTCCATCATAGGATGGGGGTATATTAACTTTGTCATTCCGTTTGTAACACATCGAAATATTGCTCTAATACCCCATAAAGTATATATATTCTGGGTCGTGGTGAAATTCTGAGTCGATATAAGCATGTCCGTCCGTCCGTCTGTTGAAATCACGCTAATTTCCGAACGAAACAAGCTATCGACTTGAAACTTGGCACAAGTAGTTGTTATCGATGTAGGTCGAATGGTATTGAAAATGGGCCATATCGGTCCACTTTTACGTATAGCCCCCATATAAAGGGACCCTCAAATTTGGCTTGTGGAGCCTCTAAGAGAAGCATATTTCATCCGATCCGGCTGAAATTTGGTACATGGTGTTGGTATATGGTCTCTAATAATCATGCAAAAATTGGTCCACATCGGTTCATAATTATATATAGCCTCCATATAAACCGATCCCCAGATTTGGCTTGTGGAGCCTCTATGAGAAGCATATTTCATCCGATCCGGCTGAAATTTGGTACATGGTGTTGGTATATGGTCTCTAACAACCGTGCAAAAATTGGTCCACATCGGTCCATAATTATATATAGACCCCATATAAACCGATCTCCAGATTTGGCTTGCGAAGCCTCAAAGAGAAGCAAATTGCATCCGATCCGGCTGAAATTTGGTACATGGTATTGGTATATGGTTTCTAAGAACCATGCAAAAATTGGTCCCTATCGGTCCATAATTATATATAGCCCCCATATAAACCGATCCCCAGATTTCGCTAGTATATGGCAGAGATGGTCTGTATCAAACTTTTTTAGGTTTGCGACTGTCGCAAAGTTGTAAACGTCGTAAACGTCACATACGCGTCGTAAATGTAGAAAAAATAACAAAGGTCGCAAACTGAAAATACTTTAGTCGCGTCAGCTGGGCAGCGAATTCGATGATATCCTAGACGGTGGTATGTGCGAAGAAGTTTCAATTCTTAGGAATGTTCACAATTTTCGGCTTTAGTCCCCACATTTTCCCTATTGCCTTTTGCACGAGTACAGGGTAACCGTGGATTTTCTCGTCCTTTCTTAGCTTTAAGTTCAGTCTCCTGTCCAATATAACCCCAAGGTATTTTGCACACTCACCAACGGGAATTTCGATACCACCTAAGAAAATAGGCTTGACCGTGGGAAAACTTTCACAAATTTCTGCAGAAACTCACAGCGAATGCTGTCAAACTACATTAAAAAATGTTCAGGATTTCTATTCAAAATTTGGTTTTCTACAGTAGGTTTACGACTTTTGCGATATACGTATTATACCGTCGCAAATGTATGTCGCAAAAGTCACAGTTTGTGACAGGCCAACCCTGGTATATGGCCGATAACAACCATGCCAAAATCGATCTATATTATATATAGCCCCCAAATAAACCGATCCCCAATCACAGAAAAATCACGATTGCCACTCGAGCCAAAAATAATCTACAAAAATTGTATTGCCAAAATTTTATTTCTATAGAAAATTTTGTCAGAATTTTATTTCTGTAGAAAAATGTTATTTCTATAGAAAATTTATGAAGCATTTCATAGTTGGAGAGGAATATTTTGCAAAATCTTCCAAAACATCAATAATTCTACCAATTGTCATTTTTGGTAGTCTTGTGTTCATAAAGCGACCCCCATATTTCAATTCTGGCTCTATAATTACCGCACAAAAGTTCATATCGGTTCGTAATTATTTCTTCGCCATATATACCAGTCAACAATTGAATATATACGTATTTAATCAACCTTTCTTTTGTCTACTACTCTGAAAAAAAATATTGTCGTAAGGTCGAAGGTTTAAAGATTTCTTGTCTTTAAAATACGAATGCAAATTTTGCTTAGCATAGAAGACACATTTCTCTAATATAAAGATTTTTTCCTTGTCCAAAAGTCGATAAACTTTTCAATGAAGTCGTATTGTCCTTAACATTAAGTGATTTCACTTAAAAATGGGTAGCATAACATGAAAGAAGAAATGTTTGGGCTCAGGTCAACTTGACTTTTTTAATTCCAAAAAAATAATAATAATAATAATAATAATTTAATGAAATTGTCTTTAAATTTGTTGTCCTTTTGTATCTTGACTACAAAGCAAAAAATTGATCAAATATAGGACATGTTTTTCAACACTTTATTTTAAAGACGTTTTTTACTTGAATCATAGCATAATTTTTACTGGATGTCGAGTCTTAATTTGGAAATTAAAGTTGTTGTTAACTCGCTTTTAAAGGACTTCGATAGCATATGAAGAAACAAAGCTCGAAAAGCGAAAAATTAAAATTTGCTTCCTAGAAGCAAGTACAAAAAACCCAAATTTGAAAGAGAATTGTGTCTTAAAAGTACTTGCATACTCCGCTTCTTTGGCTCGGAATCAATACCAAATTGTTTAAAGTAAAGATAAAATCTTTGGAACTGGGCATGTTTTTTTCAGTGTATATATCCCGCATGGTCTAACCTACAATTTAGAAGATGATGTTAGGAAGTTTTAAGATGCCTTGTCATCGGCCGCAACCCAAGTAACTCAAATATGGATGACCGTCTTTAGTAGAAGTTTCTATGCAATCCATGGTGGAGGGTACATAAGATTCGGCCTGGCCGAACTTTCGGCCGTATATACTTGTTTTTTCTTGAGCGTGGTAATGGTTGACCTTTTTCGAAGGTCATGAATATTAATGCGCTATGTTCCCTACAAAAATTACGAAAGTTATCGTGAGACAGAACAATTTCATAACATCTCTGCCCCCTTATGACCTCCATCGGGAAATATATTTCATTTAATAAACTTACATATTTCTAAACTAAGTTATTTCTATTCCCGTAATACTTAAAAATGATGGCGTCTAAACAAAATCATCAAGCTGACATTACTCCATCATATTAAAGTAATTTCCGTGCATTCTTCTCATTGTCATCAAAACTTTTGAAATATTTTTCTAATGTTCGCCATGACAACGCGAGTTCACATTTGGTTTTAATTTGCCGAAAGTTTGTGAGGCATGTAATTGCAAATAACATTTTTTTTAATTCTGACATTTTACAGAGACGAGTCTTTTAGACGGATGGGTGATTATGGCAAATAGAATTTCTATGTCGATAATGATGGAGCACAGCTGAAACTAAGTCAAGGAATTTATTTTCGCCATAAAAAAAAATTTTATACTGTTCATAGATATGGAGGCTATCACACACAGGGAGGGTGAACTATTTATTAGACCTGGCACTGTTACTAAAGTAATACCCATTAAAGCCCATTATATTTTATAAATGGTTCACAAGGAATGAATGAAGATATTTGTTGGAGAAATTGGACTTTATTATTTAAAATTAAGTTGTATCAACTTATGAAACATTGTGTTTTTATGTTATTGGATATGTTTAGATATCCAATAACATAATATGATGGTGGTTTTTATTAAAACAACAGGTAGAGGGTAATAGTCAACTTGCTTATTATGCCCGCCCAATTTTAAATGTTTAAGTCTAAACATTATTCAATTTGCACATTCAATTGTGTATTGGGAGTAGAGGTGTGCACGTGACACGAAATTGTCGTGACTCACGAAAGTTCTCGTGATTCATGCGTGAGTCACGCTCATGACAACAGCGTGAGTGTGCGTGAGCGTGATTAACAAACCAAAATGTCGTGCGTGAGCGTGAGTCACGAAAATAATATCTTCGTGAGTGTGCGTGAGTAACGAATTACACTCACGAAAATATTCCTGCTCACGAACATAAAACGCTTAAGTGTTAATTAAATTCAATTACAATTTTAGTGACACCTGGGGAGTTTAATAACACTCTCGATTTTAATAATGCTCATGTTTCAGACACTTCGGTAAGGTAAATTAATCATAAAATTATTCGTGAGTCACGATATTTTTCGTGAGTCACGACGTTTTCGTGCGTTAGTACAAATTTTCTTTTCGTGAGTGTGCGTGAGCGTGAGTCCAACCAGAAAATATCGTGCGTGAGTGTGTGTGAGTATGATTTTTCAGTCGTGAGTGTGCGTGAGCGTGAGTAAACTATTACTCACGTGCACACCTCTAATTGGGAGCATTCAAAAAAATATATTTAGGATGAAACATAATGGAAGCCACCGTGGTGCAATGATTAGCATGCCCGCCTTGCATACACAAAGTCGTGGGTTCGATTCCTGCTTCGACCGAATACTAAAAAGTTTTTCAGCGGTGGATTATCCCACCTCCGTAATGCTGGTGACATTTCTTAGTGTCTCAAAACTTCTCTAAGTGGTTTCACTGCAATGTGGAACTCCGTTCGGACTCGGCTATAAAAAGGAGCTCCCTTGCCATTGAGCTTTTTACATGGAATCGGGTATCTCTCAGTGATATGAGAGAAGTTCATCTATGTGGTATCACAATAAACTGAATAGTCTAAATGACACTACAAACAATTTTATGTTTGCACAAATTCTGAAAATATATATGCTTGAAGCAGAATATGTTTGGGATTTTATGTTACAGATGCGATTATTTACCATTTAGTGGAAATTTATCTTCAAGCATTTAAGAAAATCATATGAAAATATCGCCTTTCGAATGATTTATAATTTTAAATAATTATTTTGATTAGTCTAAATAGGTTCTATATTAAAATAATCACTAATATTAGTGAGCTTTAAGTGGTTTCGGGAAATAAGGCCCAAAACGGATTTGAAATAATGTCCCATGGGAATTTATTTTATTTATAAAAATTTTAATTTATTCATTGGGAAAAATATTGCAACTTTGCTCACGTGTGAAGGTTGCCAAAAAATTGGAGCGAATTTTTTTGTAACCATCAAACGTGAACAAAGTCGTAATATGTTTCCCCATTCCGCTCATATATTTATATATATTTCATATAATACAATCAAAAATAAATCATACATTTACTGTATGATTAAAATAAACAATAAATAAATTAAATGGAAGATATTGCGAACTAAAGCAAACATTTTGTAAAGTTTGGAAAACAAGTAAGAAAAGTCTAAAGTTGGGCGGGGCCGACAATATTATACCCGTCACCACTATGTATACCAACATTTTTGATACCATCTTAACACCTTCAAATTTGTTAGGAGCTATATACAGGTTTATTTGCCCATATACAAATATTTATGAACCGATTTTTTAAACTTTCACAAAATCTCTACATTCAAAATTTAAATTGGTTAATGACCGGGACGGACCACAATGTTAGTAAAAAACAAGTAAGTAAAGTCTAAAGTCGGGCGGAGCCGACTATATTGTACCCTTCGCCACTATGTAGACTAACATTTGTGTCAACTACTTCAAATTTGCTGGGAGCTATATAAAGGTTTGCATTTCCAGATACAAATACATTTAATGAAGACAATTTTTTGTACTTCTACAGAAACTCTAGAATTAAAATTTATATCGGCTAACGCGCTGGAATGAAACGCAATGTTACTAAAAAATATGGAAAATATGAAGCGAGAGAAATTTTAATACAATTGTACAAAAGAGCATTTATGATTTATCAGGCGATACATATGTATTCGAGATATAGGGCAATTTTAGTAATATTTAGAATTTTTGCTACTCATCAGTGGCGATTTTACAAGTATATTGGTTAGATCTCGCCAAGACATGTGGTCAAGTGTGGGTTGTGATATATTATTTGGTCAAGTCGGGCGACTTAGAGCCTTATTTAAATATCAACCGTTCTGTGGAAATTCTGACATTACAGCGTATAGGATATGACTAAGATATGGAGAAATGATCACAGAATTTTGTGTAAAGGGTGGGTATTCTGGCCATATTTGTATAAACCGGAAAAACGAATATATGGGGGCTTTTTCTAAATCTGAACGAAATTAGATCAAACTTGACACACTTAAATATCATATTAAATATATTCTCTGTGGAAACTATCCAGTCAATTAAAGGAAAATCCCATTGAAAATGGGTCTAAAATATGAAACATTCTACCATATTTCCCCAACTCTATATATATATAATCTGAACCGAGTTTTACAAAATTTGACATGAATAGTTAGAATAATAATTCTGCAATCTCTGCAAAATTTCACGTAAATGGGAGTATAACTTTGGCCCCCGTGGTCATATGAGTGTAGGTTAGGTTAGGTTAAAGTGGCAGCCCGATTAAGATTCAGGCTCACTTAGACTATTCAGTCCATTGTGATACCACATTAACTAAAAGTACCTATTACATATGGGCACTTCTAGTTCTAACCGTTGAACCTTCTCGATTGTTTTCTTCTGTTGAACCAACCAGATTGTTCCAAAAACATTAGCAGACTGCTTAAGTTAACGTTTTCCAGGTCCGCTAGTAATCTGAAGCTATATGCCCCTAAAATTTGCTTACGCCTTACACAAAATGCAGGACACTCACACAAGAGGTGTTTTATTGATTCCTTTTCCTCCGCATCATGACAGCTCATACAATAGTCATTATACTTCGCACCAATAGTTTTTGCAAAATCGCCTATCAGGCAGCGACCCGTTATAGCAGATATCAGGAGTGATATCTGGCGTCTCAGCCAATTCACCACTTCTCTTATTGCTAATATTTCAGCCTGAAAAACACTACAGTGATCAGGTAATCTTTTCGCTATTCGAAGTTCCAGATCTTTAGAATATACTCCGAAACCCACTTGGCCATCCAATTTGGAGCCATCAGTGTAGAAATCTATATATCTTTTATTCCCCGGGGTCCGTGTACACCACGCCTCACTGTTGGGAATTAGAGTCTCAAACTTTTTGTTGAAAAGTGGACTCGCCAAAGTGTAATCCACTACGTTAGGCACATCTGGCATTATTTTGAGGACCGAACTGTGACCGTAACTTTTTTCCGACCACAGCGATAGCTCGCGCAACCGCACAGCCGTTGTTGCAGCTGACTGTTTGGCCAAAATGTCTAAAGGCAATAGATGCAGTATGACATTAAGGGAGTTTGTTCCTGTCTTGCTGAATGCACCTGAGATACACAAGCACGCCATACCCTGAACTTTGTCTAAACTTGTCGGCCATATAGCATTATAGGTCTAACCACTGCCGTGCCGTGCCAATGTACAATTTTTGGTTTTAGTCCCCACTTTTTCCCTATTGCCTTTTTGCACGAGTATAAAGCTACCGTTGCTTTCCTTTCCCTTTCTTCAATATTAAGCTTAAAGTTCAGCTTCCTGCCCAAAATAACGCCAAGGTATTTTGCACACTCCCTAAAGGGAATTTCAATACCCCCTAAGGAAATGAGCCTAACCGTGGGAGTTTTGCGATCTTTGCAGTACATGTCTATTTCTGTCTTTGCAGGATTTACCCCAAGACCATTATCTTTCGCCCATTTCTCAGTCATCCGGAGGGCTCTCTGTATAATATCTCTAACTGTTGACAGACAGTTAGCGCCACATCATCTGCGTATGCCACCACTTGTATCCTTTCTTTTTCTAGGGAAACCAGAAGGTCGTTTATAGCAACATTCCAAAGAAGAGGTGATAGAACTCCACCTTGAGGAGTGCCTCTGTTCACATACCTTTGTTTGTATATGAGTGTAAATCGGGCGAAAGATATAAATGGGAGCTATATCTAAATCTGAACCGATTTCAACCAAATTTACCAAGCATTGTTAGAATATCAATTCTACTCTCTGTGCAAAATTTCACGAAAATCGGTAATAAACTTTGGCCTCTGTTGTATATAAGTCTAAATCGGACGAAAGATATATATGGGAGCTATATCTAAATCTGATCCTATTTGGCTGATATTTTGCAAGTTTTTCGAGACTCATAAAATATTCGGGTGTACGGAATTTGAAGAACATCGGTTGATAAACACGCCAATTATGACCAGATCTGGGATAAATATATATGACAACTATATCTAAATTTGAACCGATTTTTTCCAAAATAAATAGCGATTGTCTTTGTTCCAAAAAACGACCCTATGCCAAATTTGAGGACGATCGAATTTAAACTGCGACCTGAATTTTGCGCACAAAAATACATGAACAGACAGACAGACGGACATCGCTAAATCGACTCAGAATTTAATTCTAAGACGATCGGTATACTAAACGGTGGGTCTCAGACTTTTCCTTCTTGGCGTTACATACAAGTGCACAAACTTATTATACCCTGTACCACAGTAGTGGTGAAGGGTATAAAAATGCTTCAAACGTAGGCTGAGACTTCCTTTTGATACGGTAAAATTCTATTTCAACGCATATTTTATTTGCTGCAAAATAGGATTTAAAGCAATGCTCATACAAACGAAGTAATAAGCAATTAAAAATATACCCACTTTACATGTTTTTAGCCTTAATCATTACGGGTTAAGACACTAATCAAGAACATCAATTTTATGTGAAATGAAACTACCAAAACAAGTTCATAAGATTCTGTGGGCCAATTCAACTTAACGGGCATTCCTTGTTGGGCTTTCGATTAAATAAACCTAAACAACATATTTTTACAATTTCATTTAACAGCAAGTAATAAAACGCTTAATTTAGAATACCACCGGTTTATACAACTTACACTTATGCCAAGACTCATATCCTTTACCACACACATACACTCACTGAAACATGGACAACGGGGCATTTAATATGAAAACTCCAACGACAGTCACTATCAAGCGGCTTGCAGTCGAATAAGTCTATGAACTATAAAATTGCCAATTTTGTACCAAAAAAACGCACACCATGTAAATCCAAGGATACCAAAGGATGTAAATGGCCAAAATAAACAGACCTTTTTCATTCGAAGTGGTGGAGTAGTGTGTTTTGCACTACTACGACCATTAGTCCAGGCACGAATTACTATATTCACATATACATCTATGTACGTATGTATGAATTTCTATTTATTGTGTATGTAGATTTGGGTGTGTGTGTGTGTTGGGGTTTTCAACAGCTGTGGGTAATGGCAAAGAAACTATGTAACCAAACAAACCAACAAATGCACATACTCTGTAAAATAATATGTTTTCTTTTTTTTGTTATTTTTGTATTTTTATATTCCTCTGCCATTTAGTGACTGTGGGGGGTCTTTAACTAAAATAGGTTTTTATAAACATAAAAATGGATGTGTTGAAATTAAAAGAGGCATTCGAAATGAATTAAAATCCAGTCGAAGGAACAGGATTTTGGCAAATTTAGTAAACGAACACAAAGCTTGTACAAACATATAGGGAGTAATCACAAACATTTTCAAATCTCATAAACTACAGATGGTAAACACATTTTGTTGGGTGAAAGAAACAAAAAAAAAATAAAAACATTACTGGACTTAAGATTTAAGTGAAGAAGACGGCATATTGTTGTATACAGTGTTTTGGGAGAAACATTGTACTGGGGTGTACCATACTATAGTTGGCAATCCGATATGCCAATTTAAAAGACATAGTTATACACAGGAAAAAAGTCCTTCGAGAAACTGTTCCTAAACTTTTTTCCTTTCATAGCAACAACTTGATTTTGCTTTAATTTATTTTTATATCATCCACCATAGGATGGGGGTATATTAACTTTGTCATTCCGTTCGTAACACATTGAAATACTGGTCTCAGACCCCATAATGTATATATATTCGAATTGATCCAGCGATGAAGCTTGGAACAAGTAGTTGCTATTAATGTAGGTCTAACAACTGTGAAAAAACTGTCCATAGTTATATCTAGCCCGCATATAAACCCATCCCCAGATTTGGATTGCGGAGCCTCTGGGAGTAGTAAAAGTGATGTCAATATATGCCCTCTAATCACCACGCAAAAATTGGTCCATATCGGCCCATAATTATATATAGCCTCCATATATACGATCCTCATATATACCGAGTGGATTGCGGATCCACTTGTAGGTACAAATATTATCCGATACGGTTGAAATTTGGTACATGACTTCAAAATATGGCCTCTCACCAGCATGCGTCCTTGCGGCGCAAATTTCATCTGATCAGTTTTAAATTTGCTTCTCTCTCTCATTACAGTGCGAAAATTGGTTCACGCCAAACTATGTCCATATCCGTCTATAGGTATATATAGCCCTCATATAAACCGTTCCCCAATCACACAAAAATTGGTCCATATCGTAAATGTATATAGGATTAGGATTAGGTTAGGTGGTAGCCCGATGTATGAGGCTCGCATAGACTATTCGGTCCATTGTGATACCACATTGGTGAACTTCTCTCTTATCACTGAGTGCTGCCCGATTCCATGTTAAGCTCAATGACAAGGGACCTCCTTTTTATAGCCGAGTCCGAACGGCGTTCCACATTGCAGTGAAACCACTTAGAGAAGCTTTGAAACCCTCAGAAATGTCACCAGCATTACTGAGGTGGGATAATCCACCGCTGAAAAATTATTTGGTGTTCGGTCGAAGCAGGAATCGAACCCACGACCTTGTGTATGCAAGACGGGCATGCTAACCATTGCACCACGGTGGCTGTATATAACCCCCATATTTCATTTCTGTGGGTCTAATTACCGCGCACACGTCCATATCGGTTCATAATTATTTGTAGATTTACATATATATACCTTTTTATACCCACTACCATAGAATAGTGATGGGGGTATATATTTGTCATTCCGTTTGTCATCGAAGCATTTATATTTCCGACTATATAAAGTATATATATTCTTGATCAGGGAGAAATTCTAAGACGATATAAGCATGTCTGTCTATCCGTCTGTCTGTTTTAATCACGCTACAGACTTCCATAATGGCGCTATCGTCCTGAAATTTGGCACAGATTCATTTTTTCTTTGCAGGCAAATCAAGTTCGAACTTGGGCTATATTTGTCCAAGTTTTCATATAGTCCCTATATAAACCGATCTCCCGATTTGGGGTCTTTGGCTTTTATCCAATTTGCCTGAAATTGGAAATCTAGAGGTATTTTAGGACCATCAAAAGGTGTGTCGAAAATGGGGCCTATCGCCCCATTTTTATACCCTTTACCACTACCAGAGATGGTCCGAATAGCAATTTTTTAAGATTTCTACTGTCAAAAAGTTGTAAACGTCAAAAACGTCATATACCTGTATAAAACGTAAAAAACGTAGTAAATGTCAAAAACACCTACAGGATCCTTAGATTTGATTTCAAAGACTACTTTTTAATATCCTAAGTTATGGAAACGTCATATTGAAGTATTTTAGATTTTTTTTATAATAATATTTTGAAATTTTTACTCAAAAGCAATTTGCAGGCTTAAACGTTTGAATGCAACGCGTTTTCTGAAACTGTGAAAATTGTTGTAGTAAAAATAAGATTTACGTACAACTTGTGGACATGCCAACCGCGTTGATTTAAATTAATTAATAACTCCTCTTTTAATACGGCTATGTGAAATCCAGCTGGCAGTAGTACACTTATATTTACTACTTGTTTATAAGGAAAGGCATTCTCGAATAAAGTAAAACATAAATGATTCTAAAAAACGTATGCTGTACAAAAATACTTATATTGCAAAAAACTAAATATTTTACGAAGGTTAGGGCCAGTTTCTCAATGTCTTGTTATTATTTATCGTGTCGATAAAACAGATGATCCCATACAAAAATTTTACTAACCGGAGGTCTATCCACCGGTTAAAATTAATCGGAGGATGAGAAACTGGCCATTAGCATTTTTAATTTAAGGGAATTTTTTATAATGAAAAGGCATTCGGAAATACAAAAAGTAAAAAAAAGTATGAAATACACGGTTCTAAAACAAGTGTACTGTACAAATTCTTATATTGTCAAAAACTAGGTATTTTCAGAAGGTTTACGACGTTTTTGACGTATGGTAAAATACGTCGTAAATGTATGTCAAATACTTTACAGTTTACGACAGACCATCTCTGACCACTACTGTGGTACAGGGTATAATAAGTTTGTGCATTTGCATGTAACGCCAAGAAGGAAAAGTCTGAGACCCATCGTTTAGTATACCGATCGTCTTAGAATTAAATTCTGAGTCGATTTAGCAAAGTACAGGTCGCAGTTTAAGACGATCGCTAAAAATCGGTTCAGATTTAGATATAGCTGTCATATATATTTATCCCCGATCTGGTTATAAATGGCGTATTTATCAACCGATGTTCTTCAAATTCCGCACATCCGAATATTTTATGAGTCTCGAAAAACTTGCAAAATATTATCCAAATCGATTCAGATTTAGATATAGCTCCCATATATATCTTTCGTCCGATTTAGACTTATATGACCACAGAGGCCAAAGTTTACTACCGATCTTCGTGAAATTTTGCACAGAGAGTAGAATTGACATTCTACCAATGCTTGGTAAATTTTATTGAAATCGGTTCAAATTTAGATATAGCTTCCATATATATCTTTCGTCCGATTTGAACTTATATGGCCACAAAAGCCAGAGTTTTGCCGTGATTTGTTTCAAATTTTGTACAAGGGGTACGTTTAATAGTATCGTTAAGTGTGTCAAATTTTGTTAAAATCGATTCAGATTTAGATATAGCTCCCATATATATCTTTCGTCCGATTTGAATTTATATGACCTCAAAATCCAGGGTTTTGCCGCTTTTTGCTTCAAATTTCGCACAAGGAGTACGTTTAGTAGTTTCGGCAATTGTGCCAAATTTGGTTGAAATCGGTTCAGATGTAGATATGGCTCCTATATATATCTTCCGTCCGATTTGCACTCATATGACCAGGGGGGCCAAAGTTATACCCCCATTTACGTAAAATTCCGCATAGATAGCAGAATTATTATTCTAACTATACATGTTAAATTTAGTCAAAATCGGTTCAGATTATATATAGCTCCCATATATATGTACACCAGTGTTGGGGAAATATGGTAGACTGTTACACATTTTAGACCCATTTTCAATGAAAGTTTCCTACAATTAACTGGATAGCGTTAGCCGATTTAAATTTTAATTCTAGAGATTTTGTAGAAGTAAAAAATTTTCTCCTTTATATAGCTTCCAGCAAATGTGAAGTAGTTGAGATGGTAACACAAATTTTGCCCAACATAGGGGTGAAGGGTATAATATAGTCGGCCCCGCCCGACTTTAGACTTTACTTACTTGTTTTATATAGTACCAACCTTCAAATGATTCGTGTCAAAATTTGACGTCTGTAAGTCAATTAGTTTGTGAGATAGAGCGTCTTTTGTGAAGCAGCTTCTGTTATTGTGAAAAAAAAAACAAGTAAGTAAAGTAGAAAGTCGGGCGGGGCCTACTATATCATACCCTAAACCACCATTACAGAATTAGTAATCATAAGCATTTGTGGCGTAACATATAGGTCTGGGAGATAAATCGCAGTTGTATATTTAAGAAAATTAAGGGGTACATGTCTATGGGTGCTTTGTGTCAATCTGACTATAGCTCATAGTCAATGTTGCCAGGGAAAATGTTCGGTTTACCCTACAAGGACAAAAAAAGTTCCCTACATTCCCATACATTCCCAAACAATTTTCTCTACTATATTTTTCGTTAAATTTAAAAAATTTTACAAAACAAAAATGGTTCTAAGTACTTTATTATGTTAAAACATGAATATGCAACGTACATAACTTAACTTAGAATATAAGTTAAGGATTCTTCCTTGGCTTACCATAAAAAAATATCGAAGGCGCGACCAACTGCGCCGGAATAAAGATACACAATTAAATTTAATTTTTCAAGATTATATTTAGACAATATCAATTGAACAATATTTGATAATTAACGTGTTTACAAGATTATATTTGAATGACAAGATTAAGCGATTTTAGTGATATACCCGTCACGAATGACAAGATTAAGCGATTTTAGTGATATACCCGTCACGTTGCCACAGTTGGTAGAATTCTACCCAAATTAGTAATCTTTTTTGTTAAATCTCTATAAAAATAAAATTTTGGAAAAAGTTTCTATAAAAAAATTTTTGTGACAAATTTTTCTATAGAAATAAAATTTTGACAATAAATTCTTTAGAAATAAAATTTTGAGAAAAAATTCCACAGAAATAAAATTTTGAGAAAATTATTTATTGAAATAATATTTTGAAAAAAATTTGTATCGAAATACAATTTTGACAAAATGTTCTATAGGAATAAAATGTTGACAAAATTTTCTACAGGAATAAAGTTTACCACACATTGTTAAAGATCAAGCCTTGCCGGCTTCTAATTTCCTCCTCTAGAGCCACCAAAATGTAAAAATTATTACAAATTGTGTTGTGGCCCTACGTCCCTACAGGACGCTAAATATTAGAAAAACCCTACACATAGAGAATTTCCCCTACTTCTAGCAACACTGGCTGTGTTGATATTCCACCCACGGAGTTAGTATGCCACTAATATTGAGCCCATTATTAAAAAAGAGAAAATCGTTAAATTAGTGTGGGTAATAAATACTAATTTGTAAAAATCGAGCAATATTCTTATGTAAGAGCTACAAGTACGTATAAGTATGATCAACTAGAAATTTGAAACATTGAAATGTTGAAATTTGAGTAACATTGGTTAATAAATAAGAGTACTATGGCCAAATATCTAAATCTGAACCAATTTGCATAATATTTTGCGGGTTTGATTAATACCACAAAAGGTTACCTTGTGCAAGTGAGTAAGATCAGTTAAGAAATGAGGCCTGTATGGTCAAACATAAGGTTATTAAGGGCGAATTTTTCAAAATCTGGTGATACATATATGGGAGATATATCTACATCTGAACCGATTTCGATGAAATTTTGCACATATAGTTAGTACTATAGAGGACTGGATCTAGCCAACTTTTAGTAAGATCGGTTAATAAATAAGGGTTCTATGGCCAAATTTGGGAAAATCTGGGTATACATATATATGGGAGCTATATCTAAATCTAAACTGATTTCGATGATTTTTTGCACATATAGTTAGTGCTATAGAAGACTACATTTAGCCAAATTTGGGTAAGATTGGTTGATAAATAAGGGTTTTATGGCCAAATTTAGAAAAATCGGGCGGTACATATATATGGGAGCTATAGCTAAATCTGAACCGATTTCGATGATTTTATGCACATATAGTTAGTGCTATAGAAGATTATATTTAGCCAAATTTGAGTAAGATCGGTTGATAAATAAAGGTTTTGTGGCCAAATTTGAGAAAATCGGGCGATGCATATATATGAGAGCTATATCTAAATCTGAACCGATTTGGATGAAATTTTGCAGACTTGAAGGACGATGGAAAAGATTACCTTTTGCCAAATTTGGTGACGATCCGTTTGAAAAAGCGCAACGTGACCCCATTTGTCGAAATCGGGCGATACATATATATGGGAGCTATATCTAAATTTGATCCGATTTCTTCCAAATTCAATAGCGTTCGTCCTTGTGCCCAAAAAACTCCCTGTACCAAATTTCATCAAAATCGGTTAATAATTGCGACCGGAATCCTGTGAACAACAAATACATGGACAGACGGACGGACGGACGTACACCAAGCGCTAGATCGACACAGGAGGTGATTCTGAGTCGATCGGTATATATTTTATGGGGTCTAAAATCAATATATCTGGTAGGCACATTTTTTGGCCGATCAAACTTATTATACCCTGACCACTATGTGGTTTAGGTATAAAAATGGAAAAAAGGAATTTCGTGTTTTGATAAAATACTGTTTTCTGAAGGGGAAAAATACAGTGGAAGCAAAAACTTAGTTTGATAATGAGTTTCCGGACTCTGCCCCAGGGAAATCAACAATAATTGATTGGTATGCAAAATTCAAGCGTGGTGAAATGAGCACAGAGGACGGTGAACGCAGTGGACGCCCGAAAGAGGTAATTACCGACGAAAACATCAAAAAATCCACAAAATGATTTTGAATGACCGTAAAATGAAGTTGATCGAGATAGCAGAGGCCTTAAAGATATCAAAGGAACGTGTTGGTCATATCATTCACCAATATTTGGATATACGGAAGCTCTGTGCAAAATGGGTGCCGCGCGAGCTCACATTTGACCAATAACAACGTGTTGATGATTCTGAGCGGTGTTTGCACAACAAGAAAAACAAGAAATCGAAACAAGAACAAGTATATACGGCCGTAAGTTCGGCCAGGCCGAAGCTTATGTACCCTCCATCATGGATTGCGTAGAAACTTCTTCTAAACACTGCCATCCACAATCGAAGATGCCTTGCCATCGGCGGTAACGCTTGCCGATGGCAAGGCATCTTAAAACCTCCTAACACCATCTTCTAAATTGTATGACAAAATTTTCTATAGAAAGAAAATTTTGAAAAAAATTTCTACAGAAATAAAATTTTAACAAAATTTTCTATAGAAATAAACTTTTGACAAAATTTCTATAGAAATAAAATCTTGGTAGATTATTTTTGGCTCGAGTGGCAACCATGATTATGAACCGAATAAAATCTGAACAAAATTTTCTATAGAAATAAAATTTTGACAATGATGAAAATTTTATTATGAACCGAATAATATTTTAACAAAATTTTCTCTAGAAATAAAATTTTGACAAAATTTTCTATAGAAATAAAATTTTGACAAAATTTTCTATAGAAAAAAATTTTGGTAGATTATTTTTGGCTCTAGTGGCAACCATGATTATGGACCGATATGGACCAATTTTTGTGTGATTGGACCAATTTTGATATGGTTGTTAGCGACCATATACTAACACCACGTTCCTAATTTTAACCGGATCGGATGAATTTTGCTCCTCCAAGAGGCTCCGGAGGTCAAATCTGGAGAACGTTTTATATGGGGGCTATACATAATTATGGACCGATATGGACCAATTCTGGCACGGTTGTTAAAGATCATATACTAACACCATGTTCCAAATTACAACCGGATTGGATGAAATTTGCTTCTCTTGGAGACTTCGCAAGCCAAATCTGGGAATCGTTTTATATGGGGGCTATATATAATTATGAACCGATGTGGACCAATTTTTGCTTGGTTGTTAGAGACCATAAACCAATATCATGTACCAAATTTCAGGCGGATCGGATGAAATTTGCTTCTCTTTGAGGCTCCCCAACCCAAATCTGGGGATCGGTTTATATGGGCGCTTTATATATTTATGGACCGATGTGGACCAATTTTTGCATGGTTGTTAGAAACCATATACCAATACCATGTACCAAATTTCAGCCGGATCGGATGCAATTTGCTTCTCTTTGAGGCTTTGCAAGCCAAATCTGGAGATCGGTTTATATGGGGGCTATATATAATTATGAACCGATGTGGACCAATTTTTGCATGGTTGTTAGAGACCATATACCAACATTATGTACCAAATTTCAGCCGGATCGGATAAAATATGCTTATCTTAGAGGCTCCACAACCCAAATCTAGGGATCGGTTTATATGGGCGGTATATATAATTATGGACCGATGTGGACCAATTTTTGCACGGTTGTTAGAGACCATATACCAACACCCTGTACCAAATTTCAGCCGGATCGGATGAAATATGCTTCTCTTAGAGGCTCCACAAGCCAAATCTGGGGATCGGTTTATATGGTGGCTATATATAATTAAGGACCGATATGGACCAATTTTTGCATGGTTGTTAGAGACCATATACCAACATTATCTACCAAATATCAGCCGGATCGGATGAAATTTGCTTCTCTTTTAGGCTCCGCAAGCCAAATCTGTGGATCGGTTTATATGGGGGCTATATATAATTATGGACCGATGTGGACCAATTTTTGCATGGTTGGTAGAGAGCATATACTAACAGCATGTACCAAATTTCAGCCGGATCGGATGAAATTTGCTTCTCTTAGGGCAATCGCAAGCCAAATTTGGGGGTCCGTTTATATGGGGGCTATACGTAAAAGTGGACCGATATGGACCAATTTTTGCATGGTTGTTAGAGACCATATACCAACACCATATATCAAATTTCAGCCGGATCGGATGAAATATGCTTCTGTTAGAGGCTCTACAAGCCAAATCTGAGGGTCCCTTTATATGGGGGCTATACGTAAAAGTGGACCGATATGGGCCATTTTCAATACCATCCGACCTACATCGATAACAACTACTTGTGCCAAGTTTCAAGTCGATAGCTTGTTTCGTTCGGAAGTTAGCGTGATTTCAACAGACGGACGGACGGACGGACGGACGGACGGACATGCTTAGATCGACTCAGAATTTCACCACGACCCAGAATATATATACTTTATGGGGTCTTAGAGCAATATTTCGATGTGTTACAAACGGAATGACAAAGTTAATATACCCCCATCCTATGATGGAGGGTATAAAAATGTATACGGTAAAATTCAGTATATACTACAAAGCCTCTTGATCAGTTTCAACTAAGTTTTCTTTTTATTTTAACAATTTTTATTGTCTTAAGATGTGTTTTACTAAAAGCTTTCTGATTTAACGAAGCCCTCCTAAAGGCGGGATTGGGCATTAGAGGGTTAACTCGTAACACACGCAAGTTTTTTCATCGATATGTGACAATGGATGAAACATGGCTCCATCACTACACTCCTGAGTCCAATCGACAGTCGGCTGAGTGGACAGCGACCGGTGAACCGTCTCTGAAGCGTGGAAAGACTCAAAAGTCCGCTGGCAAAGTAATGGCCTCTGTTTTATTAAGTTGGGATGCGCATGGAATAATTTTTATAGATTATCTTGAGAAGGGAAAAACCATCAACAGTGACTATTATATGGCGTTATTGGAGCGTTTGAAGGTCGAAATCGCGGCAAAACGGCCCCATATGAAGAAGAAAACCTGTAAGGAAAGTCTAAAGTCGGGCGGGGCCGACTATATTATACCCTGCACCACTTTGTAGATCTAAATTTTCGATACCATATCACATCCGTCAATTGTGTTGGGGGCTATATATAAAGGTTTGTCCCAAATACATACATTTAAATATCACTCGATCTGGAAGAATTTGATAGACTTCTACAAAATCTATAGACTCAAAATTTAAGTCGGCTAATGCACTAGGGTGGAACACAATGTTAGTAAAAACCAGTAAGGAAAGTCTAAAGTCGGGCGGGGCCGACTATATTATACCCTGCACCACTTTGTAGATCTAAATTTTCGATACCATATCACATCCGTCAATTGTGTTGGGGGCTATATATAAAGGTTTGTCCCAAATACATACATTTAAATATCACTCGATCTGGAAGAATTTGATAGACTTCTACAAAATCTATAGACTCAAAATTTAAGTCGGCTAATGCACTAGGGTGGAACACAATGTTAGTAAAAAATATGGGAAACGTTTAAATCTGAAGCAATTTTAAGAAAACTTCGAAAAAGTTTATTTATGATTTATCGCTCGATATATATGTATTAGAAGTTTAGAAAATTAGAGTCATTTTTACAACTTTTCGACTAAGCAGTGGCGATTTTACAAGGAAAATGTTGGTATTTTGACCATTTTTGTCGAAATCAGAAAAACATATATATGGGAGCTATATCTAAATTTGAACCGATTTCAAGCAAATTTGGCACGCATAGTTATAACGCTAATTCTACTCCCTATGCCAAATTTCAACTAAATCGGAGCAAAAAATTGGGCTCTGTGGGCAAATGAGTGTAAATCGGGCGAAAGCTATATATGGGAGCTATATCTAAATCTGAACCGATTTTGCTGATATTTTGCAAGTTTTTCGAGACTAAAAGGTTGGTCTATGATTACTCCTTCTTGGCGTTACATACAAATGCACAAACTTATTATACCCTGTACCACAGTAGTGGTGAAGGGTATAAAAAGTTGTTCCACCAAGAGAATGCACCGTGCCACAAGTCATTGAGAACGATGGCAAAAATTCATGAATTGGGCTTCGAATTGCTTCCCCACCCACCGTATTCTCCAGATCTGGCCCCCAGCGACTTTTTCTTGTTCTCAGACCTCAAAAGGATGCTCGCAGGGAAAAAATTTGGCTGCAATGAAGAGGTGATCGCCGAAACTGAGGCCTATTTTGAGGCAAAACCGAAGGAGTACTACCAAAATGGTATCAAAAAATTGGAAGGTCATTATAATCGTTGTATCGGTCTTGAAGGGTACTATGTTGAATAATAAAAACGAATTTTGACAAAAAAAAAATGTGTTTTTCTTTGTTATACCGGGGACTTATCAGCCAACCTGTAATATATTCTTGATCAGGAGAAATTCTAAGACGTTGTAGCGATGTCCGTCTGTCTGTCCGGATGTCTGTTATAGTCACGACAAATCTTTTATTTGTCGTGAAATGTTTATTATACCCACCACCGTAGACCATTCTGGGGATATAATAAGTTTGTCATTACGTTTGTAACTCATCGAAATATCGATTTCCGACGCTATAAAGTATATATATTCTTGATCAGGGAGAAATTCTAAGACGATATAAGCATGTCCGTCTGTCGTCTATCTGTCTGTCTGTTTTAATCACGCTACAGACTTCAATAATGGCACTATCATCCTGAAATTTGGCACAGATTCGTTTTTTCTTTGCAGGCAGGTCAAGTTCGAAGATGGGCTATATCGGTCCAAGTTTTCATATAGTCCCTATATAAACCGACCTCCCGATTTGAGGTCTTGGGCTTATAAAACCCATAGTTTTTATCCAATTTGCCTGAAATTGGAAATCTAGAGGTATTTTACGACCATCAAAAGGTGCGTCTAAAAATGGGGCCTATCGGCCCATTTTTTTATATAGCCCCCATATAGACCGATCTCCCAATTTTGCTTTTGGGGCGTCTAGAAACTGTATTTACTATCCGATTTGCCTGAAAATGAAAATCTAGAAGTATTTTAGGACCAAAAATTGGTGTGTCGGAAATGGTCCGTATCGGTTCATGTTTTGGTATAGTCCCCATATAGACCGATCTCCCGATTTAATTTCTTGGGCTTCTACAAACTGTATTGACTATCAGATTTGCCTGAAATTTAAAATTTAGGAGTTTTTTATGACTACTTCTTGGGCTTCTAAAATCCGTAGCTTTTATCCAATTTGCCTGAAATTAGAAATCTATAGGTATCTTAGTACCATAAAGAGGTGTGTCGAAAATGGTCCGTATCGGTCCAGGTTTTGGACCGATACGCCCCCATATAGACTGATCTTCCTATTTTACTTCTTGGGCTTCTATGATTCGTAGTTTTTACCCAATCTGTGTGAAATAGGTATTCTAGAGCTATTTGAGGACCATTAAGAGGTATGTCGAAAATGGTGAGTATTGGTCAATGTTTTGAAATAGCCCCCATATAGACCTACCTCCAGAATTTATTTCTAGGACTTCAAGAATCCGGATGACCACAAATAGGTCAGCCGAATATGATGTGTGTCGACCCATGTTTTGATATAGCCCCACATAGACCGATCTCCCGATTCTAGAAACCGTAGTTTTTATCCGATTTGCCCGAAAATGTAAATGTACTGGTATTATAGACCCTCAAAATCTGTATCGCATTTATTTGTACCGGTCCATTTGGTAAGGCATCGATATAGACCGATTTAACTTCTTGAAAAAAATTTTTCCCCGCAATGAAATTTTAGACAAACGAAATTCCCTTTCGTATAAAGTTTTTTCGTTTAGAGGAAACTAATCTGAATTTTCGAATTCAGCAGCTCAAAATAAAATAAATAGCGGGATATCTCAAAAACTGTTCCATAAAATATTTAAAAAAAAAAAAACAAAATACATAAAAGTTGATTTTCATCAAGTGTACATTTTGAGTGTAAACTAGAGTTATTATACCCTCCACTATAGGATGGGGGGTATATTAACTTTGTCATTCCGTTTGTAACACATCGAAATATTGCTCTAAGACCCCATAAAGTATATATATTCTGCGTCGTGGTGAAATTCTGAGTCGATCTAAGTATGTCCGTCCGCCCGTCTGTTGAAATCCCGTTGAAATTTGGAACATGGTGTTAGTATATGGTCTCTAACAACCATGTTAGAATTGGTCCATATCGGTCCATAATTATATATAGCCCCCATATATCGGTCTATATCGGTTCATAATCATGGTTTCCACTGGAGCCAAAAATATTCTACCAAAATGTTATTTCTATAGAAAATTTTATAAAAATTTTGTCAATGTTGTCAAAATTTAATTTCTAGAGAAAATTTTGTATAATTTTCCGCTTCATTGGCTCGAATTCAATACCAAAATCTTTAGGCTAGAAACAAAATCTTTGAAACCGGGCATGCTTTTTTCAATGTGGAAGATATATAAAATGACACAGTTCCTATTGGATCAAAAATGCCACCAGCATTTAAAGAAAATTGGATAAAAATGTTGGCTTCCATGTTCTCAAAGAGTCAAATGGGAATACCGGTCTATATGGGGGCTATTTCACAACATGGACCATTTGGCACAGCTTTTTACCAACTTAGAACACATCGAATTTCAAGAAAGTCAGATAAAAATTAACTTCCTATGGTGAGTGTATAAAAAAATGCACACTTTTTGAACTTCGTATGTTATGTCACTAGAGACTTTTTTGTAATTTCTAACTCCAATTTTTTCCTTCAAACAAGTGAACAAAAATTTTGTATGTCTGATACATTTTCTCAAATTTGTTCACAAAAGTTTATTTTTATTATATTACCGGCCATTTTCATGTAGGTCTGTTAGACTTTAACTGTCAGTTAATAGAAATTAAATTGCAAATATCTTCATTCCGGTAACCTTTAACGGAAAAATTATCGGCAGTTAAGTTCCTAACTGACATATAGAATATATAGCCAAGATGACAGCTATGTCCACAATAAGGTTCAAAAGTTCGTTAGTTAACATGAAAATTGGGGGTAAGTTTACATTTTATGTTAGGTTAAAACGTGTATGTACATTCTTTTGCATGAAAAAGTTTTTCGTGCCAGCCAATGAATATGAAAGCACCACATTACACCATGCCATTAACGGTTCTCCACCGTATTATCGGCAACTGAATATGTTAACAACAGTGGATCTTTTGTTAGGCTGTGGATTTTATTCTCTCACAGCTCTTTACACCAGTGCTGCCGCTAGTGAAAAATTGAGTGAAGTAGATTTTGGAAAAAAGTGGAGTAGATTGAATAAAATTGAAGTAGCATACATTTTTGAAAACAAAACAATAGAATTCATTTTATTATACCCTCCAACATAAGATGGGGGTATATTAACTTTGTCATTCTGTTTGTAACACATCGAAATATTGCTCTAAGACCTCATAAAGTATATATATTCTGGGTCGTGGTGAAATTCTGAGTCGATCTAAGCATGTCCGTCCGTCTGTTGAAATCACGCAAACTTCTGAACTAAAGAAGCTACCGACTTGAAACTTGGCACAAGTAGTTGTTATTGATGTAGGTCGGATGGTATTGCAAATGGGCCATATCGGACCACTTTTACGTATAGCCCTCATATAAACAGACCCCCAAATTTGGCTTGCGGGGACTCTAAGGGAAGCAAATTTCATCCGATCCAGCTGAAATTTGGTACATGGTTTCAGCATATGATCTCTAACAACCATGCAAAAATTGGTCCACATCGGTCCATAATTATATATAGTCCGATTTGGCTTGCGGAGCCTCTAAGAGAACCAAATTTTATCCGATCCGGCTGAAATTTGGTACATGGTGTAAGTATATGATCTCTAACAACTATGCAAAAATTGGTCCACATCGGTTAATAATTCAATGATTAAAACCGCTATGTTCATCGTAATTAAAGGAATAGGAAAAACAATTAGGTAATATGGGAAACAAATTTTAAAATTTGATGCAGAACAAAAAGTGAAGCAGATTTTTGGAAGAAGGAGTGACGAAGTAAATTTTGTGAAAATGAAGCAAAATACTTCGATTGAAGTAGTAGCGGCAGCACTGCTTTACACATTGGCAATTTATGCTCTTGCAATCAGTTCTGCCCAGTGTTGCCAGGTTGGGGTTTTTCCCCCAAATTTAGGGGTTTTTTACACGTTTAGGGGGATTTTTAAGGGTAACATTTATTTGGGGGCATTTTTGGGGGTAAAAAATTATTTTATATACGGGTCGGCTTAGAATTAAATTCTGAGTCGATTTAGCGATGTCCGTCTGTCTGTCTGTTGATGTATTTTTGTGTGCAAAGTACAGCTCGCAGTTTTAGTCCGATTGTCCTAAAATAATATTTTATGGATCTCGAAAAACTTGCAAAATATCAGCCAAATCGGTTCAGATTTAGATATATCTCCCATATATAGCTTTCGCCCGATTTACACTCATATGACCACAGAGGCCAATTTTTTGCTCCGATTTAGTTGAAATTTTGCACAGAGAGTACAATTAGTATTGTTGCTATGTGTGCCAAATTTGGTTGAAATCGGTTCAGATTTAGATATAGCTCCCATATATATGTTTTCTGATTTCCACAAAAATGGTCAAAATACCAACATTTTCTTTTTTTTTATTATTATAGTTGTTCAACTGGGCTCTTTGGTCAGATGGTCTTTTTATGAATTAAATAAAACTAATTTATTTCATATTTTACTCAACGTTTCGTTGGTTCTTTCCAACTTCATCAGGAGTGTTTATTGAAAATCCTAGAGACAAAATTGCACAATTTTTACATTCTTCTATTATGTGTATAATAAGCTCTACTTACAATTAGTTTTACGTTTTTTTATTAATTAATATAAAACTGGACATCACGACACACATTTTAATAATAATTAATAATAATAAGTAAACTTATTGCAGCGAAACCCCTTATAATAATATCACAGAACTGAACACTTTAAACTATTGCAACTGAATAATGTAGCTTTGTATTGTCTTTATCCTCCTTTGTGTTAATGCAAGTTTTTATTCTCTCTTGTATACGTAGGCTCTCTAGTGTATATCTCTTATTTTCGATCTTCTCTTTGTCCAATATTTTTACATTCTTCAAATCTGCAATGTGGCCATACTCTTTTACATGTTGTGCCAAAGCTGTGCTTTGTTTTCCTTTGTTTATTTCCTTGTCAAATCGCCACAGCTTAGTCGAAAAGTTGTAAAACTGACTCTAATTTTCCTAAACTTCTAATACATACATATCGAGCGATAAATCATAAATAAACTTTTGCGAAGTTTCCTTAAAATTGCTTCAGCTTTAAATGTTTCACATATTTATTTTTTACTAATATTGTGTTCCACCCTAATGCATTAGCCGACTTACATTTTGAGTCTATAGATTTGTAGAAGTCTATCAAATTCTGTTGAGATCGAGTGATATTTAAATGTATCTATTTGGGACAAACCTTTATATATAGCCCCCAACACATTTGACGGATGTGATATGGTTTCGAAAATTTAGATCTACAAAGTGGTGCAGGGTATAATATAGTCGGGCCCGCCCGACTTTAGACTTTCCTTACTTGTTATACCCACCACCATAGAATGGTGACGGGGGTATAATAAGTTTGTCATTCCGTTTGTAACGCATCGAAATATCGATTTCCGACTATATAAAGTATATATATTCTTGATCAGGGAGAAATTCTAAGACGATATAACGATGTCCGTCTGTCCGTCTGTCTGTCTGTCTGTCTGTCTGTCTGTCTGTCTGTCTGTCTGTCTGTCTGTTGTAATCACACTACAGTCTTCAATAATGAAGCAATCGTGCTGAAATTTTGCACAAACTCGTCTTTTGTCTGCAGGCAGGTCAAGTTCGAAGATGGGCTGTATCGGTCCAGGTTTTGATATAGTCCCCATATAAACCGACCTCCCGATTTGGGGTCTTGGGCTTATAGAAACCGTAGTTTTTATCCAATTTGCCTGAAATTTTAAATCTGGAAGTATTTTGTGACCGTAAAGACGTGTGCCAAAAATGGTGAGTATCGGTCCATGTTTTGGTATAGCCCCCATATAGACCGATCTCCCGATTTTACTTCTTGGGCTTATAGAAACCGCAGTTTTTATTCAATTTACCTGAAGTTGGAAATCTAGAGGTATTGTCGGACCACAAATACGTGTGCCGAAAATTGTGAGTATTGGTCCATATTTTGGTATAGCCCCCATATAGACCCATCTCCCGATTTTACTTCTTTGGCTTATAGAAATCGCAGTTTTTATTCAATTTACCGGAAATTGGAAATCTAGAGGTATTGTAGGACCACAAATACGTGTGCCAAAAATTGTGAGTATCGGCCCATATTTTGGTATAGCCCCCATATAGACCGATCTCCCGATTTTACTTCTTGGGCTTATAGAAACCGCAGTTTTTATTCAATTTACCTGAAAATGGAAATCTAGAGGTATTGTAGGACCACAAATACGTGTGCCAAAAATTGTGAGTATCGGTCCATATTTTGGTATAGCCCCCATAAAGACCCATCTCCAGATTTTACTTCTTTGGCTTGTAGAAATCGCAGTTTTTATTCAATTTACCGGAAATTGGAATTCTAGAGGTATTGTAGGACCACAAATACGTGTGCCAAAAATTGTGAGTATCGGTCCATGTTTTGGTATGTTCCCCATATAAAACGACCTCCCGATTTGGGGTCTTGGGCTTATAGAAACCTTATTTTTTATCCAATTTGTCTGAAATTGGAAATCTAGAGGTATTTTAAAACCATAAAGAAGTGTGCCGAAAATGGTGAGGATCGGTCCATATTTTGGTATAGCCCCCATATAGACTGATTTCCCGATTTTACTTCTTGGGCTTCTAGAATCCGAAGTTTTTATCCTATTTGCCTGAAATTGGAAATCTAGAGGTATTTTCGGGTCATAAAGAGGTGTGCCGAAAACGGTGAGTATCGGTCCATATTTCAGTATAGCCCCCATAAGAACGATCTCCCGATTTAACTCCTTGGGTTTCTAGAAACCGTAGTTTTTATCTGATTTGCCTGAAATTGTAAATATTCTGGTATTTTAGGCTCACAATAACGTGTATCGGATAAGGTTTTTATAGGTCCATTTGGTAATGCCTCCATATAGACCGACTTCACATCTTGAGGGGGTAGAAGGCGCACTGATGATGAAAATTGCTTGAAACTCAATGTAAAATTTCCAGATTTTACTTCTACAGATTTAAGATTTCAAATCAAGACGTTATTTTATAATTTTCTTGCACACTTACAAGAGATGTTAATGATTCCTCTAAAACTCCAACAAAAATGGTTCTTTTAAATCCAGAATCTGATATAGTCCTCATGGATGAAATCTTTAAATTTATCTTCGGGAAGTGTCCTCAAGTCCTCAAGCCCTCCTGAAATTTCAAAGGACACCCTAATATTTGGTTCATGGTGGTGGGTATTTAAGATTCGGCCCGGCCGAACTTACTGCTGTATATACTTGTTTTTTACTAATATTGTGTTCCACCCTAATGCATTAGCCGATTTAAATTTTGAGTCTATAGATTTGTAGAAGTCTATCAAATTCTGTCCAGATCGAGTGATATTTAAATGTATCTATTTGGGACAAACCTTTATATATAGCCCCCAACACATTTGACGGATGTGATATGGTTTCGAAAATTTAGATCTACAAAGTGGTGCAGGGTATAATATAGTCGGGCCCGCCCGACTTTAGACTTTCCTTACTTGTTGTTTATTTTTTATTTCTATTATTTATATTTTATAAGCCGTTATTTTAATTAATTTGATTTGAAAGATTTATACATTGAATTATATTGTTTTGTCTGCTCTTTATATTGATATACATTTTAGTATTATACCAATAGAAAAACCCGAATTTGTGAAAAGTGGTATAATGATGTTATCTACTGATTTTTATTTACTTCAAAAGAAAGTTTGTTCTTCAGAAAAAAAATCTTTCAGTATATATATTTGTGTTAAATTTAATTTGTAAAGTGTATCTCTGCAGGATTTTTTAACGAAATTTGGGACACCTTTTTGACTTATTAATATTCTTAAATTTTTTGGGGGTTTTTGAAAAAAGTCTAGACCAATTTAGGGGGTTTTTCTTAAGATTTTGGGGGAAGAATCAAAAATCACCTGGCAACACTGGTGCTGCCGCTAGTGAAAAACTGGGTGAAGTAGATTTTGGAAAAAAGTGGAGTAGATTGAATAAAATTGAAGTAGCATACATTTTCGAAAACAAAACAATAGAATTCATTTTATTATACCCTCCACCATAGGATGGGGGTATATTAACTCTGTCACACATCGAACACATCGAAATATTGCTCTAAGACCCCATAAAGTATATATATTCTGGGTCGTGGTGAAATTCTGAGTCGATCTGAGCATGTCCGTCCGTCCGTCTGTTGAAATCACGCTAACTTCCGAACGAAAGAAGCTATCGACTTGAAACTTGGCACAAGTAGTTGTTATTGATGTAGGTCGGATGGTATTGCAAATGGGCCATATCGGTCCACTTTTACGTATAGCCCCCATATAAACGGACCCCCAAATTTGGGGGTCCGTTTATATGGGATCCAGCTGAAATTTGATACATGGTTTCAGCATATGATCTCTAACAACCATGCAAAAATTGGTCCACATCGCTCCATAATTATATATAGCCCCCATATAAACTGATCCCCCGATTTGGCTTGCGGAGCCTCTAAGAGAACCAAATTTCATCCGATCCGGCTGAAATTTGGTACATGGTGTAAGTATATGGTCTCTAACAACTATGCAAAAATTGGTCCACATCGGTTAATAATTCAATGATTTAAACCGCTATGTTCATCGTAATTAAAGGAATAGGAAAAACAATTAGGTAATATGAGGAAAAATTTAAAAATTTGAAGCAGAACAAAAAGTGAAGCAGATTTTTGGAAGAAGGAGTGACGAAGTAAATTTTGTGAAAATGAAGCAAAATACTTCGATTGAAGTAGTAGCGGCAGCACTGCTTGCAATGTAACCCTAACTGAGATTTAATTGCAAATAATGAGAGAGAGAATCTAGCTATTTTTCGCGATATTTGTTTTTGTTTTTGGGAGCAAAACAGAAACAACGACAACCAAAACCAGTATATTCACACTAAAATACGGAAATACATATACCACCAGCAGCGCACGCGAGTGTATATATAAGTGTATATGTATGTACAGGAATTATTGGTACAATGCTAATAAATTAACAAAAAAAAACACACATACCTGTTTTTATTAGGTGAATTATATATGGAATAATGAGGAAACTCATATAGCGTATTGTTGTTTCACATTATTAATGAAACTGTTAGCTTTTGGTTTTAATAATAAACACTTTTATATAGTAAATTCTTCAATGTAATTTAAACACAATTCACTTTATCGAAAAATATATCAACCACACAAAACCGAACTGATCGACTTGAATTTCATAACCAAACTGTTTGAATAGTTCACAACTGACCTGTTGAGTAAAGAGAGGAAGCGGACATAACTATATTAAAAGTGAAATAGATGGAAGCGGAAATTCAGCTACAGCTTACAACCGAATGAGAACAAGAACTGAGAAAAGGTATGTACCTACCAAACCTCTGCAACGAATACACAAGCGAATACTTCAAGCACACGCCACACAATTCGAGTAGTAACTTCATTGTCCATTTCTCAAACGAGTGAAATATAAACCTTGCACATTGTGAACCAAAACAAATAGAACCCAGTAAAGCAAGCACCAAACAATGTTTTGAAGTATTCGAATGTAATCGGAATTCCAAATCCATTCGTTTTATAATTTCCATTTCTGTGTGGATGAAGTTATTTCGTTTTCTCAACTATAAGAGTATGCTACACACACATACACACCACTCCTATTTTGTTTATTGTTGGCACATTGTATATACAATAAAAAGCACGGACCCGATCACAGCCTTCATTATTGACTTCTGCCAATCAACTGATCGACGATTGTGTTTGTCTTTTGTTTGATAGTTACTTCGTGTCTCATACGAAGTTTCGTCGTTGCTAAAGCAAAGTATTCTATCTTCACTAACCCTTGTGTATGTGATAACACTGGAAGCGATACCAGCGTGATGAGGTCCCGTGGGACCTACAATAAAAAAAGGATGGTAGAGAGGTTATCCCTACGATATTTGTCGATCATTTACTGTAGGTGGACTCTTCTATAATGCACAAATTGCATATATAAACATTTGGTTGTAAATATAGAGTTTTATTTAATTTTTAATAGGATACAGATAATGTTAAAATTTTTGATTAGTATACTAGTGGCCCTGATGTTTGACGCAGGCGTGGTACCTATAAGTATCCTTATACGTACCAAGCAACAATATATTATACCCTCCATCATAGGATGGGGGTATATTAACTTTGTCATTCCGTTTGTAACACATAGAAATATTGCTCTAAGACCCCATAAAGTATATATATTCTGGGTCGTGGTGAAATTCTGAGTCGATCTAAGCATGTCCGTCCGTCCGTCCGTCCGTCCGTCCGTCCGTCCGTCCGTCCGTCCGTCCGTCCGTCCGTCCGTCCGTCTGTTGAAATCACGCTAACTTCCGAACGAAACAAGCTATCGACTTGAAACTTGGCACAAGTAGTTGTTATCGATGTAGGTCGGATGGTATTGAAAATGGGCCATATCGGTCCACTTTTACGTATAGCCCCCATATAAAGGGACCCTCAGATTTGGCTTGTGGAGCTTCTAACAGAAGCATATTTCATCCGATCCGGCTGAAATTTGGTATATGGTGTTGGTATATGGTCTCTAACAACCATGCAAAAATTGGTCCACATCGGTTCATAATTATATATAGCCCCCATATAAACCGATCCCCAGATTTGGCTTGTGGAGCCTCTAAAAGAAGCATATTTCATCCGATCCGGCTGAAATTTGGTACATGGTGTTGGTAGATGGTCTCTAACAATCATGCCAAAATTGGTCCACATCGGTCCATAATTATATATAGCCCCCATATAAACCGATCCCCAGATTTGGCTTGTGGAGCCTCTAACAGAAGCGTATTTCATCCGATCCGGCTGAAATTTGGTACATGGTGTTGGTAGATGGTCTCTAACAATCGTGCAAAAATTGGTCCACATCGGTCCATAATTATATAGCCCCCATATAAACCGATCCCCAGATTTGGCTTGTGGAGCCTCTAAGAGAAGCATATTTCATCCGATCCGGCTGAAATTTGGTACATGGTGTTGGTAGATGGTCTCTAACAATCATGCAAAAATTGGTGCACATCGGTCCATAATTATATATGGACCCCATATAAACCGATCTCCAGATTTGGCTTGCGAAGCCCCAAAGAGAAGCAAATTGCATCCGATCCGGCTGAAATTTGGTACTTGGTATTGTTATATGGTCTCTAATAACCATGCAAAAATTGGTCCACATCGGTTCATAATTATATATAGCCCCCATATAAGCCGATCCCCTGATTTGGCTTGCGAAGTCTCCAAGAGAAGCAAATTTCACCCAATCCGGTTGTAATTTTGAACATGGTGTTAGTATATGATCTTTAACAACCGTGCCAGAATTGGTCCATATCGGTCCATAATTATATATAGCCCCCATATAAAACGTTCTCCAGATTTGACCTCCGGAGCCTCTTGGAGGAGCAAAATTCATCCGATACGGTTCAAATTAGGAACGTGGTGTTAGTATATGGTCGCTAACAACCATACAACAATTGGTCCAATCACTCAAAAATTGGTCCATATCGGTTCATAACCATGGTTGCCACTAGAGCCAAAATTAATCTACCAAAATTTTATTTCTATAGAAAATTTTGTCAAAATTTTATTTCTAGAGAAAATTTTGTTAAAATTTTATTCGGTTCACAATAAAATTTTCGTCATTGTCAAAATTTTATTTCTATAGAAAATTTTGTTCAAATTTTATTCGGTTCATAATCATGGTTGCCACTCGAGCCAAAAATAATCTACCAAAATTTTATTTCTATAGAATATTTTGTCAAAAGTCTATTTCTATAGAAAATTTTGTTAAAATTTTATTTCTGTAGAAATTTTTATCAAAATTTTCTTTCTATAGAAAATTTTGTCAAAATTTTTATTTCTATACAAAATTTTATTTCTATAGAAAATTTTGTTAAAATTTTATTTCTGTAGAAAATTTTGTCAAAATTTTATGTCTACTTTCTCAAACTGAATTATATACGTATTGGATCGATCTTTTTTGATTTAATATATACCACCTATGGACTTACATACAATTTAGAAGATGGTGTTAGGAGGTTTTAAGATACCTTGCCATCGGCAAGCGTTACCGCAACTTAAGTAATTCGATTGTGGATGGCAGTGTTTAGAAAAAGTTTCTACGCAATCCATGATGGAGGGTACATAAGCTTCGGCCTGGCCGAACTTACGGCCGTATATACTTGTTGTTTTTGTAGTTGAATGTTCTTAACAAACTGGATTTTTGAAGGAAAAACAATACGATTTTTTTTAGTGGCGTTCGTTTTGCTCGCAGTATTATGTGCACAGTGGTTGTTTCAAACTTGGTCCAAATTGAGGCACATCTTGCCAAATTCCAGGAGCCGATAGCTCTGGAAAATGTATAGAAATATAAAAACTTATTTCGACCACGATTTCCATGAAGTTCAAATAACTTTTTTTGCACTTTTACTCTCACTATATTGGATATATCAACGGAAGACATAAAATTATGTACTACCAAGCAACGAAACCAATGGAAACTTCAAAAATTACAAATTCTTCCAAATAACGGTATTTTCTGAAAGGATGTTAGTGTTATTAATTGTTCCAAATATGAAAATCGCAATATCTTTACACTGCTTTTTAAACTGTGCTAAAACCACTAATTTAATTAGTAATAGGTCCCATTGGACCTCATCACGCAGAATCGCACTAAACTTTTTCAAATACCTATAAAAACCGATTTAATGATTCAATCACAAAAAATTTAAAGTTTTCAACTTAAAACACTTCAGTACAAGAAGTCATAAACCATCAAGCTGAAATTCATTTAAAAGATAAAGTTATGTATGAATAAAAATCAAAAAGGTCCAGCGGGACCTCATCACGCACAGAAGGGCTAAAAATGTTTTGATTTACTCGCATCGTGACGATTACTCCAAAACCAAAATATTGAAAAGAACTGTAAAACGATTCCTTTTGAATGTGATGTATGTACTGGTCAGGGATGAAAAATTCAGTACTTTGGGAACTTTTTCAGTACTTTTTGTCAATGTACCGCAGTACCCCACACTAAAAACAAGCATGTCCAGATCCAACGATTTTGTCTTTACTTTAAAAATTTTGGTATTGATTCCGAGCCAAAGAAGCGGAGAATACAAGTAAGGATACTTTTAAGATTCTCTTTTAAATTTGGGTTTTGCGTACTTGCTTCTAGGAAGCAAATTTTAATTTTTGCATTTCTTAGCTTTTTCTTCATATGCTATCAAAGTCCTTTAAAAACGAGTTAACGACAACTTTATTTTCCAAATTAAGACTCGATTTCCAGTAGAAATTATGCTATGTTTGAAGTAAAAAACTTCTTTAAAATAAAGTTTTGAAAAACATGTCCTATATTTGAACGATTTTTTGCTTTGTAGTCAAGATGCAAAAAGACAACAAATTAAAAGACAATTTCATTAAATTTAAAGAATTTTTCAGAATTATTAAAGCCAAGTTGACCTTAGCCCAAACATTTTTTCTTTCATATTATGATACCCATTTTTAAGTCAAATTACTTAATTATAAGGACAACACGACTTCATTAAAAAGTTTATCGACTTTTGGACAAGGAAAAAAACTTTATATTCGAGAAATACGCCTTCTATGTTAAGCAAAATGTGCATTCATATTTTAAAGACATGAAATCTTTGACCTCACGACAATATTTTTTTCAGTGCACATGCTTCGAACTATCGTTTCTAATACCTAGTTTTTTTCCGGAAAAGCGGGAATTTTTTCGAATTTCTAGGGATCCCGGTCAAAGGAAAACTTGCTTCGATGTGGCATATATTTAGACATTTAAATAAATTAGAAATCGCTTAAACTAACAATGTACATTATGTATATCATTCTAATGTATGGGTAGAATAATAGTAAAATGCTAAATAAAACTTTTGCGCTAAAACTAATAAATAACTGCTAAATTTTTCTGCGAAAATGTTAAAATGGTAATACGAAATTTAAATACTAGTCTCGCAATTTAAATGATGGACCTTTGACCATCTGTATTTATGTAAAAATGCTAATAAAAATGACAAATAAAAATTTGCGGTAAATACAAAACGTAAATGCTAAACTCTTCTGCGAAAATGCTACAATGTTTATACTGTTTATGAAGCAAAATGTAAATGCTAGTCTCGAAATTTAAATGATAGACTTTTGACCATCTGTATACAATAATACAATGCAACACAAAAAATCCAAACAAAAAGATCACTTATCCCACCCGAAAGTACTCGATAAGAGGAGAAAAGTAATTTTGGATTTTGCTAAATTGTTTGCCGTTTGGTTTTTTATGAACCTCTATAATTTTTTCACCAAATTAGATTTTGAGCACTTTTTTGCAATTTTTTTTTTTTGTACTGGACACTGGAAAATGTTCTTTTCTGAAACTGGTTTAGTACCATTTCAACCATATGTTACTATTTCTCATCCCTGCCTGACAACGTCCCATATGTAAACTCTCTTCACGAAAATAAAAACAGATGGAACCATAGACTTTAGATAGATGATCCACTATTCTCTTTAAAAACAATGTGTCAGTTCCAAAAATTAATTTTCTGACATTTCATTTTGATTTTTTCCTAAAGAGTCAGTCCCAAACATCAATTTTCGTGCATTTGCTTTTGTGTTGATCGTAAAGAGCAATGCTGCTCAAAATTAAATTTCGTATTTTCGCGGTTTTGGTCACAATTTTTTGTTGAAATATGAACTTTTAATATATTAATTTATTTATAAATCCTCTGGTACATCATAAACATTCTAATTTTGTGTAAAATTGGCAAACTACAAAAAGGAAAACGAAAGAGAATTTAAGCGTGCTCTTATTTTTCTCGTTTATTCTTAATCTTCGGAACTGTCAAACATAGTTTGACACCCATGGCTCATCTATATGTATTATAATGTCTATGGATGGAACGAAATGCCGAAAATAAGAGAGAGAATTAGAATGTTGGTCTCCCTTGCTTATTAACTCAAGTTAAGAGAATGTTGCCGTTTCCGTTTATTTTATTTAGTAATATCCGCTTCACACAGAAAAGAGATTGGTTGGAAATCGATTATAATAATGAATATTCTTGCTATAGAACAAAATATCAATTGTATCTACAAATATTCTGTATTTACTACATACATTCTATTCTTAAGACCATTTGAAAGTTATTTAAATAAAAAGTTATTTATGATAATCGATAAATGATTGGGTTAACCAATTGCTTCTCCTATGAAAAATTTTATTGGGAATCGGTTGACAGAACCTACATAGAAGCATTTGTGCAACCTTCATTCTGTACTCGTCCTAACCATACGGTTATACAAACCAAATGTTAGTTGAATTATTTAAATCATTGTCATTTTAATTATTACAAATTTATCAATGAAAAACAAAAACGTCATTGCGTAAAAGACAAACAAAAAATGATTTTGAGTAAGAAATAATATTTTATTTATATATGCGGTGAGTGAAATGACCATCTAAGGAAAATTTTCATCAAACAACTATTGCTATTTTAATTGATAACTATTCATTTCCTTTATAGGTTTGTTGTTTTCCTTATAAGGAAGATGTTCTTTGCATTTAAAAACGATGATGACACGCCAATTTTACACTCAATGAGAAGTTTTTGCGAATAAATCATTCGTAAAGGTTACAAAAACATTGAAAAACTTCCACCATAAAAGTTGCAATTTGGAATCGCATGTGTCTAAAGAATGTGTTGATAGTCAGATGTGCCGGACACTGTCGGTATCAGTCCAGTTTACTCGAACTTAAAGTAACACAAGACATTTTCATTTTTGGGAACCAAAAAATTAATTAATATGGTAAATAGTGGTCCTTATTTGTGATATAGCCCCCGTACTGTCCGTTCCCTTGTTATACCCTCCATCATAGGATGGGGGTATATTAACTTTGTCATTCCGTTTGTAACACATCGAAATATTGCTCTAAGACCCCATAAAGTATATATATTCTGGGTCGTGGTGAAATTCTGAGTCGATCTAAGCATGTCCGTCCGTCCGTCTTTTGAAATCACGCTAACTTCCGAACGAAACAAGCTATGGACTTGAAACTTGGCACAAGTAGTTGTTATCGATGTAGGTCGGATGGTATTGAAAATGGGCCATATCGGTCCACTTTTACGTATAGCCCCCATATAAAGGGCCCTTCAGATTTGGCTTGTGGAGCCTCTAACAGAAGCATTATTCATCCGATCCGGCTGAAATTTGGTACATGGTGTAAGTATATGGTCTCTAACAACCATGCTAAAATTGGTCCACATCGGTCCATAATTATATATAGCCCCCATATAAACCGATCCCCAGATTAGGCTTGCGGAGCCCCAAAGAGAAGCAAATTTCATCCGATCCGGCTGAAATTCGGTACATTATGTTGGTATATGGTCTCTAACAACCATGCAAAAATTGGTCCACATCGGTCCATAATTATATAGAGCCCCCATATAAACCGATCCCCAGATTTGGCTTGCGAAGCCTCAAAGAGAAGCAAATTGCATCCGATCCGTCTGAAATTTGGTACATGGTGTTGGTATATGGTCTCTAACAACCGTGCAAAAATTGGTCCACATCGGTCCATAATTATATATAGCGCCCATATAAACCGATCCCCAGATTTGGGTTCCGGAGCCTCAAAGAGAAGCAAATTTCATCCGATCCGCCTGAAATTTGGTACATGATCTTGGTATATGGTATCTAACAAACATGCAAAAATTGGCCCACATCGGTTCATAATTATATATAGCGCCCATATAAACCGATCCCCAGATTTGGCTTGCGAAGTCTCCAAGAGAAGCATTTTTTCATCTAATCCGTTTGTAATTTGGAACATGGTGTTAGTATATGATCTTTAACAAGCGTGCCAGAATTGGTCCATATTGGTCCATAATTATATATAGCCCCCATATAAAACGTTCTCCAGATTTGACCTCCGGAGCCTCCTGGAGGAGCAAAATTCATCCGATCCGGTTCAAATTAGGAACGTGGTGTTAGTATATGGTCGCTTACAACCATACCAAAATTGGTCCAATCACATAAAAATTGGTCCATATCGGTTCATAATCATGGTTGCCACTAGAGCCAAAAATAGTCTACCAAAATTTTATTTCTATAGAAAATTTTGTAAAAATTTTGTTTCTAGAGAAAATTTTGTTAAAATTTTATTCGGTTCATAATAAAATTTTCATCATTGTCAAAATTTTATTTCTATACAAAAATTTTGTTCAAATTTTATTCGGTTCATAATCATGGTTGCCACTCGAGCCAAAAATAATCTACCAAGATTTTATTTCTATAGAAAATTTTGTCAAAAGTTTGTTTCTATAGAAAATTTTGTGAAAATTTTATTTCTATAGAAAATTTTGTTAAAATTTTATTTCTGTAGAAAATTTTTTCAAAATTTTATGCCTACTTTGTCAAACTGAATTATATACGTATTGGATCGATCTTTTTTGATTTAATATATACCACGTATGGACTTACATACAATTTAGAAGATGGAGTTAGGAGGTTTTAAGATACCTTGCCATCGGCAAGCGTTACCGCAACTTAAGTAATTCGATTGTGGATGGCAGTGTTTAGAAGAAGTTTCTACGCAATCCATGATGGAGGGTACATAAGCTTCGGCCTGGCCGAACTTACGGCCGTATATACTTGTTTTTAATTCTTGACTGCTTTGAAGTTTAAATCCTCATAATGGGTTACATGTGCCAATATTTTTAATATGGACGCTATAGAGTTATTAGATGTGTGCACGTCAGTGAAATTTTACACGTGCTCACGCACATGTGTGTGTGTGTGTAAATCATTTTTATGATATGTTTTACACACACTCCCTACATCCATACTTATGAACATCATTCCAATACTTGCATTCACTAATACATGTATTTATGTTATGGTTATTCTATAATTTAATATGACTTTAAATAAATATAAATCAATAAAAAATATATATGTGTTTTATACGTTTTTAACATGGTAGTGGAAATAAATTATTTCCGAATTCGATTGTACCTACAATAGACCGCGACCGAATGATGAAGGTAACTATAACCGATGTCGTCGGCAGACCCAACCAACACCATATGAGATATTGGTTGTGTCGACCGAATAAGTCGGGTGACACAACTGCCAACTGGTAGTTGCTACAACTGCCAAAAGGAGATTGGCAATAAATTCGATTGTCACAACCAATCTGTATTCTCTGTGTTCCTCTCTTCACTTAACATTTTTGTATTCAGCCACGTAAAAAGTAAATTTTAAAATTGTTGTGCTGTTCTATTTGATCCACATACGATATCTAACACTTACGCAATGGTGTTTGTCTACAAGGCATCCTAAAAGAATCGACATACTCGTACAATTGTATATAGTTATTTATGTACATATTGAGATTTAATGGGTGCTATTCCATTTAGTTGTTTTGTTTTTGCACTACACAAAACAAATCAAAACATCTATTAGCTTAAATGAGAGTAGATCAGGGATGGGCAGAGAGGATTTGTGTTTGTGTGCGTTTTCAATTGATCGCTCTCTTTATGCACTTCGAGAAATGATACTTAATAATTATATTAAGTTAGTTTTTTTATGAGATTTTTATGAAAGACTTTAAAGACGTATTTCTGTCATTGATACAGAATTTTAATATAATTAACTTTTTAACGAAACGAAACATTATTTGGAAGTCCAAAGAGGCACTGTACTAAAAAATTACTATATAAAATCGTAAAATATTAAGTGTTTTTTGTTTATTGTGTATTTTTATTTGATTCGCAATAGTAAATTAAATGTCATTTTTAGGTTTTCAAATACGCACAATAGAAAAAATTCAATAATTATTAAAAAAATATTTTTTTATTACATCTGGTTATTATTTAATTGAAAGTTATGAATTCTGGAAACAAAAAAAGTACTCATTTATTTCGAATTTCATGTAATCGCTGAACAACATGCGACAACACACCCAGCTCGATCGGTTGCTCAAGCGAGACTGAAATGTGTTTTCAAAATACAAATTCATTTCGTCGTGTGTAAAAAACCTGTTTTGAGACTTAACTGAGCGAGAGAATATTTGGGTGAGCAAGAGCAAAACGCCGCGTAGTCTCTTTGCCCATCGCTGGAGTAGATACACAATACACAGAAGAGAATGTAGTAGCGTCAGAGAGAAACGCAACATCCACATCAGAGATGGTAAATATAACACTTTAGTACTTTTTGATACATTTTGGAGCATAGCATGGTGTGCTTTATGCAAATCACATTGGCTCATGGTAATCATATACGGTATTTCTCAAAAATGCATAATATTTGGTACATGCATTCACATTTAAATAAAGCTTTTATATACATGATGATATAATTAAAATTTTTCAATTGATAACATTTTAGGATACTTTGTTTGGAACCACACTAATGGCCTGTTCCTGTGTATCGAACGAAAGCTTTCTTTCGTATTCCAAACGAAAGAAAATTGATTTTTGTTCATTTATTTCGAAAGGCAAGTCACTTCATATTTTGTTGTCGAGTACTAAACGAACATATACAATAAGTGTCAAGAAAAAAGTAAAAGTATTGTTAACATTTGAATGAATTCTCAGGCCAAAAATTTAAAAATACTCATTTTTAATAATCAATGTATTCTCATACAAACGAATCGAACTTTCAAAAATAGAAAAACCCAAATTCATTCGAATTCGAGTGACTGCCTTGCTTTCGAACTGGTTTTCGTTCGATATACAGGAACAGGGCATAAATTTTTTTTTATTTTGTTATGTTTATATAAATTCCAGTCGAGCAAAAATTAATATTCGTCGACAATAATTGTGGTTAGAGCGACAATAATTTTCACATTACATGATTTTATATAATTTATAAGATTTTGTCATTCCACTCATTGTTTTATTATGGCTTCCGAACCAATGAAGCGGAGAATTGCACTAAGGATACATTCAAGACGCAATTGACTTTTAAAGTTAAGTTTAGCGAACTTACTGTTAGGATATACATTTTAATTTATTTGTTTATCCCTCTGTTTTCTTCAACAACAATAAATTACAAGTTCGAATTCAAACTCCTCTTCGTGTATATATAATGTGATGTCTCAAATAAAACTACACTTCAAAATAATGTTTTGAAAGACATCTCCCCGATTTGATTACGCAAAGAAAAAACGTATTGCCTTAATATGGAAGATTAGGCTACCTAAATTTTAGGATACACAAGAACCAATTTCTTTAAAATAATGAAATGTAAATTAAAAGAAGGTTCAAAATTCAATTTTTTTACGTGAATAGCTTTATCGCAAAAAGAGAATAAAAATTCGATAAATGAGATCTGTATACTAATTTTAATCTTATTGATGTATAGATTTAAAGCCTATATGGCTATATGCCTAAAAAGTTTTTTATTTTGAAGAAGCCTCACATCTTTGGCTCGGTATTGTTGGATCCAAGTAATTTTTTTTTAGTGTGTCTAAGGTTTATAGTTATGATAAAACACAGGTCCTGTTCCAAAGATTTTGGCTTTACGCTACTGATTTTGGTATTGATTGAAGTAAGGACACAATTAAGTTGCAACTCTCTTCTAAATTTGAGTTTAGAAAAAAATTTAGGAAAGAAAATTTATTTTATTCGTCTTTTCTGTTTTTTTCTTCACTTCCGCATTTAGACTCAACTACAAGTAGAATTTATGCTATGCTTCAAGTAAAAAAGCGTCTTTAAAATGAAGTGGTTCAGATAACGTAAATAGAATTTTACACATACAACGGATACATAAATTTAAAAATCGTTTACGTAGATTATCTAAATCGAGTTAATAAAAGTGAATAAATAACAAAAGTGCGATCAGCGAAAATTAGCCCAAATATGTTTATCGTTATAAGTAATAAATGTCAAATCGATCACAAATCATTTTTTTTTTTTTTAATTTCTCACTCCGTTCAAGATGATTATCAAAATGTATAATAAATTATTTATGATTGGAGCACAGAAGTAGGTTAGGTTAGGTTACGATATATAGGTTAGGTCACGATATACACTCTAGGCCTAGCCTAGAGTGTTAGTCGTAAATTTGATTTTATCTTTACGATTTTGCCTCTTTCGTTATACTTGACTACAGTGGTTCTTGTTCATAAGCAAAAAAGAAACACCCACATCCTTGACAGTTTTAAAGCCATTTAGTTTTGGCAATACTTTCACAAAGATGAAAAAGTGCATTTTGGCTTAAAAAAGTACTTTTTCTAAAGCGATTTAGTACCATTTCATCTATGTCATTTATTCTGTTCTTTATTCTTCTGTTCTTTATTAAGAAAAATAAATATAAAAACACTCAAAACTTGATCAGAGAACAAGAGAATTTCGTTCTCTCTCATTCGCCTATAAGCTGTAGCTGAATTTCCGTTTCCATCTACGTTCAAAATGGTTAGAACCTCTTCCTCTCTTATTTTCAACAGATAATTTTGAAAGAAGAAAACAGTTCGGATATTAATCTCAAGTCGATCAGTTCGGTGTTTATTTGGTTGCGATTTGTTCGATAAAGTGATTTTTTTCGGTTACAATGAATAATCTATTAGATAAAAGTGTTTATTATAAAAGCCAAAGACTGAAAGTTATTAGTGTTTACTTCATATGTGATTCAAGCATTATTCCATTTGCAATTCGAAAAATAAAAGGAGGTAGGTTTTTTTCTCAAAATCAATTTATTGTGCCAATTATACATACATACATTTACGCTTTATACATGTTCACTTTATACTACATCGCATGCACTGTTGGCGGTGCATGTATTTCCGTATTTTAGTGTACACACAATATTTTTGGTTGGTGTTGTTTCTGTCTTGCTCCCCAAAAAACCGAATTTCCCGAAACATACCGAGATTCTCTCACTCTCTCATTATTTGCAATTAAATCTCAGTTATTGTTACATTGGAAGAGTATAAGTTACCGATGTGTACAGAGCTGTGAGAGAATAAAATCCACAGCCTAACAAAAGATCCACTGTTCTTAACATATTAAGTACCAGATAATACAGTGAATAATCGATAATGGCATGGTGTAATGTGGCGCTTTCATATTTATTGGCTGGTAGTAAGAACTTTTTCATGCAAAATATTGTACATACACTCAAAAACAAAGTGAAGCCATCAGGAAAGAAAATTTAAGTTAATATTATAACGTTTACCCTAAACTTAAACTGTAAACTTAATAAACATCGATATGAAAAAATAAACTTTTGATAAAAAATTAAAAAAACAAAATTTGTAAGATGTAATTAATTTTATTTCACTTGTTAAAGAAAGGAAAAATTAGAGTTAGAAATTGCAAAAAAGTCTCCTGTGCCATACGAAGTTAAAAAGAAGAAAATCGCGCATTTTTGTACACCATAGTATCGTAATTTTTATAAGATTTTCATGAAATTTGAAATCTAGATGTATTATGAGTTCGTAAAAAGATTCCAAATTTTTTAAGTGAGTGCTGTTTTTAAACGCTGACATAATTTAACTTTCACCATAAATTAGACTAGTAAATTAATTTCATAAAAATTCCCGTGAATATGGAGAGTAGAATGCCATGATTGTGGAGTTGCTTCACATTAACCTAGTAGTGGGTATACGAACTTGGGCTATATATTTTTACTTTTCAAAGAAAATTTCGTTGTTTGAAGATAACTATTGGAATTCGAAATTGCGCCATACGAAGTTCAAAATGGCCGCATTTGTTATTTCGTTGGAAATACGAATTTAATAGTTTTTATTATTTTTATTTTATCCAAGTGTATCGATTCATTTCTCGGCAGACGTTAAATAAATAAATAAAATATTTGCAAATATTTTCGAATTGTCTACATAGAAATGAAAATCGAACACATTAAGAAAAAAAATATTTTTTTTTTAAGTTTATCGTAATTTTTTTCTATAATGAAACCGGAAATACTACTGGAAACACATCTGAAGAACGGATGCAAAATGAATGACTTGGGTGCTTGAACTAATGACTTCCGCAATATGTCAACTCTTTTTTTCAAGTTCATAACATTTTAGAAGATAACCATGTGCATTTAATTCACTATCGTTATAAGAAAGAGGAATAAAATATATGAGAGGTAAAACTATATCTGAACCAAAGTAAGTTAAAATTTTATTGTTAATCGAATTGATAAAAATTAAATAAAATTAAAAATGTTTTGTTTACGTTAGTTAAATGAACAAAAAAATGAGAAAAAGTTATCCACAAATGAAGTATAAAGATTTACAATATTCATATTAACAAGAAATGGTCAAGAGTTTCTTAAAATTTGCAAATTTTACAAAAAATGCCCCCAACTTGAACTTCACATGCCTCTAAAGGGTTTTGCAATTGTAAAATCCAATTTGTTTCCTTCAAACTACGAATTTTTTATTAGCTTTGCAATTCTAGCATATAGTTATATATTAGGCACATTTGTCCATTTATATCCATAATATTATATATTAATATTAACTGTTAATAACATTTAAAATATGTGACCAAAAAAGAAGAATTTTACATATATTTCAAATAAACTGTTTTATAGCATTGAGAGGTAAAAGAAATTTTCGAAAAAAAAATAATAGAATTTAACTACCCAGCAAAAAATTTTGGAAGTTCTTCTAAAGGCACAACTTTAACATAACTTCCAAAAATGTCCTCCCAAAGATGTTCTTTAGTTTAAATACAGAGAAAGATATTTTAATTAATATTTTTATAACTCGACTTTTTTATATTATTAATGGGTAAAATTAACTTTTTTGTTTCAAATAAGTTAAAAACAAAGTAAGAATTAATAAAATGATATAAACTATTAAAATTTTGTCGGTAAAAATGCAATATCCATTCTAGAAAAATTGCGAATTTTTGAAAAGTTTTGAAGTCAAACATTTCAGACAAAACACTGAATTCGGGTAACACCTTAAGAAGTGATGCAAATTCAGTGCAACAGCTGTTGAAATCGTGGACATCCGTCCACCCATCACTTCCGGATCCAAAAAGAAGATTTGCACTGCGTTTTTGGCGACGCTTTTTTGCTGCGTACAAACAAATAATTTCTTTGCAATAAAAATAAGTTAAATTTAGTGTTAGTTTAACTACGGATTTTTTGTCCGTGTAGAAAGTGACATGAATTCAAACAATTTCAAACATTCCTTTTTTTTTAATAGAGCTCGTAGAAAAAATACGACTTAATGAGTAACTAAAAATGCTTTTTATTGTAGTACAGTGCACTTGTGGTAAAGTGAACACCGCCTAACGTGAACACCGTAAAACGTGAACACGCTTTTTCTAACACAAACTACTCCGTAACACTGAAAAACATGAAATTGGACGGTAAAGGCAGATTCACAAGCCAAATACCCCTACGGAATTTTTCAGTGATTTAGTTTGGATTTTTTCGTGATTTTTAAATATTAATTTAAATTGTTTTATAATTCCATACCCACTGATAGTTTCCCGATCTCATTTTTTTAAATTTTTTTCATGAAATTAAATTAAGTTTTTAATATTACTAATAACTAAAATAAAAGACTATCACGCTAGAACGTGTAAAACTCCCGAATATGGCTATGTTTTGTTTTGAAATTCGCTGAAGTTAGCTAACGTGAACATTTTCGCTAACGCGAACTCTCTTGGTTTTAAATAGTTCACGTTGCCGCTAGTGCACTGTACTTCGGTACTTCGATGCATGTGGTGGTACAGCGGTACTTTGACAAAAAGTACTGAAAAAGTTACCAAAGTACTGAACTTTTCATCCCTGAGCAGTACATACGTACTTACTTTTCTCAGTTCTTGTTTTCATTCGGTTGTAAGCTGTAGCTGAATTTCCGCTTCCATCTATTTCACTTTTAATATCGTTATGTCCGCTTCCTCTCTTTACTCAACAGGTCAGTTGTGAACTATGCAAACAGTTCGGTTATGAAATTCAAGTCGATCAGTTCGGTTTTGTGTGGTTGATATATTTTTCGATAAAGTGAATTGTGTTTAAATTACATTGAAGAATTTACTATATAAAAGTGTTTATTATTAAAACCAAAAGCTAACAGTTTCATTAATAATGTGAAACAACAATACGCTTTATGAGTTTCCTCACTATTCCATATATAATTCTCCTAATAAAACAGGCATGTTTTTTTTTGTTAATTTATTAGCATTGTACCAATAATTCCTGTGCATACATATACACTTATATATTCACTCGCGTGAGCTGCTAGTGGTATATGTATTTCCTAGTGTAAATATACTGGTTTTGGTTGACGTTGTTTCTGTTTTGCTTCCAAAAACAAAAACAAATATGGCGAAAATAGCTAGACTCTCTCTCTCATTATTTGCAATTAAATCTCAGTTAGGGTTACATTGCAAGAGCATAAATTGCTACTGTGTAAAGAGCTGTGAGAGAATAAAATCCACAGCCTAACAAAAGATCCACTGTTGTTAACATATTCGGTTGCCGATAATACAGTGTTTAACCGATAATGGCATGGGGTGCTTTCATATTCATTGGCTGGCACGAAGAACTTTTTTTGAGATACACTAAAAAAAAATAAGGAAAGAAAATTAATGTTAATATTAGAACCTTTTAACCTAACTTTAACTGTAAACTTAATATAATAAAAATAAACTTTTGTAAACAAATTGAAGAAAATGTATCAGACATACTAAATTTTTGTTCACTTGTTAAAGAAACTTTCGTAAGTTGAAGGACAAATTTAGAGTTGAAAGTTACAAAAAAGTCTCTAGTGACATAGGAAGTTTAAAAAGTGTGCATTTTTATATACACTCACCACACTGAAAAAATGCATGTCCGGTTCCAAAGATTTTGTCTCTACCCTAATAATTTTGATATTGATTCCGATCCAATGAAATGAAACGGGGAATTGAAGTAAGGGCACATTTGAGACACAATTCTCTTTTAAGTTTGAGTTTGCATACTTGATTCTAGGAAACAAATTTTAATTTGTTTGTTTTTTCGGTTTTTTTATATCTATCAATGTCCATTAAAAACGTGTTAACAGCGACTTAAATCTTCAAATTCGACTCGTCTGCAAGTAAAAATTATGCTATATTTCAAGTTAAATACTTCTTTAAAATAAAGTGGTAAAAAACATCTCCCATTTTTAAACGCTTTGTAGCCAAGATGCAAAAAGTCAAAAAATTTAAAGACGATTTAATTAACCCTCTAATGCCCAAGCCCGCCTTTAGGCGGTCTTAATTTAATAAGGAAGCTTTTAGTAAAACACACATTGAGACAACAAAAATGGGCTAAATAAAAAAAAACTTATTTGAAACTATCCAAGAGGCTTTGCACCATATGCTGAATTTTACGGTATACATTTTTCTAGCTTAGTTCTCTTGCTTTTGTTTCGCTAACATTGAAAATTTAATCAGATGGCAAAAAAATTTGGGCATTAGAGGGTTAATTTTGAAATTTTTTTTCAGAAGTATTAAAGCCAAGTTGACCTTAATAAAACGAATTTTTCTTTCATATTATGATATCAAATTTTAATTCGAATCACTTAACTATAAGGACAAAAGGACTTCATTGAAAAGATTATCGACTTCTATGTTAAGCAAAATTTGCATTCGTATATTACGGACAATATAAACCGACCCACTGATTTGATTAACGGAGCCTATAGGTACAGAAAATTTCATCCAATCCGATTGAAATATCGTACGTGATTTTGGTATGTGTCCTTTAGAATCCGTGCAAAAAGTTTCCCATATTTGACTAAAATTTATGTATATTATTTATTTATTACCAGATTTACAATCATAATAAATTATAAAAATAAATAGATGCTAACAACAAATTTATGTATAGCCCCTATATAAACCGACCATACCGACCAAAAGAAGATCAAATTATATTCGATCCGGTTGAAATTTCGTATACGATCCGGTTGATGTAAGTATACGACCTCTAATAACCATGCAAAAATTGGCCTATATCGGTCCATACACTCAAAAAACAGTGAACCCACCAGGAAGAATAATTTTAGAAAATTTTAACTAACAGTATTACAAACGCTGACATCACGCAGATATCACAAAAATAAGTAAATATTTTTGCACAAATGCAAGAAAATTTATTAGATATAACTAATTTTTTCACTTGTTAAAGAAAATTTTGTTGTTTGAAGGAAAAAATTGGAGTTTAGAATTGGAACAATGTCTTCAGTGCACGCAGAGAAGGAATATGATCACCTCAAACATGTTTCAAGAGCAAAATGTTATTTTTGTATGGTGACCATGTAGCATGTTTGTCACTAAAATGTTATTTTCTCGTCAAATATAACCTGCTTGCCGAAATCAGATACATCATTTACGAGAAAATAACATGGTTGCGAATACCATGTTACATGGTCACCACCCAAAAATAACATTTTGCTCTTAAAACATGTTTGAGGTGATTATATTCCTTCTCTGGGTGTGCCATACGAAGGCCAAGAGCATTTGCAGTAAAATTTACACCCTTAAAGAAATAATGACCTATTTGGTGAGAAGTACGAATTTAGTAAATCTTTGTGCTTCATTTGTGTATAATTTTTTTCCCCGCTTTTTAATTCATTTAACTAACGTACGCAAACAATTATTAGAGTAAAGGAAATTTTCTCCAAACATAATAATTCCATGAACTAAAATAAAGTTAAATTGGCTTTAGTGAAATAGAGGGTTACCGTTTTTTAGTGTAATTATGTATCGACGTCTCCATTCCAAAGTGCGCTAAGTCTAAAAAGTGAATTTTACAGGAAACAAGTTCAAAGTTTTTATTGGAATTTCTCAAAAACCGTATAAGATATAAATTCACTTTTTTATATCCTCCACCATAGGATGGGGGTATATTAACTTTGTCATTTCATTTGTAACCAATCGAAATATTGCTCTAAGACCCCATAAAGTATATATATTCTGGGTCGTGGTGAAATTCTGAGTCGATCTGAGCATGTCCGTCCGTCTGTTGAAATCACGCTAACTTCCGACCGGACCCCCAAACGGACCCCCAAATTTGGCTTGCGGATCCTCTAAGAGAAGCTAATTTCATCTGAAATTTGGTACATGGAGTTAGTATATGGTCTCTAACAACCATGCAAAACTTGGTCCACATCGGTCCATAATTATATATAGCCCCTATATAAACCGATCACCCGATTTGGCTTGCGGGGCCTCTAAGAGAAGCAAATTTCATCCGATCCGGCTGAAACATGGTCTCTAATGACCTTGCAAAAATTGGTCCACATCGGTCCATAATTATATATAGCCCACATATAAACCGATCAGCAGATTTGACCTCCGGAGCCTCTTGGATGACCAAATTTCATCTGGTTCAGTTGAAATTTAGTACGTGATGTTAATATATGACCTCAAACATCCATGCAAAAATTGGTCGAAATCGGTCCATAAATATTTATAGGCCGCATATAAACCGATCCCCAGATTTGACCTCCAGAGCCCCTTGGAAGAGCAAAATTCATCCGATTCGGTTGAAATTTGGTACGTGATGTTAATATATGGTATCCAACAACCATGCAGGAATTGTTTCATATCAGTCCATAATTATATATAGCCCCCATATAAACCGATCCCCAGATTTGACCTCCGGTGCCTTTTGGAGAAGCAAAATTCATCCGATCTGGTTGAAATTTGGTACGTGGTGGTAGTATATGATATTTAACAACCATGCCGAAAAGTGGTCCATATCACTCCATAATCATATGTAGCACCCATATAAACCGATCCCGAGATTTGGTTTTGGAGCCTCCTGGAGGAGCAAATTTCATCCGAGTCAGTTGAAATTTGGTACATTGTGTTGGTATAGGGCCGTTAACAACCATGCCTAACTCTCAGATAAATCGATTCCCAATCACACAAAAATTGGTCCATATCAAGTTCATAATTGTATATAGCCCCTATATAAGCGACTCCCATACGTATCGTGCAAAAAGTCCATTCGTAATTATTTGTACACTTACCTATACTTACCTATAACTTTAACTATAACTTTTTTGTCTAATATATACCACGTATGGACTAACTCACAATTTAGAAAACGATGTTAAGAAGTTTTAAGATACCACAACCCAAGTAATTCGATTGTGGATGACAGTCTTTCGTAGAAGTTTCTACGCTATCCATGGTGGAGGGTACATAAGATTCGGCCTGGCCGAACTTACGGCCGTATATACTTGTTTCTGTCTCACGTTTATTGTAGATTTTTTTAGTATGTACGAATTCAAAATAGTTATAATAGAACATGGTACAGTGTGTAGGATATGACTAAGATATGGGGAAATCATCACAGAATTTTGTGTAAAGTGTGGGAATTTTGGCCATATTTGTATTAACCGGAGAAACGAATATATGGAGGCTTTATATAAATCTGAACAAAATTAGATCAAAGTTGACACACTTAAATATCATATTAAATATATTCTCTGTGGAAACCATCCAGTCAAATGGAGGAAAATTCCATTGAAAATGTGTCTAAAATATGAAACAGTCTACCATATTTCTCCAACTCTGGTATACGTATATATGGGGCTATATATAATCTGAACCGATTTTGACTAAATTTGACATGCATAGTTAGAATAATAATTCTGCAATCTCTGCAAAATTTCACGTAAATGGTAGTATAACGTTGGCCCCCGTGGTCATATGAGTGTAAATCGGGCGAAAGATATATATGGGAGCTATATCTAAATCTGAACCGATTTGAACCAAATTTGGCACACTTACCTACACTATTAAACGTGCTCCTTGTGCAACATTTGAAGCAAGTCAGGGCAAACTCTGGCTTTTGAGGCGTTGTAAGTCCAAATCGGACGAAAGATATATATGGGAGCTATATCTAAATCTGAACCGATTTTAACCAAATTTGGCACATATAACGACACCCTTAAACGTACCTCTCGTGCAAAATTTGAAGCAAGTCTGGGCAAAACTCTTGCTTTTGGAGCCATATAAGTGAAAATCGGACGAAAGATTTATATGGGAGCTATATCTAAATCTGAACCGATTTCAATCAAATTTAGCAAGCATTGGTAGAATGTCAATTCTACTCTCTGTGAAAAAATTCACGAAAATCGGTAGTAAACTTTGGCTTCTGTTGCCATATGAGTCTACATCGGACGAAAAATATATATGGGAGCTATGTCTAAATCTGAACCGATTTGGCTGATATTTTGTCGATTTTTTCGAGACTCATAAAATATTCGGATTTACGGAATTTGAAGAACATCGGTTGATAAACATGCCAATTATGACCAGATCGGGGATAAATATATATTGATTTTTTCCAAAATCAATAGGGATTGTCTTTGCTCCAAACAACGACCCCATGCCAAATTTGGGGACTATCGGACTTAAACTGCGACCTGTACTTTGCGCACAAAAATACATGAACAGACAGACGGACGGACAGACCGACAGACAAACGGACATTGCTAAATCGACTCAGAATTTAATTCTAAGCCGATCGGTATACTAAACGATGGGTCTCAGACTTTTCCTTCTTTGCGTTACATACAAATGCACAAACTTAGCATATTATAACATGTACCACAGTAGTGGTGAAGGCTATAAATATGGGAAATATAAAGCTAAAGTAATTTTATTTATATACACAAATGTCCATTTATGATTTATTCGGCGATACCCACACTGAAAAAATATTGTCGTGAGGTCAAAGATTTCATGTCTTTAAAATACGAATACAAATTTTGCTTAGCATAGAAGACGCATTTCTCTAATATAAAGTTTTTTTCCTTGTCCAAAAGTCGATAAACTTTTCAATGAAGTCGTATTGTCCTGACTTAAAAATGGGTATCATAACATGAAAGACAAACTGTTTGGGTTAAGGTCAACTTGACTTTAACAATTCAGAAAAATTCTTTAAATTTAATGAAATTGTCTTTAAATTTGTTGTCTTTTTGCATCTTGACTACAAAGCAAAAAATCGTTCAAATATAGGACGTGTTTTTCAACACTTTATTTTAAAGGCGCTTATTATTTTAAACATAACATAATTTCTATTGAAAGTCGAGTCTTAATTCGGGAAATAAAGTTGTCGTTAACTCGTTTTTAAAGGATTTTATTAGAATATGAAGAAAAAAGGCTGAAAAAGCGACAAATTAAAATTTGCTTCCTAGAAGCAAGTACACAAAACCCAAATTTAAAAGGGAATTGTGTCTTAAATGTATCCTTACTTGTATTCTCAGCATCTTTGGCTTGGAATCAATACCAAATTTTTTAAAGTAAAGACAAAATCTTTGGAACCGGGCATGCTTTTTTTTCAGTGCATGTATTACAGGCTTATGACAATTAGAGGATTTTTTTTTTTGCTCCTTAGCAGTGGTGATTTCACAAAGATATTGACTAATAATATTTCGATGTGTTACAAACGGAATCACAAACTTATTATATCCCCATAACCATATTGTGGTGATGGGTATAAAAACAACAAAAGTAAATAACAATTATGTTTCATTTTTCCCCTTCACGAAAATACCACTTTTATTAAAATCTCAAATGCTGGTCAATCATCTACAATCCATATTAAGTGTTTTCTCATACCAGAGGCAAGAATAAATTTACGGCATGGGGATTTAATAATGCCTTCACAAAAAAAGGTATACCATCCTCTTTTGAAATGTTTACACTGTAGCAGAACGGTCATTACCTGGAAAAAAGGCATACATTACACTTTGGGGCTATTGATTTACACACTTGCAGAGTGTTGCAAGGATATGTGGCATGATTACGGACATCACACTTAAACACTACCATCGTTGAATCCCTGCCTTTCAATGACCCTTCGGATATCGACTGTATGCTCATTTTGGGGTTTGATGGACAACCACTGTAGAAGTGTACAGTACCTACTGGTCATGTACCTTGCAGCTAGTGGCAATATATGGTTGTCATGGAATCTGCTTACTTGGCTGCAATTTGTACACGCATGACCTAAACCATTACAGCGAATATGGCATAGTAGCATAATTATGATACACTTTTGTCCTTCCCACGAGTTAAAATGGGATCTTACCATGGAGAGTGTAAGGAGAAAGTACACTGAAAGAATAATTTTCTTTTTTTCTGAAGAGTGAATTTTTGGAAAAATGAAGTTGCTTTTTACGGCTAAAAATTTTATTGTCAGGCTAATTTGCTTTTATCCACAATTTCGTTCTGGAGAAAAGTGGATAGAAAAATATTGGTACACGATGTAAAATGTTTGCTAAAATCCAATTAGAATAAATTGAATTTTCTTGCGAATATCAAATGGCTTTTAAATTTCAAGTAAATACGGCCGAATCTTATGTACCCTCCACCACGGATTGCGTACAAAGCTCTACAAATGACTTTCATCGAATTCGGGTCGGCTTTATGGGGGCTATATATAGTTATGGGCCAATATGGACAATTTTTTTTGGAGGTTATTAGAGGACATATACTAACATCATGTACCAAAGTTCAACCCGATCCAGTGTTGCCAGGGAAAATTTTCGGATTACCCTACAAGGCCAATAAAAATTGCCTCTCTCCCCTACATTCCCTACTGTTTCCCCTACAATATTTATACACTGCGCCACACACTGTGGAACAGGGTATTATAAGTTAGTGCATATGTTTGTAACACCCAGAAGGGGACGAGATAGACACATGGTGTCTTTGACAATAATGCTCAGGGTGGGTCCCTGAGTCGATATAACCATGTCCGTCTGTCCGTCCGTCCAGTCGTCCGTCTGTCTATGAACATATTTTTGTGATCAAAGTCTAGGTCGCAATTTAAGTCCAATCGCCTTCAAATTTGGCACATGTTCCTAATTTGGGTCAAAATAGAACCCTATTGATTTTGGAAGAAATCGGTTCAGATTTAGATATAGCTCCCATATATATCTTTCGCCCGATATTCACTAATATGTACCCAGCAGCCAGAGTTTTATACCGATTTGCTTGAAATTTTGTACAAACATGACACTTAGTCGTATAGTCAAGTGTGCAAAATTTTATTGAAATCGGTTCAGATTTACATATAGCTCCCATATATATCTTTCGCCCGATATGGACTTATATGGCCCCAGAAGCCAGATTTTTGGCTGAAATTTTGCATTAGGAGTACAATTAGTAGTATAGTCAAGTGTGCAAAATTTGGTTGAAATCGATTCAGATTTAGATATAGCTCCCATATATATCTTTCGCCCGATATGCACTTATATGGACCCAGAAGCCAGAGTTTTATCCCGATTAGCTTGAAATTTTGCACAAGGAGTACAATTGGTAGTATAGTCATGTGCGCCAAATTTGATTGAAATCGGTTCAGATTTAGATATAGCTTCCGTATATATTTTTCGCCCGATATGGACTTATATGGCCCCAGATTTTGTAGAAGTCTATCAAATTCTGTCCAAATCGAGTGATATTTAAATGTATGTATTTGGGACAAACCTTTATATACAGCACCCAACACATTTGACGGATGTGATATGGTATCGAAAATTTAGATCTACAAAGTGGTGCAGGGTATATATAGTCGGCCCCGCCCGACTTTAGACTTTCATTTCTTGTTTTCGTTACATTTAAACAAAAACAAATATATACGGCTGTAAGTTTGGCCTGGCCAAATCCCTGTACCCTCCACCATGGAATGCGTAGAATCTTCTACTGTTCAATTACTTGGGTAGCGGCCGATGGCAAGGCATTTTAAAACTTCTTAACATAATCTTCTAAATTGTAAGTTAGTCCATATATATTAGACAAAAGAAAGGTCGATTAAATACGTATATATTCAGTTCTTGACCGGTATATATAGGGAAGTAATAATTACGAAGCGATATGAACTTTTGTGCGGTTATTATAGAACTAGAATTGAAATATGGGGGTCGCTTTATATGGGAACTACATACAATTATGAACACGAGTCTACCAAAAATGACAGATTTTTTACTGTTTGGTAGAAGTCTTGATGTTTGGAAGATTTTGCAAATTATTCCTCTCCAACTAAGGGGCGTTTCATTTCATTTTCTATAGAAATAACATTTTGACAAAATTTTCTACAGAAATAAAATTTTGACAACATTTTCTTTAGAATTAAAATTTTGACAAAATTTTTTATAGAAATAAATTTTTGACAAAATTTCCATAAAAAAATAAAATATTGACAAAATTTTCTATAGAAATTAAATTTTGACAAAATATTCTATGGCAATAACATTTTGGTAGATTATTTTAGCTCGAGTGGCAATCGCGATTTTTCTGTGATTGGGGATCGGTTTATCTGGGGGCTATATTTAACTATAGATCGATATGGACCAATTTTGGTACGGTTGTTATCGGCCATATACTACACTGAAAAAATATTGTCGTTAGGTCAAAGATTTCATTGCTTTAAAATACGAATGCAAATTTTGCTTAGCATAGAAGACGCATTTCTCTAATATAAGTCAAAAAGTCGATAAACTTTTCAATGAAGTCGCATTCTCCTTATAAATTAGTCATTGCACTTAAAAATGGGTATCATAACATGAAAGAAAATATGTTTGGGCTAAGGTCAACTTGACTTTAATAATTCATAAAAATTCTTTAAATTTAATGAAATTGTCTATAAATTTGTTGTCTTTTTGCATCTTGACTACAAAGCAAAAAAATATAGGACATGTTTTCAACACTTTATTTTAAAGTCGTTTTTTACTGCAAGTCGAGTCTTAATTTGAAAAATAAAGTTGTCGTTAACTAATAGTTTTTAAAGGTCTTTGATAGCATATGAAAAAAAAAGCGAAAAATTAAAATTTGCTTCCTAGAAGCAAGTACACATAGCCCAAATTTAAAAGAGAATTGTGTCTTAAAAGTATCCTTACTTGTATTCCCCGCTTCTTTGACTCGGAATTAATACCAAAATTTTTAAAGACAAAATCTTTGGAACCGGACATGCTTCTTTTTCAGTGTAGCGCAATGTACCAAATTTCAACCGGATCAGATGAATTTTGCTCCTCCGTAGGTCAAATCTGGGGATCGGTTTATATGGGGGCTATTTCTAATTATGAACCGATATGGACCAATTTTTGCATGGTTGTTAGAGACTATACCAACACAATGTACCAAATTTCAGCCAGATTGGATGAAATTTGCTTCTCTTTGAGGCTGCACCAGCTAAATCTGGGGATCGGTTTATATGGTGGTTATATGTAATTATGGACCGATGTGGACCGATTTTTGCTTAATTGTTGGAGACCATATACTAATACCATGTACCAAATTTCAGCCGGATCGGACAAAATTAGTATACCCCCATCCTATGTTAGACGATATAAAAACTTTTGGAAAACGTGTATCGCAAACGTTGTTCTTTTGCCACACTCTTTTCGAATTTCTTCCGGATGTTCAAGCCTTTATCACCAACAAACATTTTTTTGGTTGAAAAACTTTTGTTTTTGCAATAGAGGCCTGCACGGGCCTATTCGAATTTATCGATGTTCTAGTGAAGGCAATACACTCCACGAATACTTTGAATACTTCGATTAACGAATAGAACAAAAACACTGTAAAGCGATTACAGTGTCAAGCATTGCAGAGCCATCAAATTCAAAAGGAATCGTTGTACAGTTCTTTTCAATATTTTGGTTCTATTGTAATCGTCACGATACGAGTAAAACATAACATTTTTAGTGAAGATAGAATACTTTTCTTTAGCAAAGACGAAACTTCGTATGCGACACGAAGTAGGTTAGGTAAGGTTAGGTGGCAGCTCTATGTATCAGGCTCACTTAGACTTAGTCCATTGCGATACCACATTGGTGAACTTCTCTCTTATTACTTAGTGCTGCCCGATTCCATGTTAAGCTCAATGACAAGGGACCTCCTTTTTATAGCCGAGTCCGAACGGCGTTCCACATTCCACTGAATAAATAAAAAAAAAAAAACAGCTTAGAAATGATAGCAACCTGAAGTTGGTTTGCAATATATATCAGCTATACTGTATTCTGACATGAAGTATCAATTTTCATCCGAATCGGATGAAATTTGTTCCTCCAAGAGGCTCCAGAAATCAATTGTGAGAGTTGGTTTATATAGAGGCAATACCATCCGACCTACATCATTATTATTTTTTTTGCCGATTTCAAGCTAAAGCTGGTTTTGTTCTGAAGATAAGGGTGAATTCAACAGACGTACGAGCGGAATGAACAAAACGAGATTTTAGACAAACAAATATCCTTTCTCATTTGTGTTTTGATGTAAGGAATTTTGTTTGGAAGAAAAAATATATTTTTGTGATAAACGATGATTCTATTACAGGATGTTAAAACAATTTCATTAAGACTCGTTTAGTTTTCTGACTAATTGCATCTTCTCTCACATTTGTTTCTACTTCCAGGAAGTTTATTTAGTTCTTAGCCACTTTTTCTGTAATACTAACAATGTAGAATAAATTATTTTATTTTACAATTTTCTTTTTAAAATTTTACCTTTCGCCTTGACGGAGAATCGAACCGCGGACCAACAGTTTGTAAATCCAGGGTACTCTATTAACTTTTTTTCAACTTTCGACTAAGTTCTTTCAAAGAAGTGGGCGAAAAAACTATGATCATTATAACCTGCGCCACACTGTGAAACAGGTATTATAAGATAGTGCATATGTCTGCAACACCCAGAAGGAGACGAGATAGACAAATGGTGTCTTTGGCAAAAATGCTCAGGGTGGGCTCCTGAGTCGATATAGCCATGTCCGTCTGTCCGTGAACACATTTTTGTAATCAAAGTCTAGGTCACAGTTTTAGTCCAATCGACTTCAAATTTGGCACAAGTATGTGTTTTGGCTCAGAATAGAACCCTATTGATTTTGGAAGAAATCGGTTCAGATTTAGATATAGCTCCCATATATATATTTCGCCCGATATGGACTTATATGGCACCAGAAGCCAGAGTTTTACCCTAATTTGCTTAAAAATTTGCACAAGAAGAACAATTAGTACTATAGTCAAGTGTGCCAAATTTTATTGAAATCGGTTCAGATTTAGATATAGCTCCCATATATATGTTCTTCTGATTTCGACAAAAATGGTCAAAATACCAACATTTTCCTTCTAAAATCGCCACTGCTTAGTCGAAAAGTTGTAAAAATGACTCTAATTTTCCTAAACTTCTAATACATATACACCGAGCGATAAATCATAAATAAACTTTTGCGAAGTTTCCTTAAAATTGCTTCAGATTTAAATGTTTCCCATATTTATACCCTTCACCACTACTGTGGTACAGGGTATAATAAGTTTGTGCATTTGTATGTAACGCCAAGAAGGAAAAGTCTGAGACCCATCGTTTAGTATACCGATCGTCTTAGAATTAAATTCTGAGTCGATTTAGCGATGTCCGTCTGTCTGTCTGTCCGTCTGTCTGTTTATGTATTTTTGTGTGCAAAGTACAGCTCGCAGTTTTAGTCCGATTGTCATAAAATTTGGTACAGTGTCCTGTTTCGGATCAGAGACGATCCCTATTGATTTTGGAAAAAATCGGTTCAGATTTAGATATAGCTGCCATATATATTTTTTACCGATCTGGTCATAATTGGCGTGTATATTAACCGATCTTCCTCAAATTCCGTACATTCGAATATTTTAAGAGTCTCGAAAAACTTGCAAAATATAAGCCAAATCGGTTCAGATTTAGATATAGCTCCCATATATAGCTTTCGCCCGATTTACACTCATTTGCCCACAGAGGCCAATTTTTTGCTCCGATTTAGTTGAAATTTTGCACAGGGAGAAGAATTAGCATTATAGCTATGCGTGTCAAATTTGGTTGAAATCGGTTCAGATTTAGATATAGCTCCCATATATAGTTTTCGCCCGATTTACACTCAAATGACCACAGAGGCTAACTTTTTGCTCCGAATTAGTTGAAATTTTGCACAGGAAGTAGAAAAAGCATTGTAACTATGTGTGCCAAATTTGGTTGAAATCGGTTCAGATTTAGATATAGCTCCCATATATAGCTTTCGCCCGATTTACACTCATATGACCACAGAGGCCAATTTTTTGCTCCAATTTAGTTTTTGCACAGGGAGTAGAACTAGCACTGTAGCTATGCGTGCCAAATTTGGTTGAAATCGGTTCAGATTTAGATATATCTCCCATATATAGCTTTCGCCCGATTTACACTCATATGACCACAGAGGCCAATTTTTAACTCCGATTTAGTTGACATTTTGCACAGAGAGTAGAATTAGCATTGTTGCTATGCGTGCAAAATTTGGTTGAAATCGGTTCAGATTTAGATATAGCTCCCATATATATGTTTTTCTGATTTCGACAAAAACTATCAAAATACCAACATTTTCCTTGTTAAATCGCCACAGCTGAGTCGAAAAGGTGTAAAAATGACTCTAATTTTCCTAAACTTCTAATGTTCTTCTAAATTTCTAAATTATCAAAATACCAACATTTTCCTTGTTAAATCGCCACTGCTGAGTCGAAAAGGTGTAAAAATGACTCTAATTTTTCTAAACTTCTAATGCATATATATCGAGCGACAAATCATAAATAAACTTTTGCGAAGTTTCCTTAAAATTGCTTCAGATTTAAATGTTTCACATATTTTTTCACTAATATTGTGTTCCACCCTAGTGCATTAGCCGACTTAAATTTTGAGTCTATAGATTTTGTAGATGTCTATCAAATTCTATCCAGATCGAGTGATATTTAAATGTATGTATTTGGGACAAACCTTTATATATAGCATCCAACACATTTGACGGATGTGATATGGTATCGAAAATTTAGATCTACAAAGTGGTGCAGGGTATAATATAGTCGGCCCCGCCCGACTTTAGACTTTCCTTACTTGTTATACCCACCACCATAGAATGGTGACGGGGGTATAATAAGTTTGTCATTCCGTTTGTAACGCATCGAAATATCGATTTCCGACTATATAAAGTATATATATTCTTGATCAGGGAGAAATTCTAAGACGATATAACGATGTCCGTCTGTCCGTCTGTCTGTCTGTCTGTCTGTCTGTCTGTCTGTCTGTCTGTCTGTTGTAATCACGCTACAGTCTTCAATAATGAAGCAATCGTGCTGAAATTTTGCACAAGCTCGTCTTTTGTCTGCAGGCAGGTCAAGTTCGAAGATGGGCTATATCGGTCCAGGTTTTGATATAGTCCCCATATAAACCGACCTCCCGATTTGGGGTCTTGGGCTTATAGCAATCGTAGTTTTTATCCAATTTGCCTGAAATTTGAAATCTAGAGGTATTTTATGACCATAAAGAGGTGTGCCAAAGATGGTGAGTATCGGTCCACGTTTTGGTATAGCCCCCATATAGACCGATCTCCCGATTTTACTTCTTGGGCTTATAGAAACCGCAGTTTTTATTCAATTTATCTGAAATTGGAAATCTAGAGGAATTGTAGGACCACAAATATGTGTGCCAAAAATTGTGAGTATCGGTCCATATTTTGGTATAGCCCCCATATAGACCGATCTCCCGATTTTACTTCTTGGGTTTATAGAAACCGCAGTTTTTATTCAATTTACCTGAAATTGGAAATCTAGAGGTATTGTAGGACCACAAATACGTGTGCCAAAAATTGTGAGTATCGGTCCATATTTTGGTATAGCCCCCATATAGATCGATCTCCCGATTTGGGGTCTTGGGCTTATAGAAACCGTAGTTTTTATCCAATTTGTCTGAAATTGGAAATCTAGAGGTATTTTAGGACCGTAAAGAGGTGTGCCGAAAATGGTGAGTATCGGTCCATATTTTGGTATAGCCCCCATATAGACCAATTTCCCAATTTTACTTCTTGGGCTTCTAGAATCCGAAGTTTTTATTCTATTTGCCTGAAATTGGAAATCTAGAGGTATTTTCGGGTCACAAAGAGGTGTGCCGAAAATGGTGAGTATCGGTCCATATTTTAGTATAGCCCCCATAAGAACGATCTCCCGATTTAACTCCTTGGGTTTCTAGAAACCGTAGTTTTTATCTGATATGCCTGAAATTGTAAATATTCTGGTATTTTAGGCTCACAAAAACGTGTATCGGATTAAGTTTTTGTCGGTCCATTTGGTAATGCCTCCATATAGACCGACTTCACTTCTTGAGGGTGTAGAAGGCGCACTGATCATGAAAATTGCTTGAAACTCAATGTAAAATTTCCAGATTTTACTTCTACAGATTTAAGATTTCAAATCAAGACGTTATTTTATAATTTTCTTGCACACTTACAAGAGATGTTAATGATTCCTCTAAACCTCAAACAAAAATGGTTCTTATAAATCCAGAATCTGATATAGTCCTCATAGGTGAAATCTTTAAATTTATCTTCGGGTAGTGTCCTCAAGCCCTCCTGAAATTTCAAAGGAAACCCTAATATTTGGTTCATGGTGGTGGGTATTTAAGATTCGGCCCGGCCGAACTTACTGCTGTATATACTTGTTTTTTACTAAAATTGTGTTCCACCCTAGTGCATTAGCCAACTTAAATTTTGAGTCTATAGATTTTGTAACAGTCTATCAAATTCTGTTCAAATCGAGTGATATTTAAATGTATGTATTTGGGACAAACCTTTATATATAGCATCCAACACATTTGACGGATGTGATATGGTATCGAAAATTTAGATCTACAAAGTGGTGCAGGGTATAATATAGTCGGCCCCGCCCGACTTTAGACTTTCCTTACTTGTTTTTTACTAACATTGTGTTCCACCCTAGTGCATTAGCCGACTTAAATTTTGAGTCTATAGATTTTGTGGAAATCTATCAAATTCTGTCCAGATCGAGTGATATTTAAATGTATGTATTTTGGACAAACCTTTATATATAGCCCCCAACACATTTGACGGATGTGATATGGTATCGAAAATTTAGATCTACAAAGTGGGTATAATATAGTCGGCCCCGCCCGACTTTAGACTTTCCTTACTTGTTTTATATGAAGAATTAAATTGTGTTAATTAAATGCCCACTATCCACTGGGCCAGATAGCTGTTATTGTCATCAACAGATATTGTCTTTTTAGCAATTAACGCACAAGCAACGCATACAGTCAAGCATAGTTTTGAGCGCCTACGAGCCGACATAAAGAAACTTTATTTAACAGAAACATACCATTAGTTGGTCACTTTCTTAAAAATATAACTTTTGCAAACTGAATTTAGGTAATTTTAAATATGTTCCAAACTGTTCGGAAGATTTCAAAGATCTTGTAATCTGGCATTACATACTATAATATAATATTTTTATTCCCTCCACCATAGGATGGAGGTATATTAACTTTGTCATTCCGTTTGTAACACATGGAAATATTGCTCTAAGACCCCATAAAGTCTGGGTCGTGGTGAAGTTCTGAGTCGATCTGTGCATGTCTGTCCGTCCGTCTTTGAAATCACGCTAACTTCCGAACGAAACAAGCTATCGACTTGAAACTTGGCACAAGTAGTTGTTATTGATGTAGGTAGAATGGTATTGCAAATGGGCCATATCGGTCAACTTTTACGTATAGCCCCCATATAAACGGACCCCCAAATTTGGCTTGCCGATCCTCTAAGAGAAGTAAATTTCATCCGATCTGGCTGAAATTTTGTACATAGTGTTAGTATATGGTTTCTAAGAACCATGCAAAAATTGGTCCACATCAGTCTATAATTATATAGCCCCCATATAAACCGATCCCCCGATTTGGCATGCCGAGCCTCTAAGAGAAGCAAATTTCATCCGATCCGGATGAAATTTGGTACATGATGTTGGTATATGGTCTCTAATAACCATGCAAAAATTGGTCCACATCGGTTCATAATTATATATAGCCCCCATATAAACCGATCCCCTGATTTGGCTTGCGTAGCCTCTAAGAGAAGCAAATTTCATTCGATCCGGCTGAAATTTGGTACATGGTGTTGGTATATGGTCTTTAACAACTATACAAAAATTGGTCCACATCATTCAATAATTATATATAGCCTCCAAATAAACCGATCCCCCGATTTGGCTTGCGGGGCCTCTAATGGAAGCAAATTTCATCTGATCCGGCTGCAATTTGGTACATGATATTGCATGGTATTAGAGACCATATGGTATAATACCATGCAAAAATTAGTCCACATCGGTCCATAATAATAGCCCCCATATAAATCCCCGAAGATTTGACCTCCGGAGCCTCTTGGAAGACCAAAAGTCTTCCGATTCCATATCAAGTTCATAATTGTAGATAGCCCACATATAAGCTACCCCCATATTTCAATCCTGGCTCTCTACGTAGCGTGCAAAAGTCCATATCGATTCGTAAATATTTGTAGACATACCTATACATAACTTTTTTGTCTAATATATACCATGTATGGACTAACTCACAATTTAGAAAACGATGTTAAGTGTTTTAAGATACCACAATCCAAGTAATTCGATTGTGGATGACAGTCTTTCGCAATCCATGGTGGAGGGTACATAAGATTCGGCCTGGCCGAACTTACGGCCGTATATACTTGTTCAAAATAATACAACTGATACTTAAGTATAAATGTAGAACTTTCAAAGCTATAAACGATTTTCAATCAATCATTTCTCTGTGTGCACTAATGACATTTTTATTCATCTTTCAAATGATGTCTGCATTACTGGGCTTGTGTCTAATAGTTTCCACTTTGTAGCCATGGTACAAAACTCTGCTTTAATATCTATTGCAATATCGCAGGAGATTTTGATAAAATCTCTCTTTTCTGTACATTTCAATGAGACCCATGGAATATTCAAAGGCCAACCAATATGTGCGTACGTACATATTGATGAAGACTTCTTTGTGGAAAGCCCTTCAATGACACTGAACCGAACTGAATTGTTATTAAGTGAATAGGGCCAGTGACTGCTATATTGCTTCTATGTTCAGTGGCTCAAAAACATGCAGTGTATCGTTTCGCAAAATGACAAGGAACATTGTCAAATGTCCATCAAACATTGTGTTGTGTGGTTGCTTTGACAGCTAAAAAGAAATTTTGCCTATGGTCCCCAATTAGAGCTTGTTGTTGGTAATCTCACTAGAAACTGCGATAGATTTTGGAAAGCATTTAATGCTGACAAAGATTTTCCAGTTGTCGTCTTTGATTTGCAAGCTGAAAGCATCCTTGCACATTAATGAGTACGTATTGAAACACTAAATGGGGAGCTCTTTTCGAATTAATTTTCTGGAATTTCTAGTTTCGTCCGAAAGCTATACAATTTTGTGGAAATTGCAAGACAAAACATTGTTTACAAACTGCTTTGGAAGAATAGGAGATTGGAAAGAAAAAAACATAAAAACAGCATATTCCAGCCAGATGTGCTGAAAATGAATTAAAAATCCCTATTAACAGCAACAGCAATGAATTAAAAATCCCTATTAACAGGAACAAAAATAATTAAAATAGCTCCACATGTATTATTTTTAAACAAATCCAGGGATCCTCTATTCAGGGCCGTCTTTAACCTTTTGGAGGCCCTGGGCATATTAATATAATGGGGTCCCTATCACTTTGACAGAACACTATTTTGTTATAATAAACAAAAAACAAGTATATACGGCCGTAAGTTCGGCCAGGCCGAATCTTATGTACCCTCCACCATGGACTGCGTAGAAACTTCTACGAATGACTGTCATCCACAATCGAATTACTTGGGTTGTGGTATTTTAAAACTTCTTAACATCGTTTTCTAAATTGTGAGTTAGTCCATAAGTGGTATATATTAGACAAAAACAAGTATATACGGCCGTAAGTTCGGCCAGGCCGAAGCTTATGTACCCTTCACCATGGATTGCGTAGAAACTTCTACTGAAGACAGTCATCCACAATCGAATTACTTGGGTTGCGGTAACACTTGCCGATGGCAAGGTTTCTTAAAACTTCCTAACACCGTAATATACCACATAGTCCATACGTGGTATATATTAAACTAAAAAAGGCCGATTAAATACGTATATAATTAAGTTTAAAGTTTCTATAGAAATAAAATTTTGACAACATTTTCTATAGAAGTAAGATTTGGAAAAAAATTTCTATAGAAATAAAATTTGGAAAAAATTTACTATAGAAATAAAATTTTGACAAAATTTTCTATAGAAATAAAATTTTGACAATATTTTCTATAGAAATAAAATTTTGACAAAATTTTCTATAGAAATAAAATTTTGACAAAATTTTCTATAAAAATAAAATTTTGACAAAATTTTCTATAGAAATAAAGTTTTGACAAAATTTTCTATAGAAATAAAATATTGACAAAATTTTCTATAGAAATAAAATTTTGACAACATTTTCTATAGAAATAGCATTTTGACAATGTTTTCTATAAAAATAAAATTTTGGTAGACTTTTTTTGGCTCGAGTGGCAACCATGATTATGAACCGATATGGACCAATTCTAACACCATGTTCCAAATTTCAACCGGATCGGATGAATTTTGCTCCTCTAAGAGGCTCCGGAGGTCAAATCTGGGGATCAGCTTATATGGGGGCTATATAATTATGGACCGATATGGACCAATTTTGGCATGGTTGTTATAGACCATATATTAACACCACATACCAAATATCAAGCGGATCGGATGAATTTGTCTCCTCCAAGAGGCTCCGGAGGTCAAATCTGGGGATCGGTTTATATGGGGACTATATATGATTATGGACCTATATGGACCAATTGTTGCATGGTTGTTAGAGACCATATACTAACACCTCGTACCAAATTTCAACCGGATCGGATGAATTTTGCTCCTCCAAGGGGCTCCGTAGGTCAAATCTGGAGATCGGTTTATATGGGGGCTATATATATATATATATATATATATATATATATATATATATATATATATATATATATATATATATATATATATATATATATATATATATATATATATATATATATATATATATATATATATATATATATATATATATATATATATATATATATATATATATATATATATATATATATATATATATATATATATATATATATATATATATATATATATATATATATATATATATATATATATATATATATATATATATATATATATATATATATATATATATATATGGACCAATTTTTGCATAGTTGTTATACACCTTATACTAACACCACATACCAAATTTCAAGCGGATCGGATGAATTTTGCTCCTCCAAGAGGCTCTGCAAGCCAAATCTGGGGGTTTATATGTGGGCTATACGTAAAAGTGGTCCGATATGGCCCATTTGCAATACCATCCGACCTACATCAATAACAACTACTTATGCCACGTTTTAAGTCGATAGCGTGTTTCGTTCGGAAGTTAGCGTGATTTCAACAGACGGACGGACGGACGGAGATGCTCGAATCGACTCAGAATTTCACCACGACCCAGAATATATATACTTTATGGGGTCTTAGAGCAATATTTCGATGTGTTATAAACGGAATGATAAAGTTAATATACCCCCCATCCTATGGTGGAGGGTATAAAAACCACAAAAATAGCAGATTCCAGTCAGATGTGCTGAAAATGAATTAAAAATCCCTATTAACAGCTCACAGGAACAAAGAGAATTAAAATAGCTCCACATGTATTATTTTTAAGCAAATCCAGGGATCCTCTATTCAGGGCCGTCTTTAACCTTTTAGAGGCCCTGGGCATATTAATATAATGGGGCCCCTATCACTTTGACAGAACACTATTTTGTTATAATAAACAAAAAAAAACGAATAGATAAATGCAATATTTGTCAAAAACGTAACTCGCTTAGCATTCACAGGTTAGTGATTACAAATCTATGTAAGAATTCAATTATATTAGAATTCAAGAATTTTCAGCTTATTAATTCTTTTGTAAAAACAAGTATGGAAAGTATAAAGTCGAGCGGGCTGTTTATTATTATACCCTTCACCACTATGTATACCAACATTTTTGATACCATCTTAACACCTTCAAATTTGTTAGGAGCTATATATTGTATTGGGAAAATATATAAATATTTTCCCAATACAAATATTTATGAACCGTTTTTTTAAACTTTCACAAAATGTCTAGATTCAAAATTTAAATTGGTTAATGACCGGGACGGATCACAATGTTAGTAAAAAAATATTGTAAATATTTAAATTGCATAAAATTTGGGAAATCTTCATTTATGATTTATAGGTCGATATATATGAATTAGAGTATAGGTAAATTTGACTTGAGTTTTCGACTTGACAGTGACGATTTTACAAGGAACATGTGGGTATTTTGGCCATAACAGGTTGGCTGATAAGTCCCCGGTCTGACACATAGATGGCGTCGCTAGTATTAAACGCATATTATTTTTATATAGTATCAACCTTCAAACAATTCGTGTCAAAATTTGACGTCTGTAAGTCAATTAGTTTGTGAGATAGAGCGTCTTTTGTGAAGCAACTTTTGTTACTGTTAAAAAAAATGAATTTCGTGTTTTGATAAAATACTGTTTTCTGAAGGGAAAAAATATGGTGGTAGCGACGAAAACACAATGATTTTGAATGACCGTAAAATAAAGTTGATCGAGATAGCAGATGCCTTAAAGATATCAAAGGAACGTGTTGGTCATATCATTCATCAATATTTGGATATGCGGAAGTTCTGTGCAAAATGGGTGCCGCGCGAGCTCACATTTGACCAAAAACAACAACGTGTTGCTGATTCTAAGCGGTGTTTGCAGCTGTTAACTCGTAATACACCCGAGTTTTTCCGTCGATATGTGACAATGGATGAAACATGGCTCCATCACTACACTCCTGAGTCCAATCGACAGTCGACTGAATGGACAGCGACCGGTGAACCGTCTCCGAAGCGTGGAAAGACTCAAAAGTCCGCTGGCAAAGAATGGCCTCTGCTTTTTGGGATGCGCATGGAATAATTTTTATCGATTATCTTGAGAAGGGAAAAACCATCAATAGTGACTATTATATGGCGTTATTGGAGCGTTTGAAGGTCGAAATCGCGGCAAAACGGCCCCATATGAAGAAGAAACAAGTATATACGGCCGTAAGTTCGGCCAGGCCGAAGCTTATGTACCCTCCATCATGGATTGCGTAGAAACTTCTTCTAAACACTGCCATCCACAATCGAATTACTTAAGTTGCGGTAACGCTTGCCGATGGCAAGGTATCTTAAAACCTCCTAACACCATCTTATAAATTGTATGTAAGTCCATACGTGGTATATATTTAATCAAAAAAGATCGATCCAATACGTATATAATTCAGTTTGACAAAATAGACATACAATTTTGACAAAATTTTCTACAGAAATAAAATTTTAACAAAATTTTGTATAGAAATAAAATTTTCACAAAATTGTCTATAGAAATAAAAATTTTGACAAAATATTCTATAGAAAGAAAATTTTGACACAAATTTCTACAGAAATAAAATTTTAACAAAATTTTCTATAGAAATAAACTTTTGAAAAAATTTTCTATAGAAATAAAATCTTGGTAGATTATTTGTGGCTCGAGTGGCAACCATGATTATGAACCGAATTAAATTTGAACAAAATTTTCTATAGAAATAAAATTTTGACAAAATTTTCTATAGAAATAAAATTTTGAAAATGATGAAAATTTTATTATGAACCGAATAAAATTTTAACAAAATTTTCTCTAGAAATAAAATTTTGACAAAATTGTATATAGAAATAAAATTTTGACAAAATTTTCTATAGAAATAAAATTTTGGTAGATTATTTTTGGCTCTAGTGGCAACCATGATTATGAACCGATTGTGTGATTGGACCAATTTTGGTATGGTTGTTAGCGACCATATACTAACACCACGTTCCTAATTTGAACCGGATCGGATGAATTTTTCTCCTCCAAGAGGCTCCGGAGGTCAAATCTGGAGAACGTTTTATATGCGGGCTATATATAATTATGGACCGATATGGACCAATTCTGGCACGGTTGTTAAAGATCATATACTAACACCATGTTCCAAATTACAACCGGCTTGGATGAAATTTGCTTCTCTTGGAGACTTCGCAAGCCAAATTTGGGATCGGTTTATATGGGGGCTATATATAATTATGAACCGATGTGGACCAATTTCTGCATGGTTGTTAGAGACCATATACCAACATCATGTACCAAATTTCAGCCGGATCGGATGAAATTTGCTTCTCTTTGAGGCTCCGCAAGCCAAATCTGGGGATCGGTTTATATGGGGGTTATATATAATTATGGACCGATGTGGACCAATTTTTGCATGGTTGTTAGAGACCATATACCAACATCATGTACCAAATTTCAGCCGGATCGGATGAAATTTGCTTCTCTTTGAGGCTCCGCAAGCCAAATCTGGGGATCGGTTTATATGGGGGCTATATATAATTATGGACCGATGTGAACCAATTTTTGCATGGTTGTTAAAGACCATATACCAACACCATGTACCAAATTTCAGCCGGATTGGATGAAATATGCTTCTGTTAGAGGCTCCACAAGCCAAATCTGAGGGTCCCTTTATATGTGGGCTATACGTAAAAGTGGACCGATAGGGCCCATTTTCAATACCATCCGACCTACATCGATAACAACTACTTATGCCAAGTTTCAAGTCGATAGCTTGTTTCGTTCGGAAGTTAGCGTGATTTCAACAGACGGACGGACGGACGGACATGCTCAGATCGACTCAGAATTTCACCACGACCCAGAATATATATACTTTATGGGGTCTTAGAGCAATATTTCGATGTGTTACAAACGGAATGACAAAATTAATATACCCCCATCCTATGATGGAGGGTATAAAAAGTGTTGTTCCACCAAGACAACGCACCGTGCCACAAGTCATTGAGAACGATGGCAAAAATTCTTGAATTGGGCTTCGAATTGCTTCCCCACCAACCGTATTCTCGAGATCTGGCCTCAGCGACTTTTTCTTGTTCTCAGACCTCAAATGGATGCTCGCAGGGAAAAAATTGATCGCCGAAACTGAGGCCTATTTTGAGGCAAAACCGAAGGAGTTCTACCAAAATGGTATCAAAAAATTGGAAGGTCGTTATAATCGTTGTATCGCTCGTGAACTATGTTGAATAATAAAAACGAATTTTGACAAAAAAATGTGTTTTTCTTTGTTAGACCGGGGACTTATCAGCCAACCTGTTATTTGCTAAAATCAGAAGAACATTTATATGGGGGCTTTGTCTAATTCTGAGCTAATTTTGATAAAATTTGGCACACATTGCTAAAATTTTAATTGAACTCTCAATGCAAAACATCAAAATTTGCACAATTAAACTTTGGCCTCCGTAGTCATATGAATCCAAATTGGGCGAAAGATATATATGGGAGTTATATCTAAATCTGAACCGATTTTAACCAAATTTGGCATGTGTTGCAAGAATGTTAGTCCTGCTGTCTGTGCAAAACATCAACTAATTTGGAGTGAAATTTTGACCTCTGGCAGATATATGGTAGTTATATCTAAATCTGAACCAATTTCAATTGAATTTGGCATGCATAGTAAAAATGTTATTTCCAATCCCTGTTCACAATTTTAAGTAAATCGGAGGAAAATTTTGATCTACGGTGGTCATATCTGTAAATCGTACGACGGATATATATGGGAGGTATATCTAAATCTGAACCAATTTGACTGATATTTTGGAAAATTTACGACAGTCACAAAATATTCGATTATACGAAATTGGAAGAAGATCGGTTGATAAGTACGTCATTTAAGACCAGATCGGTTATAAATATATATGACCGCTATATCTAAATCTGAACCGATTTTTTCCAAACTCAATAGGGATCGTCTTTGAGCCGAAAAAGGACCCTCTGACAAATTTGAGGACGATCGAACACAAAAATACATCAACAGAAAGACAGACAGACTGACTGACGGACATCGCTAAGCCGATCGGTATACTAAAAGATGGGTCCATGACTACTCCTTCTCAGCGTTACATACAAATGTACAAACTTATTATTATACCCTGTACCACAGTGGTGGTGAAGGGTATAAAAAATTGAAATGAAATTTTGCCTGAAAATTTAAAAGCCTGCAAATTGGATAATAATTAATTTTTACCAGAAATGAAAGGAATGTTGGTAAAACATTTGTATAGTGTAAAAATATCTCTATTCTCTATGCTCTACAACAATCAAATTGTTTATTTGTAAACAAAAACTTAGTTTATCTTTTAAGATACAAGTATTTTTCAAAAAACCCAAAAAAAGTATTGGCAAAATTGAAATAAAATCAACTAATTTTCAAGAAGTAAAACAAAGTTAAATCGGCTATAAATAGTGGTCAGGGTACAATAAGTTTGATCTGCCAAAACATGTGCCTACCAGAAATATTGATTTTAGACCCCATAAAATATATACCGATCGACTCAGAATCACCTCCTGAGTCGATCTAGCGCTTGGTGTCCGTCCGTCTGTCCATGTATTTGTTGTTCACAGGATTCCGGTCGCAATTATTAACCGATTTTGATGAAATTTGGTACAGGGAATTTTTTGGGCACAAGGACGAACGCTATTGAATTTGGAAGAAATCGGATCAAATTTAGATATAGCTCCCATATATATGTATCGCCCGATTTCGACAAATGGGGTCACGTTGCGCTTTTTTTCAAACGGATCGTCACCAAATTTGGCAGAAGGTAATTCTTTTCATCGCCTTTCAAGTCTGCAAAATTTCATCCAAATCGACTCAGATTTAGATATAGCTCATATATATATTTATGGCCCGATTTTTCCAAATTTGGCCACAAAACCTTTATTTATCAACCGATCTTACTCAAAGTTGGCTAAATATAATCTTCTATAGCACTAACTATATGTGAAAAATTTCATCGAAATCGGTTCAGATTTAGATATAGCTCCCATATATATGTATAGCCCGATGTTCCCAAATTTGGCCATAGAACACTTATTTATTAACCGATCTTACTAAAACTAGGCTAGATCCAGTCCTCTATAGTACTTACCAAATGTGCAAAATTTCATCGAAATCGGTTCAAATTTAGATATAGCTCCCATATATATGTACCGCCCGATTTTGAAAAATTCGCCCCTAATAACTTTATGTTTGACCATACAGGCCTCATTTCTTAACTGATCTTACTCAAATCTTGCACAAGGTAACCTTTTGTGGTATTAATCAAACCCCCAAAATAATATGCAAATTGGTTCAGATTTAGATATAGCTTCCATATATATGCATAGCTCGATTTTCCCAAATTTGGCCATAGTACTCTTATTTATTAACCAATGTTACTCAAATTTCAAATTTTGATGTAATATCCTATCGTATTTATACGTAGTTGTAGCTCTTACATAAGAATATTTATTTATGTGGATTTATTACCCACACTAATTGAACGATTTTCTCTTTTTTAATAATGGGCTCAATATTAGTGGCATACTAACTCCGTAGGTGCAATATCAACTACAGCCAGAGTCGCTAGAAGTAGGGGAAATTCCCTATATATACACTGAAAAAAAAGCATACTCGGTTCCAAAAATTTTGTCTTTACTTTAAAAAATTTGGTATTGATTCCTAGCCAAAGAAGTGGAGAATACAAGTAAGGATACTTTTAAGACACAATTCTCTTTTAAATTTAGGTTTTGTGTACTTGCTTCTAGGAAGCAAATTTTAATTTTTCGCTTTCTCAGCTTTTTTTCTTCATATGCTATCAAAGTCCTTTAAAACGAGTTAACGGCAACTTTATTTTCCAAATTAGGACTCGACTTCCAGTAGAAATTATGCTATGTTTGAAGTAAAAAACTTCTTTAAAATAAAGTTTTGAAAAACATGTCCTATATTTGAACGATTTTTTGCTTTGTAGTCAAGATGCAAAAAGACAACAAATTTAAAGACAATTTCATTACATTTAAAGAATTTTTCTGAATTATTAAAGTCAAGTTGACCTTAGCCTATAATTTTTTTCTTTCATGTTAAGATACACATTTTTAAGTCAAATCACTTAATTATAAGGACAATACGACTTCATTGAAAAGTTTATCGACTTTTGGACAAGGAAAATAACTTTATTTTAGAGAAATGCGTCTTCTATGCTAAGCAAAATTTGTATTCGTATTTTAAAGACATGAAATCTTTGACCTCACGACAATATTTTTTTCAGTGTAGGGTTTTTCTACTATTTAGTGTCTTGTAGGCACGTTGGACCACAATGTAGGGACATTTTCACTCAACACATTTTGTAATAATATTTACATTTTGGTGGCTCTAGAGGAAGAAATTAGAGGCCGGCAAGGCTTGATCTTTAACAATGTGTGGTAATAACAGTTACCACTCATGCCAAAAAAAATCTAACAAAATTTGAAGATTACCACAAATCTACCAAACAAATATTTTATAGAAATTTTTGTCAAAACTTTATTCCTGTAGAAAATTTTGTCAACATTTTATTTCTATAGAAAATTTTGTTAAAATTGTATTTCTATAGAAATTTTTTTCAAAATATTATTTCTATAAAAAATTTTCATAATGTTATTTCCATGGAATTTTTTCCCAAAATTTTATTTCTATAGAATTTATTATCAAAATGTTATTTCTATAGAAAATGTTCTCCAAAAAATTTGTTTATAGAAACTTTTTCCAAAATTTTAGAGAGATTTAACAAAAAAAATACTATTTTTGGTAGAATTCTACCAACTGTGGCAACCGTGGTGGTAATACAAATTTATTTTCTAGGTTATATACGTTGGATTTTCATGTTTTAAGATAATAAAGTACTTAGAACCATTTTTGTTTTATAAAATTTGTTTAAATTTAACGAAAATATTATAGGGATGTTTGTTTGATAATGTATGGGAAAGTAGGGAACTTTTTTTGTCCTTGTAGGGTAAACCGAACATTTTCCCTGGCAACACTGACTATGAGCTATAGTCAGATTGAGACAAAGCACCCATAAACATGTACCCCTTAATATTCTTAAATATGCAACTGCGGCTTATCTCCCAGACCTATATCAATGTTACCCCACAAATGCTTATGATTACTAATTCAGTAAGGGTGGTTTAGGGTATGATATAGTCGGCCCCGCCCGACTTTCTACTTTACTTACTACATCAAATGTTAACAACTTCTGACAAGAATTTGCATAGATCTGTATCAAATTAAAGATACTTTAAGGACACTTAAAAACTCCATGTTGAATGGATTATCAAATATTTGTTTTAATCCCCTCCCCATTTCGTTTCAAGAACCATGGCTGCAACGCCAAATTGAAATATTTTCAAGCATCAACATTTAATCTAGTTTCTATTATTCAGAGTACAATTAACTAATAGTCTATGACTTCCATGCAAATTTAAATAATTTTATTTTATTTATTTTAATGTAAAGTGTTAGTGTTAGGTATGATGCACAGACACACACACATTGAGATTGGCTTGTTCGTTGTTGTTGTATTAGTTTAAACTGATACGCAATCTGTGCAAACAAGTAAACAAACACATATACATACATAGCATAACAAGGACGTGAGATCCTTGTTCATATTCCCAGTTCATGTAGTGGTGGCAAAACTCCAGACGCATAGCATGTGTATGTTTATAAAGTACGCTTTTGTTGGTTGGTTGTTTGGTTTATTACATGTGTATGCTGCGTATGTGTTATGCATATTCTGTAATTAATATACAAAGTGTGTATGCAACCACTATCAAAACATCAACACCTGAAAAAAGAAACACGACATGTTCATACTCACACTTTTGCAAATATTACAAATACCTTTTGATGGCAAGGATTTGTTTGCAAGTGTTAGTGTGTAAGAAATTTAAACAAACGTCAGTGAAAAGTTATCAACATAATCAACAGCAACGAAATTCATGATATCAACTACGTTCAAAGCAAATTGGTAATTCGAAGGACCTTTTAAATTTTGATTAGATCCCGAAATGAACTACAAATGCCGTCCAAGCAAGAAGAGCAGCGCATCAAAGTTTTGCTCGCGCATCGCGAAAATCCGAGTTACTCGCACGCAAAGCTGCCAAAATCGCTAAAAGTTGCCAAATCAACCGTTACAAATGTAATTAAAGTGTTTGGTGAACGTTTGTCGACAGCCAGGAAGTCTGGATCGGGGGAAATCGAAAACCGGAAGCCGCTGAGACGACAAAGAGAGTTGCCGGTAGTTTCAAGCGAAACCCTAACCTCTCTCTCCGAGATGCCGCAAATAAGCTGGGTGTATCGTCTACAACCGTGCATCGAGCCAAAAAACGAGCCGGACTATCGACTTACAAGAAGGTAGTGACTCCAGGGTTGGCCTGTCGCAAACTGTGACTTTTGCGACATACGTTTACGACGGTATAATACGTATGTCACAAAAGTCGCAAACCTAGTGTAGAAAGCCTAATTTGGAATTAAAGAAATTGTGAATATTTTTTAATTTAATTTAGTTAAGCTCCCCGATAAAAGGTATGCAAAAAATGTCCTATATTGTATTTATTCAAAACTCTACTAGATTTACATCTCTCATTCACAACTTGAAACTATTCTTGGTTTTCGTGGACCAAGCTTTAGCTGCATCAACGAATGACTAGCTACAACTTTGAAAATTTTTAATTAGTATAGAAATTGGTTCTAATAAGCCAAAAAGTGATTTTATAAAATTTTTTCTAAACAGCAACAGCAATAAGTAGTTTTCCTTCCTTCCAGTTTCTGCAGTAATTTGTCAAAGGTTAACTACGAGCGAGTACCGACCGTCACGTTTACTGCACTATCGAGTAATTTATAGTAATTTTGGCTTCAAATTTCCAATTGAAATAACTATATTCTCAAGTATTTTAAACTCGTTAATAATTTTATGAACATTCCTGAGAATTGAAACTTCTTCGCATATATCATCATCTTGAATATCATTCGCTGCCTATCTGAAGGGTCTGAAGTATTTGGAGTTTGCGACGTTTGCTACTTTTTCTACATTTACGACGTGTATGTGACGTTTACGACGTTTACAACTTTGCGAGAGTCGCAAACCTTAAAATGTTTGATACAGACCATCTCTGAGTGACTCCAAATAGCGATGATAAACAAAATACGACGGCCAAAGCGCGATCCCGGAGGCTGTACACGACAATGCTGACGAAGTTTGACTGCGGGGTAATGGACGACGAATCCTACGTCAGAGCCGACTACAAGCAGCTTCCGGGACAGGAGTTTTATGCGACAAAAGGAAGGGGAAAGGTAGCAGATATTTTCAAGAACATAAAACTGTCAAAGTTCGCAAAGAAATATCTGGTTTGGCAAGCCATCTGTACCTGTGGCTTGAAAAGCAGCATTTTCATAGCTTCCGGGACTGTCAACCAAGAAATTTACGTGAAAAAGTGTTTGAATAAACGTCTGCTGCCTTTCCTGAAGAAACACGGTTGTTCCGTACTGTTTTGGCCGGATTTGGCATTTTGCCATTACGGTAGAAAGGCCATGGAGTGGTACGCCTCCAACAACGTGCAGGTGGTTCCCAAGGACAAGAACCCTCCCAACACGCCAGAGCTAACACGTTTTTTCTTATTTTTAAAAATTTGTCGAAAAAAAATCTAAATCCATTCACGAAATATTGCGAATTTTTCGAAATATTTTAACTCAAACGTTTCACCCAAGCGTTAGAATGCATTAAAAATCATAAAACAAATTATAAAAAATTTTTATTTTGCAAAATATGACAACATTTTGTAATGCACATCCAAAACACTGAATTGGAATCATAGCGTAAGAAGTGATGCAAATTCAGTGCAACGGCTGTTGAAATGGTGGACATCCGTCCTATGACAAGCCCATGTTAAATTCATAGCTTCTGCGCCAATATTGCACTACCTCCGAATCAAAAAAAAAAAATTTCACTACTTTTTTGTAGACGCTTTTTTGTTGGGTCACGTTAACTTCGTCCGTTTGTTGAAATCACGCTAACTTCCGAGCGAAACAAGGTATCCACTTGAAACTTGGCACAAGAAGCTGTTATTGATGTATATCGGATGGTATTGCAAATGGGCCATAAAGGTTAACTTTTACGTATAGGCCCCATATAAACGGGCCCCCAGATTTGGCTTGCAGAGCCTCTAAGAAAAGCATATTTCATCCGATCTAGCTGAAACTTGGTACAAAGTGCATGCAAAAATTGGTCCACATCGGTACATAATTATATATAGCCCCCATATAAACCGATCCCCAGATTTGGCTTACGGAGCCTCAAAGAGAAGCAAATTTCATCCGATCCGGCTTAAATTTGGTACGTGGTGTTGGTATATAGTCTCTTACAACCATGCAAAAATTGATCCACATCGGTTAATAATTATATATAGCCCCCATATAAATCGATCCCCAGATTTGGCTTGCGGAGCCGCTAAGAGAAGCAAATTTCATCCGAACCGGTTGAAATTTGGTACGTGGTGTTAATATATGGTATCTAAAAACCATGCCAGAATTGGCCCATAACGGTCCATAATTATATATAGCCGTTATATAAACCGATCCCCATATTTGACCTCCGGAGCCTCTGGGAGGAACAAAATTCATCCCATCCGGTTGAAATTTGGTACATTTCGCTAGTGTATGGTCGATAAGAACCATTCCAAAATTGGTCCGTATCGATCTAAATTAACTGGTTGGCTGATAAGTCCCCGGTCTGACACATAGATGACGTCGATACTATTAAATGCATATTATTTTTATATAGTACCAACCTTCAAATGATTAGTGTCAAAATTTGACGTCTGTAAGTCAATTAGTTTGTGAGATAGAGCGTCTTTTGTGAAGCAACTTTTGTTATTGTGAAAAAATGGAAAAAAAGAAATTCGTGTTTTGATAAAATACTGTTTTCTGAAGGGGAAATATACGGTGGAAGCAAAAACTTGGCTTGATAATGAGTTTCCGGACTCTGCCCCAGGGAAATCAACAATAATTGATTGGTATGCAAAATTCAAGCATGGTGAAATGAGCACGGAGGACGGTGAACGCAGTGGACGCCCGAAAGAGGTGGTTACCAACGAAAACATCAAAAAAATCCACAAAATGATTTTGAATGATCGTAAAATGAAGTTGATCGAAATAGCAGAGGCCTTAAAGATATCAAAGGAACGTGTTGGTCATATCATTCAGCAATATTTGGATATGCGGAAACTCTGTGCGAAATGGGTGCCGCGCGAACTCACATTTGACCAAAAACAACAACGTGTTGATGATTCTGAGCGGTGTTTGCAGCTGTTAACTCGTAATACACCCGAGTTTTCCGTCAATATGTGACAATGGATGAAACAGGGCTCCATCACTACACTCCTGAGTCCAATCGACATTCGGCCGAGTGGACAGCGACCGGTGAACCGTTTCCGAAGCGTGGAAAGACTCAAAAGTCCGCTGGCAAAGTAATGACCTCTGTTTTTTGGGATGCGCATGGAATAATTTTTATCGATTATCTGGAGAAGGGAAAACCATCAAAAGTGACGTTATATGGCGTTATTGGAGCGTTTGAAGGCAAAACGGCCCCATATGAAGAAGAAAAAAGTGTTGTTTCACCAAGACAACGCGCCGTGTCACAAGTCATTGAGAACGATGGCAAAAATTCATGAATTGGGCTTCGAATTGCTTCCCCACCCACCGTATTCTCCAGATCTGGCCCCCAGCTACTTTTTCTTGTTCTCAGACCTCAAAAGGATGCTCGCAGGGAAGAAATTTGGCTGCAATGAAGAGGTGATCGCCGAAACTGAGGACTATTTTGAGGCAAAACCGAAGGAGTACTACCAAAATGGTACCAAAAAATTGGAAGGTCGTTATAATCGTTGTATCGCTCTTGAAGGGAACTATGTTGAATAATAAAAACGAATTTTGACAAAAAATGTGATTTTCTTTGTTAGACCGGGGACTTATCAGCCAACCTGTTATAGCTTCCATATATAGCATTCGCCCGATTTACACTGCTATGGCCTAGAGGCCAAAGTTTTACCGCGAAAATTGTGCACAAGGAATGAAATTAACATTTTTACTATGTATGCCAAATTTGGTCAAAATCGGTACAGATTTAGATATAACTCCAATATATATCTTCCGCCCGATTTACATGCATATGACCACGGAGGCCAAAGTTTCATTTCGAAAATTTTGAAGTTTTGCACTGAAAGTGCAATCAAAATTTTAGCAAATGTGTGCCTAATTTTATCAAAATCGGCTCAGAATTAGACAAAGCCCCCATATATATGTTCTTCCGTTTTTAGCAAACATTACCAAAATTCCAACATTTTCCCTGTAAAATTGTCACTGCTAGGTCGTAAACTCACAAAAATAATTCAAATTTACATATACTCTAATTCGTATGTATCAAACGATAAATCATAAATACAGGCTTGAGAAATTTTATGCAATTTAAATATTTCCAATATATTTCTACTAACATTATGGTCCGTCTATAGAAGTCTATAGAATTGATAGAAGTCCAACAAATTTTGTTCAGATCGAATCATATTTAAATATATGTATTTGGGACAAAAACTTTTATATTTAGCACCAACACATTTAACGGATTTGATATGGTATCGAAAATATAGATCTACAAAGTGGTGCAGGGTATAATATAGTCGGTCCCGCCCGACTTTAGACTTTCCTTACATGTTTACTATGAAACAGTAAAATGTGTCGTATTACTCGTAAAGACTTAAAGTCAGAAAGGAACAGTGTTTGATATAAACAAAATGGACAGTGTTGTTGGTTCAAAAATAATTTTTTATTGAAAAAATTAAATTTTTGTAACAAATGAATTTGTTTGGTTATAAAAGTTTAAAATTTTCAAAGCAGTTCAAAAAACACTAACAAAAGAAAAACGTTTTTTGTACACATTTTCCAAACGTTTGTTTTCTTTGTGTTTCCAATGGATACCCAATCATTGTCTTTAAAAATTTGTAAATATTAGACACGTGTAATATAATTTTTACGTGTTATGCATAAAAGGCCTTCAAACCTTCTGCTTCCCAAACTCCCGATCTACACTTGAGCAACACCAGTTTCCCTGTAATACGTCGTATTGCATCCATGATATCACACACACGTAAACGCATATCCACATAACCATGGTCGCTATGCGAAACCCACATAAACCCTAGCATGTAAGCATTATTTGGGACCACCATAAACCACTAAATAAACAGTTAATGCTAATAAGTATCATACACACCGTTGACTACAAGTGCACGTAGAGGTTGTTTGTCCGTCTCCTATCTACGCGAAGGGGTTATTCAAAAACCAGGTTCATATGTTTAAGTAATCGGCTGAACAATTTTTGAAACGTGACCATTTAAAGGACATTTTTGTTTTTGGTAAATTTAACACGTTGATATTATGTAGAATATCAATACCTTGATACCATAAGATGTCATGGGAAATATATAGTAATAGCTAACAAAATATATTTATATGATGTACAAGTATAGGAGTAGTGGTATACCAAGGAAGTACTTTATGACATTCCTTCTGTAAATCCAGAGAAACAAAAAATAAAACTGTAGCAAAGGTTATTTCTATCTAGTTTTATTCGTTTTACAATCTATCTAAAGTGCGGTTAAATTGTAAGGGCCGATGTTGAATGTGAAACACACATAAACGCCAAGTTTTTTTCCGAATTTTATTTGACATTTCTCTATTTCAGACTTACTCAATTTGAACCATGGAGAGATACACAATCCAACAACGTGTTAAATGGTTCCAAGAAATGGCAACAGTGGATGATAAATTTTCGAAGAAAAGCATCTTCAGTGATGAGGCACATTTTCACCTCAGTGGATTCGTCAATAAACAGAATTGCCGCATTTGGGCGAATGAGAATCCAAGAGTGATTGTCGAAAAAACCAATTCACCCACAAAGAGTGACTGTTTGCTGCGGTTTATGGGCTGGCGGCATCATCGGGCCGTATTTTTTCCAAAATGAGGCCGGTCAGGCAGTTACTGTAAATGGTGTTCGCTATCGTGAGATGATAACGAACTTTTTATGGCCCGAGTTGGAAGATATGGATGTGGACGATATGTGGTTTCAGCAGGACGTTGCCACTTGCCACACAGATAACGAAACAATGGCTCTTTTGCGCAACAAATTCAATGGCCGTGTTATCTCACGTAATGGCGATGTCAATTGGCCGCCAATATCATGTGTTGGACTTTTTTCTTTGGGGTTATTTGAAAGAAAATGTGTACGTCGATAAGCCCGCAACAATTCCAGAGCTAAAGGATGAGATAATTCGGCACATTAACGGCATAGAACCTCCATTATGCTTCAGCGTCATCGAAAATTTGGACCACCGAGGTCGCGGCGCCCATTTGGCCGATATTCTGTTCCATACATAATTGAGTAATACCAATATATCATAATAAAATAAAATTACAATAAATTCCTAAATAGTTTGTGTTTTATTCAAAATCAACATCGGCCCTTGAAATTTTAACCACCCTCTAGTTTATTATACACCCAGCAAAAAAAGCGTCGTCAAAAAAGTAATGAAAATGTTCTTTTTGGATCAGGAAGTGATGCTAAATTGACGAAGAAGCGATTAATTTAACATGGGCTTGTCATAGGACGGAAGTCCTCCATTTCAACAGCCGTTGCACTGAATTTGCATCACTTCTTTAGGTGTGATGCGAATTCAATGTTTTGGATGTGAATTAAGAAATTTTGTGTTTTTTCACAAATAAATAATTTTTAAATTTGTGTGGAACGTGTGTTTGGCATCAAATAGTTTCAAAAATTCGCAATTTTTTCAAAATGGATTTAGCATTTTTTCCGACAAAAGTTAAATGATGATGTACCATTTTATGAATTCTTACTCTGTTTTTAACCTATTTGAAACTAAAAAAGTTAAAATTACCCATTAAAAGTATGAAAAAAACCAAGTTATAAAAATTGAATTAAAAGAACTTCCTGGGTAGTTAAAAATAAAGAACATCATTGGGTGTGCATCTTCTGGAAGTGCTTTTAAAGTTGTGCCTTTGGAAGAACTTCCAAATTTTTTTGCTGGGCAGTTGATATACTAAAACAAGTAGGGAATTTCTAATAACCAATTAGCAATGGCGATTTTACAAGGAAAATTTGAGTATTTTCGTCATATTCTTTCTATATGTTTTGCACAGTGCATTAAATCTTTTATTATAAAGCATTCGCTATAGGTTCTAACATAGTCCAATATTCAGATACTATGTCTACACAGATTACGAAAACTGATTTTATAGTGGAACTATGAACTTGAAATGTCGTCTTTTGTGGCGCAGAATTTTCTTCAGTTAAAAGACCATTGATGATTTGTCTTTGAAATAACATTGTTTGTAATTCGCAATCATTCTCCCTTCTTAAATATTAGAAGAATCCTATTACGCAGAATCATTGATCAGGATGTAATTCTAAGACGATCTAACAATGTCCTTCGACAATGGTGCTATCTTCCTGCAATTTGCTACAGATTCGTTTTTTGTTTGCAAGCAGATAAAGTTCGAAGATGGGCTATATCAATTCAGGTTTTTTTACATAGCCCTCATATAAACCGACCCCTTGATTTGGGATCTTGTGCCTTCATCGCAAAAACCGTAAACCGTAGTTTTTCTCCAATTTACCTGAAATTAGTAATCTAGAGGTATTTTAAAAACACAAATAGGACGAATGTAGTGTCTATCGGTCCATGTTTTGGTTTAGCCCCCATATAGAGCGATCTGACGATTTGATTTGAAAAATCGGAAATCCCGATTTTTATCCCTTTTTGTTGAAATGGATATGTAGAGATATTGTAAATGTGCCAAAACAGGTGTACCGAATGTGATATGTATATGTCAGAGGTTTGGTATAGCCCTCATATAGACCGATCTCCTGATTTTGGGCTTGAGGTCACGGTTGCCACTCGAGCCAAATATAATCTACCTAAATATGGAGATATTTTTACTAAAAAACCATCAACCAAAATTTTCATTTCTATAGAAAATTTTTTCAAAATTTTAATTCTATAGAAATATGGCGAAGCTTTATTTCTATAGAAAATTTTGCAAAAATTTTATTTCTATAGAATTTTTTTTTAAATTTAATTTCTGTAGAAAATGCTGTAAAGATTTTATTTCTATTGAGATTTTGTAAACATTTTATTTCTATAGAAAATTTTGTCAAAGTTTTACTTCTATAGAAAACAGTTGTCAAAAATTTAATTTCTGTAGAAAATTTTATCAAAATTTTATTTTTATAGAAAATTTTACCAAAATTTTGTTTCTAAAGAAAATTTCGTCAAAATTTTATTGCTATAGGAAATGTTGTCAACATTTTATTTTTATAGAAAATTTTGTCAAAATTTTATTTCATTCGTGTTTTGTTTTCCATTGTAGGTTTGTACTTCAATCATATTTATTGTCAAATTTTATTTCTTAGAAAATTTTGTCAAAATTTTATTTCTATAGAATTTTTTTTTTCATTTTGTTTTTTAAATTTTGTCACAATTTTATTTCTATAGAAAATTTTTTCAACTTTTTTTCTAACGAAAAATTTGGCTAAAGGCTATTTCTATAGAAAATTTTATCAAAATTTTATTTCTTTGGAAAAGTTGCCAAAATTTTATTTCTATAGAAATTTTCGTCAAAATTTTATTTCTTTAGAAAATATTTTGTCAAAATTGTATTTCTATAGAAAATTTTTCAAAATGTTATTTCTATAGAAATTTTTGTTAAAGCTTTTTTTCTATACAAAATTTTGTAAAATTTTTTTTCTACATTTTTTTTTTGTCAAAATTTTATTTCTATAGAAAATTTTGTCAAAATTTTATTTCTATAGAAAATGTTGTCAAATTTTATTTCTATTGCAAATTTTGTCAATTTTTTTTATAGTAAATTTCGTCAAAATTGTATTTCTATAGAAAATTTGTCAAAAGTTATTTCTATAGAAATTTTTGTTACAGTTTTATTTCTATAGAAAATTTTGTAATTTTTTTTTCTAAAAAAAAATGTCAAAATTTTATTTCTATAGGGAATTTTGTCAAATTTTATTTCTATAGAAAATTTTGTTAAAATTTTATTTCTTTAGAAAATGTTGTCAAAATTTTATTTCTATAGAGAATTTTGTCAAATTTTATTTCTATAGAAAGTTTTGTCAAAATTGTTTTTCTTAGAAAATTTTGTCAAAATTTTATTTCTATAGAATTTTTTTATCAATTTTTTTTTAATTTTGTCACAATTTTATTTCTTAGAAAATTTTTTAAAATTTTTTTTTTCTAAAGAAAATTTTGGCTAAAGTTTATTTCTATAGAAAAATTTGTCAAAATTTTATTTTTTGGAAAAGTTGCCAGTATTTTATTTCTATAGAAATTTTCGTCAAAATTTTATTTCGTTAGAAAATATTTTGTCAAAATTTGAATTCTATAGAAAATGTTGTCAAAATTTTATTTCTATAGAATATTTTGTCAAAATTTAATATCTATAGAAAATTTTGTCAAAATTGTATTTCTATAGAAAATTTTGTCAACATTTTATTTCTATAGAAAATTATGTCAACATTTTATATATATATAGAAAATTTTGTCAAATTTTTTTTATACTAAATTTCGTCAAAATTGTTTTTCTATAGAAAATTTGTCAAAATGTTATTTCTATAGAAACTTTTGTTAAAGTTTTATTTCTATAGAAAATTTTGTAATTTTTTTTTCTAAAGAAAATTTTGTCAAGATTTTATTTCTATAGAAAATGTTGTTAAGATTTTATTTCTATAGAAAATTTATGAAGTAAGGGGTAGTGGAGAGGAATATTTTATAAAATCTACCTTAATATCAAGAATTCTACCAATCTACCAAACCTCTACCGTTTGTGGTAGAATTCTACCAACTGTTGTAACCGGGCTTGAGATTCTACAAACCGTAGTTTTTATCCATATTGACCGAAATTTTGTAAACTGGAAGTATATGGGAACACAAATTGATATATTGATATACATGTTAGTCTGGCTATTGGTTCATATTTTAGTATAGCCAACATATAGACAGATATCCCGATTTGATTTCTTGGACTTAAATAAGCCCCTATTTTATCTGCTGTTCATGAAAATAGATACGCAGAGGTATGGTAGATGTGAAAGTAGGTTACCACATATGGTGTATATCATTCCAGGGTTTGCTATAGCCCTCATATAGACCGATCTCCCCTATTGACTTTTCGAATTTCTAGAAAACCCAATTTTTATCTCATTTGCCTGGAATTAGAAATCTAGAGATATTTTACACCCATAAAGAACTGTATCGTATTTTGATTTTTATCAGCCCATTTCTAGGTCTTTTTTCGATTTTCTATTTCGAGCGTAACCAAATTTCTCGAAACTAAAATTAAACAAGTATATACAGCAGTAAGTTCGGCCGGGCCGAATCTTAAATACCCACCACCATGAACCAAATATTAGGGGTTCCTTTGAAATTTCAGGAGGGCTTGAGGACTTGAGGACACTTCCCGAAGATAAATTTAAAGATTTCACCTATGAGGACTATATCAGATTCTGGATTTATAAGAACCATTTTTGTTTGAGTTTTGGAGGAATCATTAACATCTCTTGTAAGTGTGCAAGAAAACTATAAAATAACGTCTTGATTTGAAATCTTAAATCTGTAGAAGTAAAATCTGGAAATTTTACATTGAGTTTCAAGCAATTTTCATGATAAGTGCGCTTTCTACACCCTCAAGAAGTGAAGTCGGTCTATATGTAGCATTACTATATATGGCATTACCAAATGGACCGATAAAAACTTAATCCGATACACGTTTTTGTGAGCCTAAAATATTAGAATATTTACAATTTCAGGCAAATCAGATAAAAACTACGGTTTCTAGAAACCCAAGGAGTTAAATCGGGAGATCGTTCTTATGGGGGCTATACTAAAATATGGACCGATACTCACCGTTTTCGGCATACCTCTTTATGACCCGAAAATACCTCTAGATTTCCAATTTCAGGCAAATAGGATAAAAACTTCGGATTCTAGAAGCCCAAGAAGTAAAATCGGGAAATCGGTCTATATGGAGGCTATACGAAAATATGGACCGAAACTCACCATTTTCAGCACACCTCTTTATGGTCCTAAAATACCTCTGGATTTTCAATTTCGCGCAAATTGGATGAAAACTACCGTTTCTATAAGCGAAAGACCCCAAATCGGGAGGTCGGTTTATATGGGGGCTATACCAAAACATGGACCGACACTCACCATTTTTGGCACACCTCTTCAAGGTCTCAAAATATCTCTAGATTTTCAATTTCGCGCAAATTGGATGAAAACTACGGTTTCTATAAGCGAAAGACCCCAAATCGGGAGGTCGGTTTATATGGGGGCTATACCAAACCATGGACCGACACTCACCATTTTTGGCACACCTCTTCAAGGTCCCAAACTACCTCTAGATTTTCAATTTCGCGCAAATTGGATGAAAACTACGGTTTCTATAAGCGAAAGACCCCAAATTGGGAGGTCGGTTTATATGGGGGCTATACCAAAACATGGACCGACACTCACCATTTTTAGCACACCTCTTCAAGGTCCCAAAATATCTCTAGATTTTCAATTTCGCGCAAATTGGATGAAAACTACGGTTTCTATAAGCGAAAGACACCAAATCGGGAGGTCGGTTTATATGGGGGCTATACCAAAACATGGCCCGATATAGCCCATCTTCGAACTTGACCTGCGCGCAGACATAAGACGATTCTGTGCCAAATTTCAGGACGATAGCTCCATTATTGAATGCTGTAGCGTGATTACAACAGACAGCCAGACACACAGACAGACAGACAGACAGACAGACGGACAGACGGACATGCTTATATCGTCTTAGAATTTCTCCCTGATCAAGAATATATATACTTTATATAGTCGGAAATTGATATTTCGATGCGTTACAAACGGAATGACAAACTTATTATACCCCGTCACCATTCTATGGTGGTGGGTATAAAAAAAAGATTGTGATTCGCGCACTCATGCGAATAATGGGTGTACAAATTCACAGAATTTAGATTTCAAATCACATTTCATCCGTACCTTGCACGCTTGCGCGAGATGTTTAAGAATCCTCTAAAACTCAAACAAAAATGGTTCTTATTAATCCAGAGTCTGATGTAGTCTCCATATGTAGAAACTTTAAATGTAACTTCGAGAACCGTATGATTCGAACCGAAGTTCTTGATGCAGTATGTTTCTTAAAATATATGTATTTTCAAGTAATCCGCTATGACTAGGGGCTTTCAGACGAAACTATTAAATTTTACTTATGGTTGAGGGTATTTAAGATTCGGTCCGGCCGAATGTAGAGATGCGGTTCAATTAAGTACATAGAATATATCCACCAAAGAAATGTACTCCTAATTTCAAATTCCTACTCATCATAAAAACGCATATTTTTATGGTAATCAAAAAATTTGAAATCTGTCGGAAAATTTTACATTTCACCTTCTGTTGGACTGTTGGTACATTTAAATTAATTTGGAAAGTATCTACAAACTCCGAAGTGATACAGTTTTAAGCCCCAAGGGACAATGTGAAATTCATTTTGGTTGAATTAAGTTTTCCCATATCCCAAAAGTGAATCGAAACTGTATTCCTATAACATAATGAATTTTTCCTCATTGCTGGCTTCTGCAATTTCCATTACAACATTCATCAGAGTACATGGTAGCGTCTCTCCCCCTCCATCACCACACTTATTCTACATTTCTCATTACCGAAATAGTTACTACTGTTTTGTACAAAAATATTTATAATTAAATATTTCATTCTCTCTTATTGTATTATAGTCTTACTCGTTCGTACTTGCAATTACTGTTTCATGTGTATGCTCTGAGTGTGGAAGACAGGATGAATGCATGTAATGTGAATTTTTGTAGTGCTGAGAAATATAATGAAATTAAAAGCATATATAACACAGGGTGACATACACACACAGGGTGGTATGCGTTGAAAGCCAAAAGTAATTAAATTTTATTTAATGTCATACCCAATCATCATCTTCGTACTTCGGATAAGATGTGAAGACACGATATAACAGGTTGGCTGATAAGTCCACGGTCTAACAAAGAAAAATACATTTTTTGTCAAAATTCGTTTTTATTATTCAACATAGTTCCCTTCAAGAGCGATACAACGATTATAACGACCTTCCACTTTTTTGATACCATTTTGGTAGTACTCCTTCGGTTTTGCCTCAAAATAGGCCTCAGTTTCGGCGATCACCTCTTCATTGCAGCCAAATTTTTTCCCTGCGAGCATCCTTTTGAGGTCCGAGAACAAGAAAAAGTCGCTAGGGGCCAGATCTGGAGAATACGGTGGGTGGGGAAGCAATTCGAAGCACAATTCATGAACTTTTGCCATCGTTCTCAATGACTTGTAGTGCGGTGCGTTGTCTTGTTGGAACAACACTTTTTTCTTCTTCATATGGGGCTGTTTTGCCGCGATTTCGACCTTCAAACGCTCCAATAACGCCATATAATAGTCACTGTTGATGGTTTTTCCTTTCTCAAGATAATCGATAAAAATTATTCCATGCGCATCCCAAAAAAACGAAGGTCATTACTTTGCCAGCGGACTTTTGAGTCTTTCCACGCTTCGGAGACGGTTCACCGGTCGCTGTTCACTCAGCCGACTGTCGATTGGACTCAGGAGTGTAGTGATGGAGCCATGTTTTATCCATTGTCACATATCGATGAAAAAACTCGGGTGTATTACGAGTTAACAGCTGCAAACACCGCTCAGAATTATCAACACGTTGTTGTTTTTTTCAAATGTGAGCTCGCGCGGCACCCATTTTGCACAGAACTTCCGCATATCCAAATATTGATGAATGATATGACCAACATGTTCCTTTGATATCTTTAAGGCCTCTGCTATCTCGACCAATTGAAGGTTGTTACTATATAAAAATAATATGCATTTAATACTAGCGACGCCATCTATGTGTCAGACCGGGGACTTATCAGCCAACCTGTTATTTGCTTGACATTTAAATTTTTGAATCATAGTTAGTGAAGGCTACATAAAACAATAGTAGCAAGCAGTTTCCGTTAGAAATATCCATTCAGGCTCCTTGATATATGGTCCACGCATTTACCAAGAGCATTTGTACCATACCCTCAGCAATACCGCATGCTTGAGAATAATGACTTACCATCACAGGATAATTTTCGTTACTACAAGATGGTGATTGGGATGGCAACTACGATAGCAACCCAGGAGGTACTGCTTTGACAACATGTAATTGTGTTAACGCACTGGGATGATCGTGGTCACCCCGCATAAAGGTGATACAGGGGTGTACTGCATAGACATACTGTTTTAAAGGTTTTAAGGGCAACGTTCTGACAGGTCTTTATGATATTCCACAGCGTGTCGCTCGTTTGAGGAGTTCACACTGCCAATTGCCTTAAATGACCGGCCAATTGCCTTAAATGTAGTCAAGTCCGCACCCCAAGTGCTGTTGGCAAGCAACTTTAAGACGTTGTTTATATAACAGAGCTTATATCAAATTGCAGTGGCATGGGCAGACGACTTAAAAAGGCTACCGAATCTGATATCGAGAATCTTGGTAATTTGTGATCGCAATTATTTCACAATCGACACAGGTTTCTAGCAGTAAAATACCTGGTAAGAGAAGCGAGGTAGACGTTCAATCGATCGCATATGTCATTAACAATGGGTCCGGGTGCCACGATTGTACAATCGTCCCCATATGATACAATCTCGACGCCGTCAGGAGGAGGTGGAATAGAGGGCAAGTAGATGCTAAACAGTGCCGGATATATCACCCCGCCTTCGGCAACTCCCTGTTTGACTCTAAAGCAGCGATGGGCAAAGAGACTACGCGGCGTTTTGCTCTTGCTCGCCCAAATATTCTCTCGCTCAGTTAAGTGTCAAAACAGGTTTTTTACACACGACGAAATGAATTTGTATTTTGAAAACACATTTCAGTCTCGCTTGAGCAACCGATCGAGCTGGGTGTGTTGTCGCATGTTGTTCAGTGATTACATGAAATTCGAAATAAATGAGTACTTGCAATTTAATTTTTTGTTTCCAGAATTCATAACTTTCAATTAAATAATAACCAGATGTAATAAAAAAATATTTTTTTAATAATTATTGAATTTTTTCTATTGTGCGTATTTGAAAACCTAAAAATATTATTTATTTTACTATTTCGAATCAAAGGAAAATACACAATAAACAAAAACCACTTAATATTCTACGATTTTATATGGTAATTTTTTAGTACAGTGCCTCTTTGGACATCCAAATAATGTTTCTTTTCGTTAAAAAGTTAATTACATTAAAATTCTGTATCAATGACAGAAATACGTCTTTAAAGTCTTTCATAAAAATCTCATAAAAAAGTAACTTAATATAATTATTAAGTATCATTTCTCGAAGTGCATAAAGAGAGCGATCAATTGAAAACGCACACAAACACAAATCCTCTCTGCCCATCCCTGCTCTAAAGGGACTCGACTTCTTCTCCCTAAATTCCTGGAAGAGTCTGGTATGGTTGACCGTATCGAATGCCTTCGATAGGCCATGCACCACGAGGACCGTTCTATGACTGTTGTGTCCCCTATTATGTATGCAATGAAATTGCTTTAAATTTGTTAACTTTTTGCATTTTGACTACAAAGAAAAACCTGACCATTTTGTTGTTAGTCCACGTGGAGTATATGTTAGATCAAAAAAAATTACCTATATAATCTTCTTTAGTTATTAATCGGTTTATATAGATGAGTCTATAAATAATCATGAACCGTAATGAAACAATTCTCGCATGTCAGAGGGCCAGAAATTCGCTCCTTCAAGAGGCCTTGAGGCTATATAAAATAATAAAACGATAGAACCAATTTGTTTATAGTGGTTGGAGGACATATATCAACATCGCGTATCGAACTTCGACCGGATGGGATGAAATTTACTCCTCATAGAAATTCCGGAGGTCAAATCATGATATCGGTTTATATCAGGTCCATATATAATTATGGACCGATTTGTCCGTCCGTCTGTGGAAATCACGCTAACTTCCGAACGAAGCTAGCTATCGACTTGAAACCTAGCACAAGTACACAGAAAAAATTCCGTAGTTAAACTAACGCTAAATTTAACTTATTTTTTATTATTGAAAAAAAAAAATGTATTTGCTTGTAGTTGAATTTTATTATTTTTGTCGAAATTTTCCACAATAAGGTTTCATTAAATCTTACTTTTTTTAAGTATGTCTAAAAAAATTTATGAACTAAACGTGAGTATAAAGTTCAATGACCGTACACATAAATTCAATATGAACTAAAACAAATGAAAATTTTCGTACGATTCCCAAAAATAGTAAGAATGAACTACTGTATGGTTAAAATGTTCATGATTTGGCGCCAATGATTTTTATACCCTGCGCCACACTGTGGAACAGGGTATTATAAGTTAGTGCATATGTTTGTAACACCCAGAAGGAGACGAGATAGACACATGGTGTCTTTGGCAATAATGCTCAGGGTGGGTCCCTGAGTCGATATAACCATGTCCGTCTGTCCGTCCGTCCGTCTGTCTGTGAACACATTTTTGTGATCAAAGTGTAGGTCGCAATTTAAGTCCAATCGCCTTCAAATTTGGCATATGTTCCTAATTTGGGTCAGAATAGAACCCTATTGATTTTGAAAGAAATCGGTTCAGATTTAGATATAGCTCCCATATATATCTTTCGCCCGATATGCACTAATATTGACCCAGCAGCCAGAGTTTTATACCGATTTGCTTGAAATTATGTACAAACATAACACTTAGTCGTGTAGTCAAGTGTGTAAAATTTGATTGAAATCGGTTCAGATTTAGATATAGCTCCCATATATATCTTTCGCCCGATATGGACTTATATGGCCCCAGAAGCCAGAATTATGGCCGAATTTGGTTGAAATTTTGCACTAGGAGTACAATTAGTATTATAGTCAAGTCTGCAAAGTTTGATTGAAATCGGTTCAGATTTAGAAACAGCTCCCATATATATCTTTCGGCCGATATGGACTAATATGGTCCTAAAAGCCAGAGTTTTGGCCCAATTTGTTTGAAATTTTGCACTAGGAGTACAATTAGTAGTGCAGTTAAGTGTGCCATATTTTATTGGAATCGGTTCAGATTTAGATATAGCTCCCATATATATCATTCGCCCGATATGGACTAATATGGTTCTAATAGCCGGAGTTTTGGCCCAATTTGGTTGAAATTTTGCACAGGGAGTAGATTTAGCATGGTAGCTATGCGTACCAAATTTGGTTGAAATCGATTCAGATTTAGACATAGATCCCATATATATCTTTCGCCCGATATGGACTACTATGATCCTAAAAGCCAGAGTTTTGGCCCAATTTGTTTGAAATTTTGCACTAGGAGTACAAATAGTAGTACAGTTAAGTGTGCCATATTTTATTGGAATCGGTTCAGATTTAGATATAGCTCCCATATATATCTTTCGCCCGATATGGACTAATATGGTTCTAATAGCCGGAGTTTTGGCCCAATTTGGTTGAAATTTTGCACTAGGAGTACAATTAGTAGTGCAGTTAAGTGTGCCATATTTTATTGGAATCGGTTCAGATTTAGATATAGCTCCCATATATATCTTTCGCCCGATATGGACTAATATGGTTCTAATAGCCGGAGTTTTGGCCCAATTTGGTTGAAATTTTGCACAGGGAGTAGATTTAGCATGGTAGCTATGCGTGCCAAATTTGGTTGAAATCGATTCAGATTTAGACATAGATCCCATATATATCTTTCGCCCGATATGGACTACTATGATCCTAAAAGCCAGAGTTTTGGCCCAATTTGTTTGAAATTTTGCACTAGGAGTACAATTAGTAGTGCAGTTAAGTGTGCCATATTTTATTGGAATCGGTTCAGATTTAGATATAGCTCCCATATATAGCTTTCGCCCGATTTAGGCTCATATGACCACAGAGGCCAATTTTTAACTCCGATTTAGTTGAAATTTTGCACAGGGAGTAGAATTAGCATTGTAGCTATGTGTGTCAAATTTGGTTGAAATCGGTTGAGATATAGATATAGCTCCCATATATATGTTTTTATGATTTCGACAAAAATGGTCAAAATACCAACATTTTCCTTGTAAAATCGCCACTGCTTAGTCTAAAAGTTGTAAAACTGACTCTAATTTTCCTAAGCTTCTAATACATATATATCAAGCGATAAATCATAAATGAACTTTTGCGTAGTTTCCTTAACATTGTTTCAGATTTAAATCTTTCCCATATTTTTTACTAAAATTGTGTTCCACCCTAGTGCATTAGCCGACTTAAATTTAGAGTCTATAGATTTTGTAGAAGTCTATCAAATTCTGTCCAGATCGAGTGATATTTAAATGTATGTATTTGGGACAAACCTTTATATATAGCCCCCAAACACATTTGACGGATGTGATATGGCATCGAAAATTTGGATCTACAAAGTGGTGCAGGGTATAATATAGTCGGCCCCGCCCGACTTTAGACTTTCCTTACTTGTTTTTCTTTACTTTTAGTTAATTTTTTCTTTTATTAGTTGATGTAATTTCGTGCAGTTAATAAGTACAACAGGGCATTAAAATTTCCTGGTTTTAACAACGCTGTGTGGAAATCGCAAAATGTGAAGTAAAATTTAGTTAAATTTTCGTGCGAGGTAGTTCATTCTTCCTATAAAAGAGTTCACTTTTTTTTCGGTGTAATTGTTATTGATGTAGGTTGCAACTGGACAATATCGAAACATTGTTAGGAACCACTACAGAATATTGATATAGAAAACCAATTTTTATTTCTAACTGTAGAATGTTCATAACTACAACAGAATGCCCTCATATAAACTGACCACCGAAGCCTCTTGGAAGAGTAAATTTCATCCGATCCAGTTGAAATTTGACTCCCTAACAGCCATTCATAATTATTTATAGACTCTTCAATATAAAAAGATCAAGAACTAAACCGACAATCTTTAGAAGAACTTTCTACGAAATCTAGGTGGAAGGTACATAAGAATCGAACCTTCACCACTACTGTGGTACAGGGTATAATAAGTTTGTGCATTTGTGTGTAACGTCAAGTAGGAAATGTCTGAGACCCTTCTTTTAGTATACCGATCGTCTTAGAATTAAATTCCGAGTCGATTTAGCGATGTCCGTCTGTCGGTCTGCCTGTATATGTAATTTTGCGTGCAAAGTACACCTCGCAGTTTAATTCCGATCGTCCTAAAATTTGGCACAGAGTTTTACTTATCACCGATCTGGTCATAATTGACGTATTTTTCTAAAATTTTGTACAGCCAAATGGTTTGGAGCTCTCGTAAAATACGCAAAATATCAGCCAAATTTAGATATAGCTCCCATATATATCTGTCGTCCGATTTCCACTTATATGGCCTCCAAAACCAGAGTTTTGCCCTGATTTGTTTCAAATTTTGCGCAAGGAGTACGTTTAATAGTATCGTTTATTGTGCTAAATTTAGTTAAAATCGGTTCAGATTTAGATATAGCTCCCATATATATCTTTCGTCCGATGTGCACTTATATAGCCTTAAAAGCCAGAGTTTTTCCCTGATTTTCTTCAAATTTTGCCAAGGAGTACGTTTAATAGTATCGTTAATTGTGCCAATTTTAGTTAAAATCGGTTCAGGTTTAGATATACATAGCTCCCATATACTCGTATATCTTTCGTCCGATTTACACTCATATGACCACGGGGGCCAAAGTTATTCTCGAATTTACGTGAAATTTTGCGGAGATAGTAGCATTATTAATCTAACTATACATGTTAAATTTGGTAAAAATCGGTTCAGATTTAGATATAGCTCCCATATATATGTACGCCAGAGTTGGGGAAATTTGGTAGAATGTTTGATATTTTAGACCCACTTTCAATGGTTTTTCCTCCAACTGACTCGATAGTTTCCACAGAGAATATATTTAATATGCTTTTTAAATGTGTCATTTTGATGTAATTGGTTCAGATTTAGATAAAGCCTGAAATGCCTTTAAATGGTGTAAGCTTCGGTGTGGTATATCTTTGTGAAGTTCTTATTTGATTACATTTCTTATACATTACTCCTTAAAAATTTTACTTCTTCTTAATGATGCAGATATCAATCCGATTGACCGTATTCTCATTGCTTAACAGAATGCACAATGCAGCATATAATCGAAAGAAGAAAAAGAAAATCAAATTTCATGCTTTACTAATGACCAAGAAAAGCACGAATACTAGATGAAGAGGAGTATTAATTCTTTTGTTTAACTCGCTTGGAAACTTGTTCAAGTGAATGATAGTGAATAGTTAGGTGAACGTTTTAGCATAGCTCATCTGATGGAGCCGTTTTCCGTTTTTAGGAATTTTGCTTGTTCACATTATTGCTCAAATTCGCAATTTAATTCATCATTGAACCCAAAGCAGTTGTAGAAGTTTAAAAGATTTTTTTTCAAAATCCATGTCGCGGTTGCTTTGTTGGTTTTATTCCCTCATCCAAAAGTTTAAGAGTTAGTTTACTCTATTTAAAACCTTTGTGTTTTCAGGCATTATTCACAACAACGTTAAAAAATACAATTTTAAAAATGTAACCCCTATTTTCATAAAGCTCCGTTAGGGCAAAGTTAGCCAACTAACTTTCAGAGCGTTCGTTTAGGACTTAACTTCGAAATATTTTTCAGATAAAACTCATTTTACTTTCTTTTTACTAGCAGTTAAAGCCTAAAAGAGCTACATGAAAATTGTATTAATAAATTTTATCTTTAGTTTGTTTCTTTCGGATATGACACACTTCTTATTTATTGCTAAAAATACACTTACATAATCAGCAACTCAACTAAAAGTAAATAAAGCAGCTTCCTAATGCATTCTTCTATACATTGGCTAAGATAGTCCGTTCATCGCATTAAGCAGCTGTTTCTTAACGTTTCTCTGTACTAGAGATGATATTGCTCTTCTTTCTTATATTTATTCGCAGCACCACAAGATGGCGAGGGGGTATAATAAGTTTGTCAATCCTTTTGTAAAACATCGAACTATCGATTTTCACCTTCATAAAGTAACATATATATACTCTTGATCAGAAAGAAATTATAAGACGATATAAAGATGTTCTTGTCAGTTTTAATCATATAACATACATCTTTCAAAAATAAAAGCAATGTTGAAATTTTGCAACAACCCGCACCGATCCAACGATTTGACTTCTTGAGGGTATAGAGCCGCAATTTGTATCCGATTTGCTTGAAATTTAATATCTAGAAGTAGTTTAGGTTCATAAAGAGGTTTGCTATCTGATCTCCGCATATCAAATCTTGAGGGTATGAATGCACTGCTGCCACTCGAGCCGAATAAAATCTACCAAATTTGGAGAAAATTTCACCAAAAAACTACCAAACAAATTATTTTATTTTGCAAAATTTAATTTTTTTTATTTCTATAGAATACTTTGCCAAAAATTTATTTCTAAAGAAAATTTTGTCAAAATTGTATTCCTATAGAAAATTTTTGCAAAATTTAATTTCTATAAAAAATGTTCTCAAAATTTTATTTCTATAGAAAATTTTGTCAAAATTTTTTGCAAAATTTTATTTCTATAGAAAATTTTGTCAAAATTTTATTTATATAAAAAACTTTGTCAACATTTTATTTATAGAGAACATTTTGTAAAAATTTTATTTCTATAGAACTTTTTTTTGCAAAATTTTTATTTATATAGAAAATTTTCTCAAAATTTTATTTCTATAGAATTTTTTCTCAAAATGTTATTTCTACAGAAAATTTTCTCAAAAGTTTATTTCTATAGAAGCTTTTCTCAAAATTTTATTTCTATAGAAAAATTTTTTCAAAACATTATTTGTAGAGAAAAATTTTCTCAACATTATTTTCCAAAGAAAATTTTGTCAAAATAAACCCAGCCAACTGCACTCAAATCGATGATTTGACGGTGGCAAAGGAAAAGAGATATGTTTGTACGAATTTATTTCGGCACAAGCCGGTTATCGTGTAAACCTTTTTTCGGAAGATTCAAGTGTGGTTCACTTTTGGGTTTAGTGAACTGCCTGAATTTATTCTGATAATTGGTTGATAGTTTTACTGCCAGTAGTAAATTCCGAAACGTGCGTCCATCCTACCATCTTGCAGTCTATAGGGCTCGACACAAATAAATTTGACAAACATTCTTTTCCTCTGTTGGTTAAGCTACACTTGTAGTTTAGTCAATGCATGGTTTTAAGCTGAAATCAAAAACAACAACAATGATTAAAGAAAAAAAAACCAACAATAACAAAACAAAACGAACGAAAATTTTTGCTTCTATAGAACACTTTCTCAAAATTTTATTTCTATAGAAAATTTTCTCAAAATTTTATTTCTATAGAAAATTTTCTCAAAATTTTATTTCTATAGAAAATTTTCTCAAAATTTTATTTCTATAGAAAATTTTCTCAAAATTTTATTTCTATAGAAAATTTTCGCAATTTAAGTCCAATTTAAGTCCAATCGCCTTCAAATTTGGCACATGTTCCTAATTTGGGTCAGAATAGAACCCTATTGATTTTGGAAGAAATCGGTTCAGATTTAGATATAGCTCCCATATATATCTTTCGCCTGATATGGACTAATATGGACCCAGCAGCCAGAGTTTTATACCGATTTACTTGAAATTTTGTACAAACATAACACTTAGTCGTATAGTCAAGTCTGCAAAATTTGATTTTGGAAGAAATCGGTTCAGATTTAGATATAGCTCCCATATATATCTTTCGCCGATATGGACTAATATGGACCCAGCAGCCAGAGTTTTATACCGATTTACTTGAAATTTTGTACAAACATAACACTTAGTCGTATAGTCAAGTCTGCAAAATTTGATTGAAATCGGTTCAGATTTAGATATAGCTCCCATATATATCTTTCGTCCGATATGGACTTATATGGCCCCAGAAGCCAGAATTTGGTTGAAATTTTACACTAGGAGTACAATTAGTAGTATAGTCAAGTGTGCAAAATTTGATTGAAATCTGTTCAGATTTAGATATAGCTTCCACATATATCTTTCGCCCGATATGAACTAATATGGTCCTAAAAGCCAGAGTTTTGGCCCAATTTGGTTGAAATTTTGCACAGCGAGTAGATTTAGCATTGTAGCTATGCGTGCCAAATTTGGTTGAAATCGATTCAGATTTAGATGTAGCTCCCATATATATCTTTCGCCCGATATGGACTTATATGGACCCAGAAGCCAGAGTTTTATCCTGATTAGCTTGCAATTTTGCAGAAGGAGTACAATTGGTAGTATAGTCATGTGTGCCAAATTTGATTGAAATCAGTTCAGATTTAGATATAACTTCCATATATATTTTTCGCCCGATATGGATTTATATGGCCCCAGAAGCCAGAGTTTTGGCTCAATTTGGTTGAAATCTAGGAGTACAATTAGTAATATCATGTGTGCCAAATTTGATTGAAATCGGTTCAGATTTAGATATAGCTCCCATATATATGTTTTTTCTGATTTCGACAAAAATGGTGAAAATACTAACATTTTACTTGCTAAATCGCCACTGCTTAATCGAAAAGTTATAAAAATGACTCTAATTTTCCTAAACTTCAAATACATATATATCGAGCGATAAATCGTAAATAAACTTTCTTTAAGAGTGCTTCAGATTTAAATGTTTCCCATATGTTTTTACTAGCATTGTGTTCCACCCTAGTGCATAAGCCGACTTAAATTGTGAGTCTATAGATTTTGTAGAAGTCTATCAAATTCTGTCCAGATCGAGTGATATTTAAATGTATGTATTTGGGACAAACCTTTATATATAGCACCCAACACATTTGACGGATGTGGTACATTATCGAAATTTTAGATCTACAAAGTGGTGCAGGGAATAATATAGTCGGCCCCGCCCGACTTTCCTTACTTGTTTTAGTTTGATTAATGATTAATCGTTTAAGATAAATTTTTATTTAAAAAATCCATCACTTTTTTAAGTGGCTTAGTCTTCAGAGTTTAATAAAAAGTTAATTGTATTAATTAATTTTTTAATTAAAGAATTTAAAATTATCAATCATTGCCCAGCAAAAAAAAAAACGTAGCCAAAAAAGTAATGAAAATGTTCTTTTTGGATCCGGAAGTGGTGCAAAATTGACGCAGAAGCGACGAATTTAACATGGGCTTGTCATAGGACGGAAGTCCTCCATTTCGACAGCCGTTGCACTGAATTTCCATCACTTCTTTAGGTGTAATCCGAATTCAATGTTTTGGATGTAAATTAAAAAATTCGGTGATATTTTTTCAACTAAATATTTTGTATTATTTTTATAATTTTTAATGGATTCGAATGGATGTCGGAAACGTTTGACCTCAAATATTTTCAAAAATTCACATTTTGTTCAGATTGGAGTTAGCATTTTTGTCGACAAAATTTAAATGATTTCTACCATTTTATGAATTCTTACTCTGTTTGCAACCTATTTGAAACAAAAAAAGTTAAAATTACCCATTAAAACTATGAAAAAAATATGTTATAAAAAATTTAATTAAAATTACTTCCTGAGAAGTTAAAATAAAGAGCATCATTGGGAGTGCATCTTCTGGAAGTGCTTTTAAAGTTGTGCCTTTGTAAGAACTTCCAATTTTTTTGCTGGGTGACTTAATTAACTTAATGTTTCTAACTTGATTAAAAAGTTAATTGTATCAATTAATTTATTATATTATTGAAAAAAAAAATTCAACTTCAATTTACTTTTTAATTGGAAACTTTTTGGTGGTATTTTTTTCTGTGTATTTTTAAATAACTCGCTTATATTTCATTCATGGTGGTGGGTATTTAAAAGTCGGCCCGGCCGTACTTATGGCCACATATACTTTTCATTTTATTGTAGTGACCACATGCCATGCTTTTAAGAGAGTTTGTTTGAAGGAGAAACAAAAAAAGCGAATGTGTGTGCAAGAAGCGAGTTAGTTTGTGTGAGAGAGTGTATATGTGTGTGTAGTGCGGCCTTATTTATGCGTTTCTAGTTGATTTGCAATTCAATAAGCTCTTGGCCCAAGTAAACATACATAATCGCCTGCATACATTATCTACATCCGCATACAATCGGGTCAGAGCTTGGATTCCTAGCTAGAAATACAGGCATAAGCAACCACACACACACACATACACAGTATATGATGATGCATGCATTAGGATCACTCGGTATGCTCTTCAATATGCTCTACAATTACGATTACGTGAAATCAAGTTAACACGACTCCCTAATAAACAAACAACGTTTACCATACGTGTCCATAAATTTAATCACAATACACTGCTGAATGGATGTATCTTAGTTTTTGTTTTCCCACTATGGATGATGTGGCTACACTGTTTGTGGCTGCATCACAGAGTGTGTGGTGGCCACAGTTTCTTTTCTCTAAGTATTTTTCGAAAGACTGCTTGCTTTAGATGGTTTTGCTCGTTTCCGGTTTAGAGCTTGGGCTAACATTTGTGATGGAAATTGGATTCTATTCTATTGTGGTCTTTTACCAAGCTACTTTATCTAATAAATTGTTAGCAAATTTACAATATCTTAACACCATATAAGTAAACTGCTTAGTGTATTTATGCAAGTTGTGCTTCAACATAGCAATTGATTCAGTTTTTTATTTAGATCCTTTTCCACTACTTAGGAATATGATATATACGTATATACGGTTTTTATTTCAACCAGGCGGAATCTTAAAAACCCACAACCATGAAAATGCGGAGAAATTCTATTAACATTGAGTTTTATTAATATTAAAAAATTCCTGGGTTTTTGTTAGATATACTCATTAGGGGTTCTTCCGGGGATTCCCGGCAATTTGCTATTTTTTCGCTCCCGCTTTCCCTGGAATTGGGTACGAGAATTCCTGGATTTTTTTTCTTTACAATATTTTATATAATATATATATATATAAAATATTGTATATAGCAAATGACAGTTGAAATGTAGTTAAAGTGGATTTTTGAAGTGTAATGTCACATAGTAGTACCATGTAGTGCGACATACTCGTACATAAATAGTCGTGGGTTCTAACCCAGATTCCAACGGGCTCCCAATTGTTAAAATGAAGGTTGCTCCTCCTAATTTATGATTGCCATATTTCTGTAAATCGACATTCCGATAGACTGGTAGGCGGAGTAAACCTTCCCAGCAAAAAAAGCGTCGCCAAAAAAGTAATGAAAATGTTCTTTTTGGATCCGGAAGTGGTGCAAAATTGACGCAGGAACGATGAATTTAACATGGGCTTGTCGTAGGACGGAAGTCCTCCATTGCAACAGCCGTTGCACTGAATTTGCATCACTTTTTTATGTTTGATCCGAATTCAATGTTTTGGATGTAAATTAAAAAAATTCTGTGATATTTTGTCAAATAAATAATTTTTACACTAATAGAAAAAATTAAGTTCCATACTCGCGAACGGACGGTGACAAAATGAAACGGAAACGTTTACAAAAAATCAAAATGGAATGTTCACAATTTCGTCCACGAGCTTCACGATTTCATGAACGGCATTCGTTTTCCTTTTGCCATGTAAAGTCTTAAAGTAACCGTTAGACGTTATTATGGCAACTCCTTCGGTGGTGCAATGTGCTAAGGCGACTGTTAACGCGTATGGTGCAGAAAACACAGTCACGCTAGCCACCATAGGATGGGGGTATATTAACTTTGTCATTCCGTTTGTTACACATCGAAATATTGCTCTAAGACCCCATAAAGTATATATATATATATATATATATATATATATATATATATATATATATATATATATATATATATATATATATATATATATATATATATATATATATATATATATATATATATATATATATATATATATATATATATATATATATATATATATATATATATATATATATATTCTGGGTCGTGGTGAATTCTGAATCGATCAAATTTCATCCGATCCGGCTGAAATTTGGTACATGGTGTTAGTACATGGTCTCTAACAACCATGCAAAAATTGGTCCATATCCGTCCACTTTCACGTATAGCCCCCATATAAACGGACCCCCAAATTTGGATTGCGATTGCTCTAAGAGAGGCAAATTTCATCCGATCCACCTGAAATTTGGTACATGGTGTTAGTATATAGTCTCTAAGAACCATGCAAAAATTGGTCCACATCGGTCCATAATTATACATAGCCCCCATATAAACCGATCCCCCGATTTGGCTTGCGGAGCCTCTAAGAGAAGCAAATTTCATCCGATCTGGCTGAAATTTGGTACATGGTGTTGGTATATGTTCTCTAATGACCATGCAAAAATAATCATTTATAGCCCCCATATAAGCCGATCCCCTGATTTGACCTCCGGAGCCTAATCTGAAGCTCGGTCTATATGGGTGCTATATTAAAACATGAAGCGATATATACCAAATTTGACACACTTTCATGATTTTTTCTATGAGTGTATGAAAAAGCTTTATTTGTTTAAATTTCTATTTTCTATTTTTGATTTTTTTATACCCTTTACCACTACTGTGGTACAGGGTATAATAAGTTTGTGCATTTGTATGTAACGCCAAGAAGGAAAAGTCTGAGACCCATCGTTTAGTATACCGATCGCCTTTTTGGAATTAAATTCTGAGTCGATTTAGCCATGTCCGTCTGTCTGTCTGTCTGTCTGTCCGTCTGTCTGTCTGTTGATGTATTTTTGTGTGCAAAATACAGCTCGCAGTTTTAGTCCGATTGTCCTAAAATTTGGTATAGGGTCCTGTTTCGGCTCAAAGACGATCCCTATTGATTTTGGAAAAAATCGGTTCAGATTTAGATATAGCTGCCATATATATTTTTCACCGATCTGGTCATAATTGGCGTACATCCGAATATTTTATGAGTCTCGAAAAACTTGCAAAATATCAGCCAAATCGGTTCAGATTTAGATATAGCTCCCATATATAGCTTTCGCCCGATTTACACTCATTTGCCCACAGAGGCCAATTTTTTGCTTCAATTTAGTTGAAATTTTGCATAGGGAGTAGAATTAGCATTGTAACTATGCGTGCCAAATTTGGTATAAATCGGTTCAGATTTGGATATATCTCCCATATATAGCTTTCGCCCGATTTACACTCATATGACCACAGAGGCCAATTTTTAACTCCGATTTAGTTGAAATTTTGCACAGGGAGTAGAATTAGCATTGTAGCTATGCGTGCTAAATTTGGTTGACATCGGTTTAGATTTAGATATAGCTCCCATATATATGTTTTTCTGATTTCGACAAAAAGGGTCAAAATACCAACATTTTCCTTGTTAAATCGCCACTGCTTAGTCGAAAAGTTGTAAAAATGACTTTAATTTTCCTAAACTTCTAATACATATATATCGAGCGATAAATCATAAATAAACTTTTGCGAAGTTTCCTTAAAATTGTTTCAGATTTAAATGTTTCCCATATTTTTTTACTAAAATTGTGTTCCACGCTAGTGCATTAGCCAACTTAAATTTTGAGTCTATAGATTTTGTAAAAGTCTATCAAATTCTGTCCAAATCGAGTGATATTTATATGTATGTATTTGGGACAAACCTTCATATATAGCACCCAACACATTTGACGGGTGTGATATGGTATCGAAAATTTAGATCTACAAAGTGGTGCAGGGTATAATATAGTCGGCCCCGCCCGACTTTAGACTTTCCTTACTTGTTTTTTTTTTTTTTTTTTTTTTAATAATGTGATTTTCCCGTCGAATATTATTTGGTTATTAACTCATTGCACCGGTTGCGTATGATTTATTTATTTTAAGTCTGCAAACCACATACGACACAGTGGCCTACCACAATTTACCATATTTTGCTGAAATAGTCTACCTAAAAAGGAAGATTAAATAATTATATAAGCCACATTCGTTCTTGATCGATGTATACGGAGGAGTAGTGTTGTTACAACAGACAGACAGACTGAAATCATTAGACTGTCTTAGAATTTTTTCCTGATGTAGATAATTTAAATAAGTTAAAAACAGAGTAATAATTAAAAAAATGGTACAAATTATATAATTTTTGTCGAAAAAAAATGCTAAATTCATTCTAGAAAAATGGGGAATTTTTAAAAATATTTTATGTCAAACGTACAGACTCCGTTTTTTGTGTAATAGTCAATTAGAGTAAAATCCCGATGAAAATGGCTAGTGTGATCACATACGTTTTCTTACATCGATTGTCGGTTTTCGTGAAAATCCCATTCTCAGTGAACCGATAGAACCGGTGTTTTCAAGGCCTCAACAAGCGGCTTTCGGTTTTTATATTTTCACTGCAAAGTTGTCAATTTAATGTCAAATAAAAAAAATACATACAGGTATTTTTAAAAGCACTTCCAAACAGGCGAAACGTAAATTTGAAATAAAAAAATCTATCCAACATTTAATAAATTATAGAATTTTTTTCATTGATATTTTGTGACGATATTTTGGCCTTTAAAAATTACGCGTTTTTATGAATTATTATTATTATATTTTTTTTTTTCAAAACAACGCCGCCCTTCGGTTTTGAAAACAAGTCCGGGCTTTTAAAACGGAGATAAACCGACTTTAAAAATACTAAGTTTTTTAACGACTCTAATTCCACAATATTTCTCCAAATACATACATGTATATGGGAGCTATATCTAAATCTTAGGCGATTTGAATAAAATTTGGCACACATTGCGAAAATATTAATTAAAATATTAATGAAATTCTACTATCTACACTGAAAAAAAGCATGACCTGTTCCAAAAATTTTGTTGTTTGGTATTGATTCCGAGCCAAAATAGCGGAGAAATGAAGTAAGACACAATTCTCTTTTAAATTTGAGTTTTGCGTACTTGATTCTAAGAAAGAAATTTTATTTTATTTTATTCGTTTTTCAGTTTTTTTTTTCTTTATAAGCTATCACAGTTCTTTAAAAACGTGTTAAAGACAAGAATAAATTATGCTTAGTTTCAAAATTCACATTCGTATTTGAACACTTTCACTACCGAAATAAACCTAATATTATCTCACTTAGCTCAAGAGAAATATGAATTTTTACTAAAAATTTGATACTTGAATTGTGACTGAAACAATAGAAGCTATAGTTTTTGTATGAATGTCAATTTACTAGAGACATACAGCATAAAACTGGTCTCAAAATTTCATATTTTTCATTTAGTGTTAAAGAAGTTTATAAAAATGCATTTTACCAATATGGAAAATATTTTTGGAAAATATATTAGATTAAATTTTTTAGATTTTTTAGATTAAAGCTTTTACTTAAAAACAAGTATATACGGCCGTAAGTTCGGCCAGGCCGAATCTTATGTACCCTCCACCATGGATTGCGTAGAAACTTCTACGAAAGACTGCCATCCACAAATTTCAACTCACATGGTTGTTAAATTTCATATACTACCACCACGTACCAAATTTCAACCAGATCGGATGAATTTTGCATCACCAAAAGGCACCGGAGGTCAAATCTGGGGATCGGTTTATATGGGAGCTATATATAATTATGGACTGATAGGAAGCAATTCCTGCATGATTGTTGGATACCCTATACTAA